>NW_006921623.1:812461-822632 GCF_000298275.1 Orycteropus afer afer | reverse complement strand
GTGGTTTCCAGCCAAACAAAATACAGGCATATGAGTTGAACATTTACCTCAAGTAGATACACTCCTTGGAGAGAACAATCATGGGAGAAAGATGGGCTGCTTATGCATAGGGAGACAGCTCAGGGGGCAGGAGTGTATGCAGGGATGGACACTGGGAAGAGGTAACTATGGGGAGGAAGTGGGAGGGAGCTGTTGCATTGTGGTAAACTGTGGTCAATAACATGAGACAAAGTATTTGAATTGCTGTATGGAAAGTGAATTTGCTCTGTAAATCTTCACCCAAATCACAATAAAAAAATAAAAAAGAAAAAAATAAAGAAATTATGTTGTGCCATATAATGAGATATGGTAACTCCATTAAAAACTCAACCAAGGAACTGGAAAAAAAAAAAATCTTGTTCTATAACCTACTTTGGTGAGTAGTGACTGGTGTGTTAAAAGCTTTCAAGTGACCATCTAAGAAGCAACTACTAGTCTCCTTTCATCTGAATCAAAGAAGAGTGAAGAAAATCAAAGGCCTCTGGAAACAATTAGTCCAAGCTTAACATGGGCCACAAGGACTTCAGACTTCATGACCCCATGACCAGAAGAACTAGATGGTGCCTGGCTACCAATGCCAACCACTCAGAAATGGATCATAACTGGAGATCCTGGATAGAGAGGAAGGAAAAAGGTGGAACCAAATTCAAAAACACAAAAGTGACCAGAATTACTGATCTGATAGAGTCTGGTCAAACACCTGAGACTATGGCTGTGGTTTACATTTTGGGCCTAGAAATCGACTCATTCCCATGAATTGGCTCTCAGCCCAATAGTAGAAAGACCTACATGCAGAATACCTACACCAGGGCGAAGGACTCACCTACTCTAAGGAGATGCACCTCTTAGAGCAATCAACCATGAGATACCAGAGGTGCAGCGTTCACATAGAGGGAAAGCTGGACAGACAGGAATGCATAATGAAGAAGGGCACATGACACGCAAGTAAAATTTTGCTGAAGATAATGAAAAAATGGCTGCAGCAGTACATCAACAGGAAACTGCCAAAAATTCAAACCAGAGTCAGAAGAGGATATGGAACAAGGGATATCACTGCTGATGTCAGATGGATCTTAGATGAAAGCAGAGAGTATAAAAAAGATGTTTACTTGTGTTTGTTGACTATGCAAAGGCATTTGACTGTGTGATTATAAGAAATTATGGATAACATTGCAAAGAATGGGAATTCCAGAAGACTTAATTGTGCTCATGTGGAACCTGTATATAGATCAAGAAGCAGTCAAATAGAACAAAGGGATATAGCATGGTTTAAAATCAGGAAAGAAGTGTGTGAGAATTGTATCCTTTCACTGTATTTATTTAATCTGTATGCTGAGTAAATAATCCAAGAAGCTGGAATATCTGATGAAGAAAACAGTATCTGGATTGGAGGAAGACTCACTTAAAATCTGCAATATGCAGATGACACAGTCTTGCTTCCTTTAAAGAGGACACAAAGCACTTACTGATGAATTCAAACACTACATGGATTATACTTCCATGCAAAGAAAACAAAAGTCCTCACAACGGGCCAATAAGCAATGCCTCCCTTCCCAAATAAAATCATGGCAAATGGAGAAAAAACTGAATTTGTCATGGATTTCATTTTAGTTGGGTCCACAATCAATGCCCGTGGAAGCACAAGTCAAGAAATAAAATTATGTATTGCACTGGGTAAATCTGCTGCAAAAGACCTTTTTAAAGTGTTAAAAATCAAAGATATCATTTTGGTGACTAAGGTATGCCTGACCCAACCCATGGTATTTTCAATAGCCTCATATGCATGTGAAAGTTAAACGATGAATAAGGAAGAACAAAGAATTGATTCCTTTGGATTACGGTATTGGTGATGAATGTTGAATATACCATGGACTGCCAGAAGAATGAACAAATCTGCCTTGGAAGAAGTACAGCCAGAATGCTCTTCAGAAGTGAGAGTGATGAAACTTTGTCTCACGTGCTTTGGACATGTTATCTGGAGGGACCAGTCCCTAGAGAAGGACACCATATTTGGTAAAGTAGAGGGTCAGTGAAAAAAAGGAAGACCTTTAATGGGATGGACTGACCCAGTGGCTGCAACAATGGGCTCAAACATAGCAACAATTGTGAGGATGGTGCAGGGCAGGCTGTCTTTTGTTCTGCTGGATTAAGGGTCACTATAAGTCAGAACTAACTCAACAGGACCTATCAAAAACAACTACATAAGCAAACACAAAATATCCTTAGAAGAAACTGTTCTCATCTAAGTTTTCCCAGGATTTCTAGAGATAAAACCTTGCTGAAGATGAGTTTACAATCCAAAATTTAAAAACATATGAAGAACTTAGGAGGTAAAAGCAGGAAGAAAAGGAAAAAAGATTCTTAGAAAAAGAAGACAAGGCAATGATTTTATTTGGGAAGGGAGGCATTGTCCCTGGAAAGGGCATGCAGAGGACTGGGTGCTGGAAATAGTCTATTTCTTGAAATAATTGGAGACATCAAAGTAGGAATTGAAAATATAAAAATTCACTAGGAAATGAAAGAAGTAGATTTGACAAAATAATAATAAATTCTAAGAAATGAAATATATAGTAATTGAAATGTAAGATTCATTGGAAATCGTAAGCAATATACTAGACATAACTGAAGAGAAAATTAGTGAATTAAAAATATTAATCTTAAAAATTATCCACAATACAATGAAGAACATAAAGAGGTGGGAAATATTGAAGATTAAGAGACTAGAATGAGAATGTTCACCATACGTCTAATAGTAGTTTAAAAAGAACAGAATAGAGAGACTAGCAGAGGGAATATTACAGGAAATAATGACTGAGAATTTTCCAGAGATCTAAATCCTCATGTTTGGAAACATGAATAATCCCAAGTAGAATAAACAAAACTAAATGTATGCCTAGAAACATTGCTATGAATCTTCAGATCATTAAAGGCAAACTGGATCTTAAAACAAGCAGAGATAAAAGACATAGATGCTTATAAAAGAACAATTCCACTGACTCCAGATTTTGCAAAAGCAGCTATCGTTGTTATTTGCCATCGAGTTGGACCTGACTCATAGCAACCCCTCTTTGGGTTTCCGAGGCGGTATCACTATGGAAGTAGATTGCCCAACCTTCCTTCTGAGGAGTGGCTGGTGGGTTTGAACCGTCAGCCTTCTGATTAGCAGTCAAGTGCCTTAGGCACTACGCTAAAAGCAACCATAGGAGCCAGAATATAGTGGAAGAATATACAGTAAAACCTGTGAAAGCCAGAATGTGTGTAAAGGGAAATCTGTCAGGGAAGGAAAACACAAATACTTTCCACTGAAATGAGTGGTGGAAGAGTGGTACGACTGAACCCTGTCAAAGGTGGGAAACTTATGAGACCCAGAAAAACAAGGCAGTCCCTTCAAATTCTGGCTCTCACAGGTTTCTCTATATCTAAAATTCTGAGAGAAAATAACGGTCAATGTTGAACATTATACCTGGATAAACTATGTTTTCAAAAGCTAAGATGAAATAAAGACATTTTCAAAAATATAAAGATTGAGTTTTTAACTACAGATTTATGCTAAAAATATTACAATGGTGTAAATTAAATAAATAGTGAGAAAAACAAACAAACATGTATATAAGTCAGGAAACTGAAACAAGCCTAGGCTGTTGAAAACAATCAAAAACAAAAAGCAAACATATTAATAATGACTTACTTGGTGGATATAAATCAAAATGGAACTACAATATGGACACATAATAGATTAAGTAGGAGAAGGAATGATAGGAGTTGAAATAAGGAGTGCCAAAGTCCTTGTTTTGTTTGGTAGGAAGTCAGAGTTATTAGTTTTGAATTTTTAAAGTAGATGCATTTAATAATACACACTAAAAAGGGTTTCAAATAGAACATATAACTCTCCAAACAGTAAACAAAATAAAAGAATAATTTTTTAAAGCACCAATCATTACAATAGAAGGCAGAGAAGAAGAAAAATGAAGAAGTACAAAACAGGGTGTGGTAGATTGTATTTTCTGAAAAAGTCTATGACAATATTTCTAATCCTATATGCTCTTCCAGAATGTTGCCACTCCCCATCTATTACCTTTTCCTTAAAACTGGGCAGGACTTTGCTACTACCTGTACAAATAGAATGTGGAGGAAGTAATGCTATATGTTTTCTGAAGCTAGATCATAAAAGACAATATGGCTTCCACCTAGTTCCCTCTCTCTCCAAAGATGATCGCCTTTGGAACTTGGCCATTATATTGTAAGGAACACTGCACTGTAGGTGGAGGCTAATGTAAGTTATTTGAACCAAAAATCCCAGCATCAACCACAAGAAATGTGAATGAGCAAGTCCTCAGATAATTCAATTTACAGACTTTTGTCTTCTAAATGAGGCCCCAGAGATGGTGGAGCTGAGCCCTCTTCAAATTCCTGACACACAGAATCTGTGAGCATAATAAATAGCTATTTCATACCACTAAGTTTTGGGAAAATTTATTCTACACACATAGGAACTAGAAAAAAGGGTAGAATAAGTACAAAATAAAATCATAGCATTAAATTTATTATATAAATAGGCATAAAAATGTAAACTGACTAAATTTGCCTGTTAAAATAAAGATTGTCAGGTTGGATTTTTAAAAAGGTTCTATGTTGTTTATATGAGACATACCCTAAAAATAAAAACACAGAACAAACATAGAAAATTAGAAAAAAAAAATTATACTAGTTGCATACCAATCCAAAAAACACTGGTATAGAAATATTGCATTATGTATCAATATAGTTCTTATTGTTAAGATTAGAGATATACAAGATATAATATTAAAATAAACCATTTGCTAGGTGCTTGACTGCTAACTAGAAGGCTGGCAGTTCAAACCCACCAGCCACTCCTCGGAAGGAAGACAGGGCAATCTACTTCCGTAGTGATACTGCCTCGGAAACCCAAGGAGGGGTCACTATGAGTTGGGTCTGACTCAACAGCACATAACAACAATAACAACATGCATAAAGAATCATTGTAAATTTGTATAAAACTAATTATATAGCCTTAAAATATATAACATCAAAATTGATAGAATTTCCAGGAGAAACTTACATATCTAAAATCATAATGATAATTTTAACATTGTTTCTCAGCAATTGATTAAGCAGATAAAAATGAGCAAGGACAAAAGGTTTGAAAAATACAACCAACAAGCTTGAATTGAATCTAACAATTAGAGCATACACATTCTTTTCAAGTGCACGTGATACATTTACAAAAGTAGACCATGTAAGGGATCCCAAAACAAATCTCAACACCAAAGAGCTAATACTGTACAGACCATGTACTCAATTCACAGTGTAATTAATTAGAAATATATATATTTTTCATCTTTACAAGTATCCTATATTGTCCTAAATTTAAAAACACAAATAAGTCATGGGTCAAAGAAGAAAGAAAAATGAAAACTGGAAAACATTTCATCCTAGACAATGAAAATACTGCATATCAAAACACAAAATACACAACTAAAGTGGTAATTGTTGTTGTTAGGAGCTGTGAGTCAGTTCTGACTCATAGTAACACTATGCATAACAGAACAAAACACCATACAGACTGTGAGGTACCCTCCTCACAGTCATTGCAGTGCTTGACCCCACGGTCACAGTCACCGTGTCAATCCATCTTGTTGAGGGACTTCCGCTTTTTCACTGATGCTCTACTCAATTAGTGACAACTATATCATCTTAAATGCTTAAATCATAAAAAAAAGAAAGATCAAAAAGTTAGTAAGCTAAGAGTTCAACTCAAAAAATGGAAAAGGAAGACAGTAAAGTCAAATAAGGTAGAAAAAAGAAAATAGTAAAGATTAAGGTAGAAATTAAAGAAGTAGAAAGTGTTATAGTAGAGGAGTTCAATAAAATCAGAACCTGGTTCTTTGAAAAGGCTAATGAAACAGACAAACTTCTGGCAGGACCGATGACAGAGAAAGAGAGACAGAGCTCACAAGTAAACTGTACTGAAAAAGAAAAAAAAAAAGAGATATGACTTCAGATAACACCAGATTTAAAAATCATAAAAGATTAATATGAGTAACTGCAGTACAAAGGGTTTCTCTTTACATATGGTCTTTCTGGCCTTTGGTTTATAATTCTGCCTATTATGATTGGCTGGGCCATAATCTTACAAGGGATTTGTTAGTCTACTATGCAAATAGGATGTGTTAAACCACCTAATTGGATGAAGTGACCTGTGGGAATTGGTTGATTACTACGCAAATTAAGAGATTATGATCTACAGAGGAGTTGCTCAGTTTTGCTATTTTACTAGGCTTATAAGGGCCAATCCACAAAGGATGAAGGAGTAACCTTACTACCATCGGTAAGAGCCTGGAGCAGAGTATGGACTTTGGATCCAGTGTTCCTGTGCTGAGAACCTTCTAGACCCAAAGAGAGTTGTAACACTGAAGATAGCAAGATATGGAGTAGCAGTACAAGCAGCATCAGCCCCACTAGCAGCAGGACAGGTGGGAACTTGGAGAGTAACATGATGCAGCTGCAGTGGGCTTGCTGACCCTTATAGTGAGAGGGAGCATCTTTGGGTAGGAGGCTTGTTAATGGAATGCGGTATCTAGGCACTTGTTAGTAGAACTAAAGAGTTGTAACACTTGTTGGTGGTGGGCTTAGAAAAGTCCTGATGGCCAGCACAACTGAGAGAAGGGTCACTTGCCTGTGGGTACTGTCAAGAAGAAGCTGAGAACTGCCTTGGTTGGAAGCTATCCTGACTGACAAACTATCCTGTCTCCTTTTACTTCCCCAATAAACCACTTATTTGTGAATATGCTCTGTGAGTTCTGTGTGACCATTGAAATAAATTATTGAATCCAGCAGAGAAGTAGAGAGTGCCATGGGGGGAATGGCTGGTGCCAGAAATGGTGAAAAGAATTGGACAGTAGAGGTATGTCTGAACTCCACTGTATAGGAATCAGCTTTATGCTAATGGTGATTCTCATCCCTCCTTTTGATGTTACACAAGGTCAAATACTATTTTTTTTTTTTAATAAATACACTAAGAAGTATAGGTAAAATAGTTTTCTAAAGAAAAATAACTTACTATAACTTACTCAAAATGGATGTAACAAGATACTCTGAAACTTGCTCTTGAGTGGAGAGTAGCTAAAATGAATGAAAGAAATGATAAAGTAAAAGAACTGAAAAGAATATTTCAAAGGGCAGCTTGAGAAGACAAAGTAATGTATTATAATAAAATATGCAAAGACCTGGGGTTAGAAAACCAAGAAAGAAGAACATGATCTGCATTTCTCAAGCTGAAAGACCTGAAGAAAAAAATCAAACCTCAAGTTGCAATGCTGAAGGATTCTATGGGCAAAATACTGAACAATACAGGAAACATCAAAAAAGATGGAAGGAATACACAGAGTGCACACACACACACACACACAAAGTCAATCACTCATTTAAAGAAGTAGCATATCATTAAGGACCAATGGTATTGAAAAAAGAAGTCCAAGCTGTACTGAAGGAATTGGTGAAAAACAAGGATCCAGTAATTGATGGAATATCCACTGAGATGTTTCAACAAATGGATGCAATTCTAGAAGCCAAGAAATGTCTATGCCAAGAAATTTGGAAGACAATTACTTGGCCAACCTACTGGAAGAGATCCATATTTGTGTGCATTCCAAAGAAAGGTGTCCTGGTTACCTAGTGCCACTCTGACAAGAATATACCACCAATAGGATGGCTGAACAAACAGGAGTTTATTCTCTTACAGTTTGGAGGCTTTAAGTCTGAGTTCAAAGTGCCAGGCTCTAGGGTCTGGGTCAAAGCCCTTCGATCTTGGGCTTCAGCTCTGCCTCTTGCTCTCAGCCCACTGAAGCTAGAGGCATCTCTTCACTCAGGCAGCTACTGGCTGCTGAGGCTAACAAGCTCAAGATCGACAAATAAAATGGCACAGTCCCGAACCAAACCACATGGCAGGCCATTATTCAAGTCCATTGAAAGTCCCAAGGTTGGCAGAGCATGGCAGGCTGCTGAATAACGACATGGCTACATGCAGGGTTCAAGCGTGCCATAAGCTGGAGACCGTTCCCAAAACTACTACTTATATATGGGAAGAAGACTGCATACCCAAAGCAGCTACTCAGCTGCTCCAATAGATTCCACCATGGAGTTAATTACCAATCTCACTATGGAGAATAACTACATCCAGCTGCCCAGCCACTCAACCAGGACCAGCCAAGTTGACCACAAACTGAACTTCCACAAAAGGTGACCCAACAGAATGCAGAAACCACTGAACAATATCATCAATATCAGACAAATGTAAAATTTTGCTGAAAATAATTCAAAATGGTTGCAGCACTATATTGACAGGGTACTGCCAGAAATTCAAGCTGGATTTAGAAGAGAGAGTGGAACAAGGAATATGACTGCTGATATTAGATGTATCTTGGCTGAAAGCAAAGAATACCAGAAAGATGCTTATCTGTGTTTTATTGACTATGTAAAGGCATTTGATTGTGTGGACCATAAAATATTATGGATAACATGATGACGAATGGGAATTCCATAACACTCAATTGTGCTCACGAGGAACCTGTACATAGAACAAGGGGCAGTTGTTCAAACAGAACAAGGGGATACTGCATGTTTCAAAATCAGGAAAGGTGTGTGTTAAGGTTGTATCCTTTCACCATACTTATTAAATCTGTATGCTGAGCAAATACTCCGAGAAGCTGAACTATATGAAGAGGAAAACAGCATCTGGATTGGAAGAAGACTCATTAAAAACCTGCAAAATTCAGATGACACAACTTTGCTTCTTGAAAGTGAAGAAGACTTGAAGTGCTTGGTGATGAAAATCAGACACAGCCTTTAGTATGGATTGCAGCTCAACATAAAGAAAACAAAAATCCTCACAACTAGACCAAAAAACAACATCACAATGGAGAAGAGATTAAAGTTTTCAGGGATTTCATTTTAGTTGGATCCACAATAAATGTCCATGGAAGCAGCAGTCAAGAAATCAGACAATGAGACTTCCAGTAAGATGGAGGAATAGACAGACAAGCGACACAGACCTTCTTCAACAAAGAAAAGAAAAACAAATTGACAGAGATATAGATGACAATCCTGGAGCCCTAGCTTTGAAAGGAACTATACAGAAGTGGATTAGGCACCAACTAGTGGAAAAACCTGAACAAAAACAGTGAGTACAGAGATGGTCAGAGCTACAGACTGTCAGCTACTCTGTGACAGCCTGAATATTTCCAAATGGTGTTGGGACTTAAGAATTGACCTAAAGATCAGCCCTGGTCACCAAAGGCTGCAGGGATGACAGGGCTGGTGGCCTATGACTAGGAAGGGAAACAGCAAGGAGAGAGAAAACCTGAGCTGTTGACTTTCCACTGTCCAGAGGGCACAGCCATTTTAATTGTTTACATGCAGTGGCCATTTTGGATATTTAAAGTGACCAAGGGTGCAGCCATTTTGAATGTTTATAAGCAGTGTCCATTTTGGATTCTAAAGTGACAGCATTCTCATTCGGATTCCAGACACCTAAGAATAGGCTCTGTTTGCCAAGGTTGGCAGGGGCATATGAGAGGCTGACAACAAGAAAGGAGACAGGTAGTGAGTGTATAAGTGTTGTCAACTAGTGAATAGAGGAGGACAGCACAGTACCCTGCTTGCATAGATAACATACAAACAAAACAAAGAAAATGAAAATTGTGGGCAAGTCACTCCAACATACAATCACCAATTAAGTATAAACACAAAATGTTGCAATGCCTAGGAGAGAACAGAGTATCACAGTACACACAAAGAAGCAAGATAAACCAAGAAAAACAAGGGACCAGGATACAGATTTAAAACACATCTCTGAGAAAGACGCAGCATTGGAACTCCCTGATAAGGAATCCAAAAGAATTATATTTAGGTATCTTCAATGAATTGAGAGACAGATCAAGGAAAACACTGACAAAATTGAGGAAAACACAGAGAAAACTCTACAACAATTTCAAAAGACAATACAAGAACAAAAAGACAAAATAAATGAAAAATTAGAAATGATACAAAATCTACACACAGAAATCCAGAAGATTAATACTAAATTGTCAGAAATAGATAACACATTGAATGG
>NW_006921623.1:809311-811834 GCF_000298275.1 Orycteropus afer afer | reverse complement strand
ATTTGTTAAAACCAGACCAACCTTACAAGAGATGCTAAAGGGAGCCCTTTGGACAGAGAAGCAACAACAGCCAACAACAATTGACTATTAACACACAGGATGATATAACCCAGAAACCATCCCAGCTATGGAAGTATCCAAAGTAAATAAACCTACAAGATTGTGAACAGAGAACCAGAGACATCAATTGACAAATGAGGACAACTGTAAACCAAAAAGAGGGAATTGTTACAGAACTTCTAGATGGTAAGGGAAGTCAAAACAACTACAAGATAGAATGGACTGTTCTACACTTGGGAAGAAAACTATAAATCACAGGGTAACCTGAAAGAAAAATGATAAACCTTCACATCAAAATAAAAAAGAGGACCAGCAGAGATATTCAGCAAATACTAAAACAATAGTAATGAAGGAAGTTATAAGACAATTCATAAATAAAATCAGTCCAGCATAGAAAATTATATGGAACAAAGAAATAAATCAACACCATGAAAAAGGACATAACAAAAATGACAGCAACAAATTCATACTTGTGGATAATTACATATCTGGCAAGGGACTTCTCTCTGAGATTTATAAAAAAACTCCAATGACTCAACACCAGGGAATTAACAATCCAATTGAAAAAGGGGCAGAAGACATGAATAGACACTTCACCAAGGAGGATATTCAGGTGGCCAGCTAATACATGAAGAGATGCTCACAATCATTGGCCATCAGGGAGATGTAAATCAAAACAACAATGAGAGACCATCTCACCCCAGCACTGATGGAAAGGTTCAATGAGACAGAGAGAGACTGAGGCTCTCATAGACTGCTGGTGGGACTATGAAGTGATACAACCACTGTGGAAAGCAATATGGCGATTCCTTAGAAAGCTGGAATTGGAGATACCATTTGACCCAGCAATCCCATTACTGGGTATGTATCCTAGAGAGGTGAGAGCCAGGACAGGAACAGATATATGCACACTCATGTTCATAGGAGCACTATTTACAATAGCAAAAAGATGGAAACAACCTATGTACCCATCAGCAGAAGAGTGGATGATCAAACTATGGTGCATACACATAATGGAATGCTATGCAGCACTGGGGAATAATATAGAGTCTGCAAAACACCACATAATATGGATGAACTTGGAGGACATTATGCTGAGTGAAATAAGTCAATCACAGAAGGACATATATAGTATTAGTTGTTGTTGTGGAGGGTCAGGGAAGGGTTTATATATGAAGGGAAACTTTCTTTGTTGGTTACCAGGGTGGGAGGAGAGGGGAAGGCACACTGCAAAAGAAAAAAAAATGCATTGACCCATGTCACTTCAGTTTTGTGAATTTCACTGTACATAAATTATATTTCAATAAAATGCATTAAAAATCAGACAATGTATTGCACTGGGCAAATCTGTTGCAAAAGGCTCCTTTAAAGTGTTAAAAAGCAAATATGTTATTTGGATGCCTAAGGTGTGCCTGCCCCATACCATGGTATTTTCAACTGCCTCATACACATGTGAAGGTTGGACAATGAATAAAGAATACCAAAGAAGAATAGATGTATTTGAAGTGTGATGTTGACAAAGAATATTGAAAATATCATGGGCTGCCAAAAGAACTAACAAACCTGTTTTGGAAGAAGTCAGCCAGAATGCTCCTTAGAAGCAAGAATGGCCAGACTTCATCTCACATACTTTGGTAATGTTGTCAGAGGGAACAGTCCCTGTAGATGGATATCGTGTTTGGTAAAGTAGAGGGTCAGAAAAAAAGGGGAAGGCCTTCAATGAAATGGATTGTTACATTGCCTGAGATGATGGGCTCAAGCATAACAAGGATTGTGAGGATGGTGCAGGACTGGGTTGTATTTTGTTCTATTATGCAAAGGGTTGCTATGAGTTAGAGCCGACTCAATGGCCCCTGACAACAACAACAATATGAGAACAGAAATACAATTATCCCTGGTTCATAAATGAGGACCCTAAGGCACTGAGAAGTTAAATAACTGTCCAAATTTACATAGTTGGTAAGTGGAAGATTCAGAATTTGGACCTAGGTAGTTGACTCCAAGGAGCTCTGGTGGCACAGTGAAAGATCAGTGGTTCAAATTCACCAGCTGCTCCACAGGAGAAACAAGTACAGCCTAGGAAACCTAAAGGACAGTTCTACTCTGTCGTATAAGTTTGTTATGAGTTGGAATCAACTTGATGGCAAGGTTTTTTCAGTTTGTTTTTCAGCTGGACTCCTAAACCCAAGCTGTGATGCTACTGTACACTACCTACTCATATTGTAATTCATCACATTTTCAGATTAAAGGATTAAATAAAAAAGGAGAAGAAATTATAATCACATCATTAAATGCAGAAGAGCATTTCAATTCTCCACTAATTCATAGGGGAAAAGTAACTTTTAACAAACCAAGATAATAAGAGAACTTTCTTTACCTAATAAAAAATATTGTACCAAACCTATAGCAAACGTGGTATTATATTTCATAGTAAACAATTAAAAGCTTTTCTTTTAAATAGGA
>NW_006921623.1:798207-806331 GCF_000298275.1 Orycteropus afer afer | reverse complement strand
AATTGAATAACCATCAAAAAACTAAAAGCACATGGACAAAAAAACACACCATGTAATCACACAGGAACAGTAACCAAAAAAAGAAAAAAGGGAAAAAGAAGAATTGAAAAAAAACAAGAAAATCTGCAATATCTGGGGAGAGGGCACTAAGAGAAAAAAGGTAGAGAAGGAGAATAATGAAGAAAAAAATGGGGAAAAAATGCAAAAAGAACAACAAGGAATGGGGTTAACCATGAGAAAAAAGGGGAAAAAATTAAAAAAAAAAAAAAATTTCAACCAAGAACAAGGAAAAGAAAAAAAGCTAAAAACTAGGACCTGGGAGGGGAAGAATAAGAAAAATAGTAAAAAGTACAAAAGAATTAATAATAATAGTTTCTTTGAAACAGACAAATACAAGCAAGCTAATCACCAGAAAAAAAGAAAGCAAAAAATAATAAATAAGTAAGTAAATAAATAAATAGATAGGAAAAAAAAATCAGTGGAGGGCAGCGCAGGGTACCCAGGCTCTGTCTGAGCACACAGACTGTGATCGAGTTCCTGTGGGCCCAAAAGGTAGGTGGGAGTGTGGGATGGCTGCACCTCCATTTACCAAGCGGATGTGGGGTATAAAAGTAACAAGAGGATTGTTGCACGTTTTCAGTCTTGCAGGTCCGGTGTGTCCTTGGTTGGAAAACAGAACCTCTTCTTAAGCCGCTGGAATCTTGGAGAGCGCTGTCTCTTTAAATATCCAAAATGGTCAAGCCGCTTCTAACATTCAAAATGGTGGCACCCTCTGGACTGGCAAAAATCCACAGCTCAGCCTGACTTTCTCTTTACCTTCTCCGTTTATTCCCCAGCCACCAGATCAGTCTTCCGTGCAGTCCCTGGCTAGCAGGGCTGATTTTTAGGTTAATTCTTAGGTCCTACCGCCACTCAGCACTCTCAAAGCTGTCTGTGACGTGCCGTCAGGATCACTCAGGATCGCTGCCAGACCACAGCTCCATCTGTCTCTTTTTTTGGCATTTTCATGCAAACTCTTCTGCTAGTTGGGATTTAGTCCACTTCTATATCCTTCCCTTCAAGGCTCAGGGGTCCAGGCTTATCTTTTGTGTTGTGTTAATTGGTTTCTCTTTGTTGAAGAGGGTCTGTGCAGTCTTTCTGCCTAGTCCACCATCTTACTGGAACTCCAATAAATTAAATTTTACAAAAGGAAATAGAAAGAGGGAGTTTGGGAGGAAAGAAGGAAACAGAAAATGAGAAAGAGGGAATGATAGAAAAACGGAAGGAGAGAGGGAGGGAAGGACACAGGGAATGAGCAATGGTGTAATAAATAAAATAAAATAAAAGAGAGGAAAGGAGGGATGAAGTTATGAAAGGAAAAATAAATCTGTCACAATTTTCAGACAGCATGTTTCTTTACATAAAAACCAAGGAAAACTAGATATCAAATATTTGAATTTATAGCAGAATTCAGAACATTTTCTGAATATAGTTTTAAAATTTAAAAATATTTTTCTGTCCTATACACTAATGACCCACCAGCCTCTCCTTGGAAGGAAGATTGGGCAATCTACTTCTGTAGATATAATGCCTTGGAAACCCAAGGAGGGGTCGCTATGAGTTGAATCGACTTGATAGCAGTGAGTTTGGTTTTGTTTTTATATACCAACAACAAATAGAAGGGAGCTTTTTCAATAGCAACATATTATGAGCTACACTGGACTAAATTTCGCAAAAAATATGCAAGATATTGGATAGAGGATTGTAAGACCTTATTAAAAGAAATTTAAAAAGTGTAAATCAATTGAAAATGTATTATATTCATAAATGGAAGTTCACAATGTTAAAAAGTTCAAATTGTCCTTGATTTTTATTTGCAAAATTTCAAACAGAACTTTCTGTAGTCCCTTTCATTCTATCCTAAAATTCATATGGAGGAGCAAAAGGGTAAGGATCGTCAAGAATATTTTCAAAAAGAATATCATAGCGAAGCTCCCAGCATGAGATACTAAAAACATAAAACTATGAGCTATTGGGGCAGGGATGAAAAGCAGACCAATGGAAGAGAATAAGGAGCTCAGAGACCAATGTGCACATATGTGGAAATGTTGTATATGGAAGTGATGACATTACAAGGTATCAAGATAAAGCTCAGAGACAAGAATGGATAGGAACTTCTTTCCTAAGGAAAAATGGTAACCACAAGGAGGAAGCAAGAAGAGTTCTGTTACATTGTGGGGATTATAATCATGTCATGAAATGAAATGTGTATGAACTGCTGAATGGAAAACCAATTTATGCAGTAAACTTTCACCCAAATCACAATAAAAAGTTAATTAAAAAACTTGAATGAAAGGGACCATTTAGTAAATGGCACTGGACAGTTAGACATCCACAGAGGAAAAACTAAAATAAGACTCCTACTTCATACCAAATATGCAAATCAGTGTCCAGGAAATTAAATACCCAAATATAACAAGCAAATATAGAAAAAATATAATATAGGATAATATCTTTATGAATTTAGTGTAGAGAATTATTTCCTAAATTAGAAAAAGCAAAACTTATAAGGAAAAGATTGATATATTCAACTACTGAGATTTAAAATTTCTGAACTACAAGTTGTTATTGTTGGGTGCCATCAAATTTATTCTGACTCTCTGTGACCCCATGTGACATAGTAGAACTGCCCTGTAGAGTTTTCTTGGCTCTAATCTTACAGAGGCAGATCATCAAGTCCTCCTTACACTGGGTGGGTTTGAAACCACAGTTTTTCAGTTAGCAGCTGAGCACTTAACCATTATACCATCAGGACTCCAAAAAAAAAAAAAAAAAACAAACTCATTGCCATTGGTTCTGACTCATAGTGACCTCTCCTTGGATTTCTGAGGCACTATCACTACGGAAGTAGATTACCCAAACTTCCTTCTGAGGAGTGGCTGGTGGGTTTGAACCACCAGTCTTCTGGTTAGCAGTCAAATGCCTTAGGCACTACCAGATGCCATAAATAAAGTAAATGGTCACTCTACAGACTAAGAAAAGAAGTTTGGAACACTTAAGTTGACAAAAAATTGCTGTCTAAAACATATTAAGATTGTACAAATCAATAAGAAAAAGATAAACAACCCAATAGAAAATTGGCCAAAATTTCTGTACATTTAATCCATGGAAGAAGAAACTTGAATGCCAATAAAAGATGACTAACCTAACCATTATTAACAAATGCAAAGTAAAAGTGAGATACTGTTTCACACTAGCCAGATTTGCAAATATGAAAACATCTCACAATATGGATGACTAACAAATATGTGGAGCCAAGAAAACCCTCTTATGCTGTTAGTAGATAGGAGGGTGTGTTAGACTGGGTTCCCTAGAGAAACAAAAACCAGCAAAGCTTATATATATATAAAGAGAAAGAGAAATTTATCTTAGGAAAATGGCTCATAAATATATAGAAGCCAGCAAGTCCAAAGTCCCTGGAACAATGTCAGGCTGGAGGTCCCCACAGGGACCGAGAAGCTCAAGGCTGGCAGGCAGTACACCAGCTGTTGACTCCAACGAATGACGAATCCAAGATCTCCAGGCCGAACGGTGGACTGCTCACTCACAGACAGTTGTAGGCAGCACAACAGAATCCCGATCCAAAGAAGAATGTCTCTCTTCACAGGATGTCCCTGGATATCCTGGAAGCAGGCCACACCCCTAGGGAAACTCCCCTTGTACAGATTGGCCACTCAGAACACAGTCATCCAATCCCATCATGGGAACAGCCACACAGAATTGGGGTCCAGCCAAGTTGACACACAGCTCCAACTATCATAGAGGGTAAATTGATACATCTGCTTTGGAGAGAAATTTGCCAACATCTAGGAAAGCTGAAGAAGCATATATGTTATGACATAGCATGTATGTCTAGAGAAATTCTCGTACATGTGCCCAGGTAGGAAAGTACAAGAATGTTCAGATGATAGCAGAAGACAAATTATATACCTGGAACCTCATAAAAATTAAATGCTTAATTGTGCATCAAAAGACTTTATCAAAACAGCAAAAGACAAGCTAAAGACTGGGGGAAAAAAAAACCTTCAGGAATGACTTACTAAATGTGTCATCTCTAAATTATGTGGAAAACTTCAACAACTCAGCAACAAATAAATAATCCAATGAATGGACACTTCACCAAAGAGGGCATTCAAGCAGCCAAAAAACATATGAAAAGATGCGTGTGATCATTGGCTATCAGAGAGATGCAAATGAAAACCACAATGAAATAACTTATGTCGTAGTTAAGATTATGTGTCAGCTTGACTGGGCCTGGTTTTGAATGGCTGGGCAGCTGCATGTAGTTATTCCCTATGATGAGGCTGGTAATCAATTACATGGTGGAATCTACTGTGAGCAGCTGAGTAAAGCTGCTTTAGGCACATGGTCTGCTTTCAGAGTATAAGAAGACACTTTGAAAAAGGTCTTGAGTGTTTTGGCATACTTGGACCCTGCACATAGCCAAGTCTTCATTCACCTTGTCATGTTGTCTGTTGATTTTAGGATTGTTCCTGGACTTGAACCAGTGGCCTGCCTTGTTATCTGATAATCTTGGGACTGCCATTTCACTTGTCAACCATGGGTTTGCCTCAGCAGCCATCAGCTGTCTGAGTTAAGAGATATTTCCAGCTTTAGTGGCCCAGGAGCAAGAGGCAGAGCTGAAGCCCAAGTTCAAAGGGCCGTCATCCAGCCACTAGAGCTGGCACTTTGGACTTGGACTTCTAGCCTCCTAGACTATAAGAGAATCCATATTTGTTCAAGCCACCCATTTGTGGTATTTTCTGTTAGAGTGGCAGTAGATAACAAAAGCACCATCTCACTCTTGCTAAAATTTCACTGATAATTTTTTTTTTTTTTTAAAGAGACTCCTGGCAACATGGTAGAATAGGCAGACATGCTACCCAGACTATCTACAACAAAGAAATGATAAACCAATTGAAACAGATACAGAGGATAATCCTGGAACCCTGAGCTTCAAAATAAAGGATAAAAAAGAGGATTAAATACTGACTAATAGGGGACACTGAATGAAAACAGCGAATAAGGAGAAAAACAGAGATGTGGGTTGTATTCTGACCTGACAGTACAGCCATTTTGAATATTTGCAAGTGGCATTCCAATTAGGGGCAGCAACCTGATAATTAGTTCCACCTGCCAAAGACCGCACAGGCAACAACTCAGGTGGCTGACCACTAGAAAGGTGTGATATTTCCCTTTTACCCCATACCCTCCTGATGAATGGAAGTGTGCCATCCCCTCCCCCCTCCCTCCTTCTGTACAAACAGGAATTCCATCCTGGACTAGGCGCCCTGCCACCAGCTGCCATCTGGGTAGACAAGAACTGGTGCTTTACTTCCAGTCACCTGTTGGGTCAGTAGGAACTTTTTCTGGCCTACAGCCTTTTGGGATGGTGAGAACTTTTCCAGGACCAGACACCCTGCTCACCGCTGCTTTTTGGGCTAGCAGGAACTCCTTCTGGAACCAGTTGCCCTGTGGCCAGCTGCCTTTTAGGACAGCAGATTTTTTTTTTTTTTTTTTCTGGGACCAGAAGACCTATCCCCAGCTGGTTTGGGGGCTGGCAGGAACTTTTTCTGGGACCAGGAACCCTACCTCCAGATATCTTCTGGGCCAGTAGGAACTCCATCCAGGATCAGGCATCCTGCTCCCAGCCACCATTTGGGCTGGAAGGAACTTTTTCTGGGACCAGATGCTCTGTCCCCAGCTACTTTTTTGGGCTGGCAGGAACTCCTTCTGGAAGTAAGTGCCTTTCTCCCAGCCATTGTTTGGGCTGGCAGGAATATTTTTGGAGTCCAGGCACCCTGTCCTCAGACATATTCTGGGCCAGCAGGAACTCATCTTGGATCAAGTGCCCTCCCCCAGTTGCCTTCTGGATAGGCAGGAACTAGTTCTAGGATCAAACACTCTGCTCCAAACAATTTGGGTAAGCAGAAACTCTTTCTGGAACCAGGCAACCTAAAACCTACAGACTTATGGGATGGCAGGAACTTCTGGCAGTAGAGAGCCTATGCCAAGCTGCCTTTTGGAATGTTGTTGTTGTTGTTGTTATGTGCCGTCAAGTCGGACCCGAATCATAGTGACCCCTCCTTGGGTTTCCGAGGCAGTATCTCTACGGAAGTAGATTGCCCCATCTTCCTTCCAAGGAGTGGCTGGTGGGTTTGAACCGCCAGCCTTCTGGTTAGCAGTCAAGTGCCTTAGCCACTATGCTACCAGAGCTCCCGCCTTTTGAAATAGCAGGAACTTTTCTTGGAACAGATGCCCTACCCCTACCTTCTTTTCGAGTGGCAAGAATTCCTTCTGGGACTAGGAGCCCTGCCTCCAACTACCTTTTGAGCTGGCAGGAATTCCTTCTGAAATCAAGTGTCCTGATCCCTGCTGCCTGTCTGGTTGGCCAGCAGGAACACCGCCCAGATGCTGTGCTCCCTCAGTTTTCTTTTCTCTCTTCTTCTTTGCTTCAATTATTCTTCTTTTCCCTTTGTTTCTTTCTATTTATTTTTTCCTTTCTTTCCCTTCCTTGTTTCTTTTTTTCTTCCTTTTCTTCTTTTTGTCTGTCCTATCCTTGGTTTTCTTTATGTACTTTTTCTTTAGTATTCTTTTTCTCTTGGTCTCTTTTCTTTTTCCCCCTCCTCAAGTTTTTTTTTTTCTCTCTATCTTTTCTTTCTTTTTTGTTTTGTGGTTGTTTGTGCTAATTTTTGTTGTTGCTTTTTTTCTTGTTTTCATTTACTTAATTTTTTTTTATCCCATCTTAAGGAAGACAACTGTGCACACATGACCCAACCACATCTGCAACTCCTGAAGCCCCACCCATTGGGTGAGGGACACCACCTGCTTTGGCATCAGTTGGTCAATGATATGTAACAGCCAGTGTCACCTCAAACCACCCTCATCTGCTTTACATGAGCAGCTAACAGAGATCTGTGCACTCATTATCATCCTCTATCACACCTACCAGGAGACAACGAGGGAGTGCCTATGTGCTGCCAAACTGCCAGATAGGGTAGCACACCAGCCCCACTTGCTCAGATTAAAAAAAAAAAAAAAAAAACCTGGGCAAATCACTCTAGTGTACATCACCAATTAAATACAAATACAATGACATCATGATGTCTCAAAGACAACTGACAATCACAGTTCACACAAAGAAGCAAGATAAAGCAGTACAAACAGAGCACCAGAATACAGAGCCACAAAACCTGAGGAAGAAGTGGCATTGGAACTACATAACAAAGAATTCAAAAGAATTGTATTTAGGTACCTTCAACAGACTGAGAAACAGATAAAGGAAAACACTCACAAAATCAAGGAAATCGGTGACAAGGTTAAAGAGAACACAAGCAAAACTCTAGAAGAATTTAGGAAAACTACAAAAGCAAATAGGCAAAATAAATGAAAAATTAGAAACCATACAAAAACAGCAAATAGAATTCCAGAAGATTAATACTAAGGTTTCAGAAATAGATAACACATTGAAAGGGCAAAGGAGTAGAGTTGAATAAATGGAAGACAGAATTAGTAAGATTGAAGACAAATCTCTCAACACCGCTTTGTTAAGGGAAAAATCAGCAAAAAGAACAACAACAACAAAAGAAAGGCTAAGATTTATGTGGAGATAAGTTAAGATTTTAAAAGGAATAACTTGCATATGATTGGACTTTCAGGACAGGAAGACAAATAAAACCACAGAGATAATTGCCAAAGATTTGTTGGAAGAGAACATACTTAATATGAGAAAGACTTGAAGATGTGCATTCAAAAAGTCCAATGAATCATAAACACAATAGACCCCAAAAGAAAATTACCAAGACTATCATAATCAAGCTCTTAAAAACTAAAAAAAAAAAAAAAAAAAAGTCACTAATGATATGGTTAACACATGCCATCTCTTCAAGAGACAGGTAAGATAAGCTTAAGAGTGAAATATGGGAAGACAAAGGATGGATCAAAGGCAACTAAAACTACTGTGTAGGAATGCTAACACACCCTAACAAGGTCTATGAATTTGCCAAGCATAATGGGGAGCTGTGTGCACCTGTTGCTGATCAAAGGGGCAGAGCCTAAATGAATGATGACACACCACAGTAGCAA
>NW_006921623.1:796263-798107 GCF_000298275.1 Orycteropus afer afer | reverse complement strand
AAAAAAAAAAAAAAAAATCCAACCAAGGATTATATACAAAGCAAAATTGTCCCTCAAATATTATGGTGAAATTAGGATATTTCCACATAAACAGAAATTAAAGGACTTGGTAAAAACCAGACCAACCTTATAAGACATGCTAAAGGGAGTCCTTTGGACAGAGAACCAAAAAAAAAAACAACAGCCAACCATTAACACACATGATGACATAACCCAGAAACCAACCTAGATATAAATCAAAAAACCAAACTCACTGCCATCAATTTGATTCTGACTCATAGTGACCCCCTATTGGGTTTCTGAGGCAGTAAATCTTTATGGAAGCAGATTGCCCCATCTTCCTTCCACAGAGTGGCTGGTGGGTTTGAACACCAACCTTCTGGTTAGCAGTCAAATGTCTCAGGCACTGTGCCACCAGAGCTCCTTAACCCAAATATAGAAGTACCGAAGTAAAATAAACTTACAAGACTAGAAATGAAGATCCAGAGACATCAATTTTGTTTTTAAATCTTAATTTATCTCCACATAAATCTTAGCCTTTCTTTTTTTGTTGTTCTTTTTGCTGATTTTTCCCTTAACAAAGTGGTGTTGAGAGATTTGTCTTCAATCTTACGTATTCTGTCTTCCATTTACTCAACTCCTTTGCCCTTTCAATGTGTTATCTATTTCTGAAACCTTAGTATTAGTCTTCTGGAATTCTATTTGTATGCAGGGTCCAAATGTGCCATAGGCTAGAGACCATTCCCAAAGCTTCTCCTTATATACAGGAAGCAGATCACATCCCAAAGAGCTGCTTGTGGTAGATCCCACCATAGAGTGATTGCCAGTCTCATCATGGAGAATAACTACTACCAGCTGCTCAGCCACTCAACCATCCCCAGCCAAGTCGACACACAAACATAACTACCACACTGTTACTAGTTATATATCCTAAAGAAGTGAGAGCCAGGACAAAAACAGACATGCACACCCATGTTCATCACAACACTATTTACAATAGCAAATAGATGGAAACAACTTAGGTGCCCATCAACAGAAGAATGGATAACCAAACTATAGTACATACCCACAACAGAATACTATGCAACACTAAAGAATGAATACTATGCAACACTAAAGAATAATGTAGAATCTGCAAAACACCGCATAACATGGATGAACTTGGAGGACATTGTACTGAGTGAAATAAGTCAATCACAGAAGGACAAATATTGTATTAGTTCACTATAGTAAAAAGTCAAGGAAAAACTTATACCTGGAAGGAAACTTTGTTGATTACCAGGGATGAGATGAGAGGGGAGGGAAAACTGTTAGACATGTAAGAGACAAGTATTGATTTGGGTGAAGGGAAAGGCAACATACCAAATCATGTGACCAACACAATAACACTAAGGAAAAGGAAGACACAGAGAGCTGCTCAAGAGGTACAGACAACAAAGACAAACACTTTTGCATATAAAATATTGTGTTATCAATGATAACAAACATTAATCTATGGGTAAATAGATGGGTAAACAGGCTGAATGAACAAGTATGTATAGGCAATAGGAATATGTTGTTGTTATGTGTCGTCGAGTCGGACCTGACTCATAGCAACCCCTCCTTGGGTTTCTGAGATAGTATCACTATGGAAGTAGATTGCCCCATCTTCCTTCTGAGGAGTGGCCCCATGACTATATATAAAATCATGGGTATATTACTATTGCCTAGACATACCATTACTATTTGTCTAGACATAGATAAAAGAGCTTCCTGTATATAAGGAGAAGAGCTGAACAGAAGATTTCAAAGAGCAGCTCGAGTAGACAAAGCCAATTACTATAATGAAATGTGCAAAGACCTGG
>NW_006921623.1:790610-794438 GCF_000298275.1 Orycteropus afer afer | reverse complement strand
AACAACAACAACAACAACAAGACATACCTGTTCATTCAGCCTGTTTACCCATCTATTTACCCATAGACATTTCTACATACATATTTGTATGTGCTGTAAGAATGTCCATATAAATAGAAACTAACAGGGGGCAAAGTTATGATAACTTCTTAGGCAGAGTCAGCAACCCCGATGCAGCAAGTTGTAGGACCTGTGGACTTGGGTCCATGGTCACAGGGGACTTCAATCTCAATTGGCATAACATACCACACAAAAACATTGTTCTACATCCTACTTTGGTGAGTAGCAACTGGGGTCTGAAAAGCTTGCAATTGGCCATCTAGATGAAACAGTTGGTCTCTTCTCATCCAGAGCAAAGAAGAATAAAGAAAACCAAAGATGCCTGGAAACAATTAGTCCAAGGGACTAGTAGTGTACCATGTGATCCTCAGCCTATAAGACTATGAGACCAGAAGAACTAGATGGTGCCCAGTTATCACTGTCAACCCCTCAGAAAGAGATCATTGCATGAGATCCTAGATAGAGTGGGAGAACAATGTGGAACAAAACTCAAAACAATAAAAGACTGAGTTTTCTGGTCTGATAGAGCCTGGTAAGACCCCTGAGATTGTGGCCCCTAGTTACCCTTCAGGCCTGGAATTTAATTCACTCCCATGGTTTCCAGCCAAAAACAGAGAGGCATATAGGGTGAACATTCACACCAGGTAGATAAACTCCTTAGAATAATCAATCATGGGAGAACCGAAGGACAGTATTTTCACAGGAAGATAGCTCAGGGGGCAGGAATCCATAGGAAAGAAAGACACAGGAAAGAGGTAACTACAGGAAGGAAATGGGAAGAGAGCTGTTACACTGTGGGGAATGCAGGCAATGTCATGAAGCAAAATGTGTATGAACTGCTGTATTGAAAATGAATTGGTTCTGTAAGCTTTCACCCAAATCACAATAAAAAATTCTTTAAAAAGTAGACTATCAAACATAGTAAAAAAATACACTAACAGCAGAAGATAAACTGGATGACTAGGACCTTGTAAAAATTAAATTCTTATGTGCATCTAAAGATTTCTCCAAAAGAGTAAAAGAGAACTTACAGAATGAGAAAAAATATTTGGCAATGATATATCCAACAAAAGACTTAGCTCTAAAGTTTATAGAAAACTTCAACACCTCAACATCAAAAAGACAAACAATCGAATTTAAAAATGGACAGAGGACATGGACACTTTCCCAAAGAAGATATTCAGGTGGTCAAGAGATATATGGAGAAATACTTGAGATCATTAACTATTAGAGTGATCCAAATCAAAACAATGATGCGATATCATGTCACCCCAGCAATAACAGCAAAGTTCAACAAGACAGAAAATAACAAATGCTGGTGAGGATGTGGAGAAGTTGGAACTCTCATACCCTGCTCTGGGAGTGTAAGATGGTACAACCACTGTGAAAAATGGTGTGGCACTTCCTTAAAAAGTTAGAAATAGACACATATTTAAATTTTTTTTTAAATGAAGGGAAATTTGAAGCATTAAAAAAATAGATGTTGAAATAGGAATTACTCTATGTCAGATACTATTCTGTATGCTTTACTTCCATGCATTATATCAATTGATCTTCACAAAATTAAATGAGGTAGGCATTAATTATTCTTATTTTACAGATGAGGGAATGAAACTTGAATGAAATAATTTGCTCAAAGTGGCAGGGCTGAGACTCCCATCCAAGTGTGTCAGCTCTAGAACCTGTGCTACTAACTATTGTAGTTACTGACTTCTTGTTTGGAAAGATACTACTAGAGTGAGGAGGGAAAAAAAAATTAGAAATAGAACTACATTATAACCTAGCAATCCCACTCAGCATGCACCCTGGATATCTAATAGGAAAGATACAAACAAACATTTGCACACTTATGTTCCCTGCGGCACTATTCACTATAGCAAAACAAGTGGAAACAATCTAATTGCCCATTAATGGATGAATGTTGTTATTGTTGTTAGGTGCTGTTGAGTTGCTTCCGACTCATAGCGACCCCATGCACAGCAGAACAAAACACCATCCAATCCCGTGCCAGCTCCATGATCCTTGCTATACTTGAGCCCATTGTCACAGCCACTATGTCAATCCATCTTGTCGAAGGCCTTCCCCTCTTTCATCGACCCTCCACCTTATCAAGCATGACATCCTTCTCCAGGGAATGGTCCCCTCTGACAACATGACCAAAGTAGGTAAGACGAAGTCTGGCCATCCTCACTTCCAAGGAGCATCTCGGCTGCACTTCCTCCAGGACAGATCTGTTAGTTCTTTTGGCAGTCCATAGTACCTTCAGCATTCTTTGCCAGCACCACAACTCAAAAGCATCAACTCTTCTTTGGTCTTCCTTATTCATTGTCCAGCTCTCACATGCATACGAAGAGATTGGAAATACCATGCCCTGTGTCAAGCGCACCTTAGTCCTCAAGGAGACATCCTTGCTCCTCAGCACTTGAAAGAGTTCCTTCTCAGGAGACCTGCCCAGTGGATGAATGGACAACAAAATGTGGAACCTACATGCAACAGAATACTACACAGCCATGAAGAATAATGATGAATCCTTGAAACATTTTAACATGGATAAATCTGGAGGAGATTATACTCAGTAAATTAAATTATTCACAATAAAATAAATATTCTATTATCTCACTTTTATAAAAAGACAAGGATAGGTATATATACAGAAACCCAATGTTCATTGGTGGTTACAAGGGATGGGTGAGAGGAGAGAAAGATAATTACTCTTTAGATAGTAGGCACATGTTATTTTTGGGAATGGGAAAGTTAACACCAAATGTAGGCAAATTGCACAAAGCTTGACCAAAGTAAATTATATCATTAAGAAGTATACAAGAAAAAAAGATGTTTCTGGCAAATGTTTTGGCATATGTAATTTTGCAACAACTGAAAAATATATGTGTGGCTACATATTTTTGTATGTCTATCTGCATATATGTGTACAGACATGTATATGTGTGTATATATGTGTGTACATATATGTAATACATGTATATGTGTACATGTGTGCATATTCATATGTATAACAAAGCAAATAGGGGGCACAGTTACAGATACTTCTGAGATATAAACAAGCACCTTGTGGGATTGATTTTCTGGGTTTGAAGGCCTAGGATCACAGTCTCATGGGACAACTTGGTCAATTGGCATAATATAGTCCATAAAGTTTATGTTCAACATCCTAGTTTGGTGAGTAGTATAGTATTGTCTGTGATCTTAAATGTTTGTGAGCAGGCATTTAAGATACAATTATTGTTCTCTACTTATCTGGAGCAAAAGACTCAAAGAAACTAGTCTATAGGACTAATAGTCTACATGAATCATAACTTCATCTATTTTGAGACCAGAAGAATTAGTTGGTGCCTAGCTACCACAACTAACTGTTTTGGTCCGGGACAGAATAGATGGATCATGATTGCCCTAGGCTAGGTTCTCTAGAGAAGTAAAACCAGTGAAGCTTATATATGGTTACACAGAGAAATTTATTCCAAGGAAATGGCTCATATGGTTGTAGAGGCTGGCAAATCCCAAGACTGTAGGTCAGACATCAGGCTAGAGGCTTCTCTTGACATACATAGCTGTTGTTGTTGTTGTTAGGTGCCGTTGAGACATTTCCAACTCATAGTGACCCCATGCACAGCAGAATGAAACACTGCCTGATCCCGTGCCAGCACCATGATCTCTGCTATACTTGAGCCCATCATAGTTGAAGGCCTCCCCCTCTTTCATCGACCCTCCACCCTACCAAGCACAACATACTTCTCCAGGGAATGGTCCCTT
>NW_006921623.1:779332-787855 GCF_000298275.1 Orycteropus afer afer | reverse complement strand
CAGCTCTTTCCCAGTCCTATTTTGAGAGCCTTCTAACCTAACCGGACTATTCTTAAAGTTGCATGGTAATGTATCAAATAGTGTTTCTTTGCTATTCATAAGGTTTTCCCTGGCCAATTCTTTGAGAAGTGGATGGCCTCTTCCTTCTTTTTAGTCTCTCTCAGTCTGTAAGCTGGGCTGATACCTGTGCACCATGTTTATCCTGCTGGGTTTGAAACACCAATGGCTTAGCCTCAAAACTCACATCAACATGTCACCACAGTGGGACAAACCGACAGACAAGTTTGTCTCCCTGTTGGAAACCTCTCATACCACCCTTACCTGGGTCCTGTGGCTGACTCCTCCTCTGTCCGGATTCCTGGGCCTTTTAATCCCCTTTCTCCCGTTTCCCACCCTGCTGCTTTGGGCGTGCCTGAGTTCCCTCTTCTCACCTGAATCTCTGCAGCTGACTGTATACATAGCTGTAGGGGTTGACAAACTCAAGACTGGCATGTAAGATGGCAGGCTTCTGGCTGTGGAGGCTTAGAATTCAAGACTGACAGGTAAGATTGCAGGCTGCTGGCTTAAGTCCAAAGAATTGGTGATCAGATGATGAGCTAGATACAGAATCCAGATCAAACCAAAAGCCAGAGAGCTTTGCCAGAGCATTAATATGTATTGGATGCAGGGCATACCCCCAAGGAAACTCACTTTCAACTGATTGGCTCCTGAAAGAAAATCTCATCATGGAGTTAATTACTTTATCATCTACTGTGGAAGTGAGACTGTCCAGACTTCATCTCACCTACTTTGGTCATGTTGTCAGAAGGGACCATTCCCTGGAGAAGGATATTATGCTTGGTAAAGTGGTGGGTCAATGAAAAAGGGGAAGGCCCTCAACAAGATGGATTGACACAGTGGCTGCAACAATGGGCTCAAGTATAGCAGGAATCATGTGGCTAGCACAGGACCAGGCGGTTTTTCATTCTGTTGTAAATAAGGTCAGTATGAGTCAGAGACAACTTGACAGTACCTAACAACAACAACATATATATAACAGACAGACTACATCATCTTTGCCAAACCATTGAGAATCATTGTCCAACCAAGGTGACACACCATTTGTACCATCAAATGGATAGAATGGGAGAAAAATGTGGAAATAACTCAAATGCTTAAAAAAGCAGACACTGGACTGTTTGAAACCAGAGGATTTCCCAAGTATTACCCTGAGATACTCTTTAAATCTTGAACTGAAACTATCCTGTGAGGTCACCTTTTAGCTAAATAACAGATTGGCTCATAAGATAAACAGCATCACACATGAGTCCTACACTCCTTTAAAAAATCATTTATATGAGACCAAATGGCCAACAAATAATCTAAAACAAAGATGAGAAGGTAAGGGAACAGAGAAACTAGATTACTGGAAATGGGAAAAAAAAAAAAAAAAACAGAATGGAATATTCTCAATGAGAATATTGATATATTGTAAAAAAAAAAAAAAAAAGTATCCAATGAAACGAGTGTAGAAATTATTGAATAGGAACTTAATTTCCTGTGTAAATTTCCATCAAAACAATAAAATATTTTTTAAGAAAGAATGCTTAGAATAACACTGTATGTATTAGTGAAAAAACTGGAAATAACTTAAATCTCCATTAACAGGAGAATAATTGAGTAAATAATGTATAAACTAAATGTATTGACTTCATTAGATCTCAAAAAACAATGTTGGAATATGCAATTTGAAAGGCACAATTTGATACTTTTGTATGAACATGTAAAACATGTAATACTATAGTATGCATTGTGTAGTAAAAATATAAAAAACATGCATGAGAGTGAAAAATAAGAAAGTCAGAACAGTGCTTACAGCTGGGTAGGGAGATAAATGGCATGAGTAGGGACATATGTCAACTGAATCTATCATTTCTTAATAAAGGAAAAAGAAGGAAGATGCAAATAAGCAAAATGTTAAGAAGAAGGGCTATGCCATAGTCTCATGGTGGGACAATTTAGTCAAGTCATATAACATATGTCATAAGCATTATGATCTACAACCTAATTTGCTGAGTAGTGTCTGGGGTCTTAAAAGCTTGCAAATAGTCATCTAAGATAAAACTATTGGTCTGTACTTGTCTAGAGCAAAAGAGAATGAAGAAACCAGTCTATAGGACTAATAGTGAGACCCGAAGAACTAGATAGTGCCCAGCTACCACTACCCACTGTTCTGATCAGGGACACAATAGAAAGCTTCAGATAGAACGGGAGAAAATTGGAACAAAAATAAAATTCCTAAAAAAGGCTAGATTTACTGGACCAATAGAGACTAGAAGAACCCTTGAGATTATCATCCTAAAATACCTAAAATACCTAAATACCTAAATACCTAAAATACCCTTCAAATTTGGAACTCCCAGAGTTCATGTTTCAGCCAAACAATAGATTGTCTTATAAAATAAATAATATCACCCATGAGTGTTTTACTTCCTTAAACAACCAACTATATGAAACCAAACAGTCAACATCTACCCAAAAGCAAAAATGAGAAGGCAAGGAAGCTAGGTCGATGGAAGTAGCTCAAACAGAATGGAAATAATAGGAATGCTGACACATTGTGAAACTTGCAACCAATGTTATGGAACAATTTGTATACAAATGGCCAGATGGGAACCTAATTTGCTGTGTAAACTTTCATTTACAACATAATAAAATGTTGCTTTTTCTCAAAAAAAAAAAAAAGGATGAATGAGTTATTTAACAGAACTAGGGGTAGGTATATAAATATTTTGACATTATCCTTCATATTCTTCTATATGTTTGTAATACTTTACAATAATGATACAGAGACCTATTATGACAGAATATGAGAGATGTCTTTAAATGTCTAGAAGACAGCAGATGGTGAAGTGGTCACTGATTAAGCTAGAAAGAAAGGGGACTGATACAGAGACAGCCAACCTGTTCAGAGGAAACAAATTTTGATCTCAACTGCAGGGACATCATAGAGTGGGAGTGACATTTGGAGCTACAATCAGGGAGGCTGATTAAAAATCCATATGCCAAACTGTAGCTTCCACTTCACACACTCTGCCGAATTCTTGAAGGCCAAATTTCTACCCCACAGACCAAAACATTTTTTAAAGTTTTTTAAAAATAAATTGAATAACCCTAAAAAAGATTCTGCTTTATTCTGACACTTAGGGGTCTTCCAGTAAATGATTGACTCACAACAAAACACCCCAAGATGAAATCCATTAATCACCTAGTTCTGCTCATGAACACAAAGCTCCCAAGAGGCTTTTTATTCCATCATTCTTATATATGGGAGAATTTCTAAGAATCCCCAAATACATGAGATTAATAATAATAATAATAATAAACTGATTGTAGAAGGAAACACAGATCATTTAGACCATAGTTTAACAACTAACAAACACAGAAAGATGATAATTAAGAAGATAATATATACGTCTCATAAGAACAGGATGTTATGAAAAAAGAATAATAAAAATGAAAAAGGTCTTTTGAAAGTTTAAAAAATATATATTTTTTTAAAAAAGATTTTCTAAATTTTAGAAATTTAGTAAAAGTTAAGAAGATAAGGTCAAGGAAAGCTTCCTGAAAGAGAACAGAAAGAGAGAAAATATGAAAGAAAAAAACAAGAGGCATAGGTGATTTGTCAGTTGGTCCATTACCTGATTAATAGGAATTCCAGAGAGAGGATGGTAATGGAAAGAATGAAATTTGGAAAACAACATTATGAAAAAAATTTCCAGAATTAAAAAGAATATTCAGGTTAAAAGTTTCTATGGGGGCTTATGAAAATCCAGATGACTAAGGGTTAAGAATGATGGAATGGGATGGACAGCAGCACAGATGGAAGAAGAGGATGATAGGTCATCAACAAAGATTAGTATCAGAGTGACATTAAATTTTTCATCTGTAACATTAGATCCATGAAGACACTGAAGCAAGTCTTCAAAGATTTGAATGAGAACTATTTTCAACCAGAAATGTAGAATACTATACTTAATTGAGTACAAGAGAAAAACAATATTGTTTTAGGTACATAAGGACTCAGATAATTTATCTTTCCTGCCTGCTTTCTTGGGAATTTACTTGAGACTGTTCTCCTGAAAAAATAAATGAATCGAGAGAGGAATATATGGGTTCAGAAAAATATTGAATCCAACCCATGAAAGTGATAAGGGGCAATTCCAGGACTTATCACTTTCCAGATGGTCTAGCAAGCAACCAATCCATATTGAAACTGGAGGATGACAACCTCTGGGAATAGGTTTCCATGAAAAAATCAAAGAAAGACATAGAATTATCTGGTATGATGAAACACTAGGGAAAAATGATAAGGAATCCTATAAAGATATATATTGTAAAAGAAAATAAAGGAGTTAGAAACTCTAGGGGAAATCAAAAGTTATACAGAAAGGGATATGCAATTAATCTGATGAGGCAGTCAATAATATTTCTATAACCAAAGTGGTAAATGTTATTTACTGATTTTTTAACAAAATAATAATATTGGAAGGATGAAAAAGAGGGAGGTAGTGTAAGAGAATCAACCATCATAATAGGGAACCAATAGATAATATATACAGCACCTGTTGTTGCTGTTAGGTGCTGTTGAGTCGGCTCCTACCATTAGCAATCCCATGCACAACAGAAAGTAACACTGTCCATCCTCACAATCGTGCGCCATCCCCACAATCCTTACTATACTTGAGCCCATAATTGCAGCCACTATGTCAATCCATCCTGTTGAGGGCCTTCTCCTTTTTCGCTGACCCTTTGCTTTACCAAGCATGATGTTGTTGTTGTTGTTATGTGCCATCGAGTCGGCCCCGACTCATAGCGACCCCTCCTTGGGTTTCCGAGGCAGTATCACTACGGAAGTAGGATTGCCCAACCTTCCTTCCGGGGAATGGCTGGTGGGTTTGAACCGCCAGCCTTCTGGTTAGCAGTCAAGTGCTTTAGCCACTATGCTACCAGAGCTCCCAACCAAGCATGATAGCCTTCTCTTAAAGAATGTACCTTGTGACAACATGACCAAAGTAGGTGAGATGAAGTCTGGCCATTCCCATTTCTAAGGAGCATTCTGGCTGTACTTCTTCCAGGACAGATTTGTTTATTCATCTGGCAGTCCATGGTACTGTCAGTGTTCTTCACCAACACCATAATTCAAAGGCATCAACTCTTTCTTGGTCCTCCTTATTCATTGTCCAGCTAGCTTCCACATGCATACGAGGCAATTACAAATACCATGGCTTGGGTTAGGCACACTCGAATCTTCAAAGTGACAACTTTGCTTCTTAACACTTCAAAGAGGTCTTTTGCAGCATATTTGCCCAGCTCAATATGATGTCTGATTTCTTGACTACTGCTTCCATGGTGTTGATTGTTGATCTCAGTAAAATGAAATCCCTCACAACTTCAATCTGTTCTCTGTTTATTGTGATGTTGCTTATTTTCGTTTTCTTTCAGTTGAGGTATAATCCATAATGAAGACAGTAGTCTTGGCTCTTCATCAGTAAATGCTTCAAGTCATCTTCATTTACAGCAAGGAAGATTGTGTCATCTGCATATTGCAGGCTATTAATGAATCTTCCTTCAATCCTGATGTCACATTCTTCTTCGTATAGTCAAATTTCTCAGATTAGTTGCTCAGCATACAGATTGAATAAGTATGGTGAAAGGATACAACCCTGATGCAAACCTCTTCTGATTTTAAACCATGCAGTATCCCTTTGTTCTGTCTGAACAACAGCTTCTTGTTCTATGTATAACATTCCTCATGAACACAATGAAGTATTCTAGAATTCCCATTCTTTGCAATGTTATCCATAATTTGTTATGATCCACACTGTCTAATGCCTTTGCATAGTCAATAAAACACAGGTAAACATATTTCTGGTATTCTTTGCTTTCAGTCAAGATCCATCTGACATCATCAATGATGATCCTCATTCCACATCCTCTCCTGAATCTAGCTTGAATTTCTGGAAGTTCTCTATCAGTATACTGCTATACCTGTTTTGAAGCAAAATTTTACTTGCATTGATATAAATGATATTATTTGGTAATTTCCAGATTCTATTGGATCACCTTTCTTTGGAATTGTCACAAATATCAATCTCTTCCAGTCAGTTGGCCAGGTAGCTGTCTTCTAAATTTCTTGGCATAGACAAGTAAGCACCTCCAGGACTGCATCTGTTTGTAGAAACATCTCAGTGGGCATTCCTTCAATTCCTGGAGCCTTGTGTTTTCTTTGCCAATTCCTTCAGTGCATCTTAGACTTCTTTAATACTGTTGTTTCTTGATCATGTGCTACCTTCTGAAATAGTTGAACATTGACCAATTCTTTTTTGTACAGTGACTTTGTGCTTTCTTTCCGTCTTCTTTTGATATGCTTCCTGCTTCATTCAATATTTTGCCTAAAGAATGTTTCAATTTTGCAATTCGAGGCTAGCTTTTTTTTTTTTTTTTTCAGTTCTTTCAGCTTGAGAAATGCCAAGAGAGTTCTTCCCTTTTGGTTTTCTAACTCTAGTCTTTGCACATTTCATTATAATGATTGACTTTGTCTTCTCGAGCTGCTCTTTGAAATCTTCTGTTCAGCTCTTTCATCTTGTCATTTCTTCATTTGCTTTAGCTACTCTCCATTCAAGAGCAATTTTCAGAGTCTCTTCTGACATCCATTTTGGTCATTTCTTCCTTTCCTGTCTTTCTAATGACATTTTGCTTTCTTCATATATAATGTTCCTGATGTCATCCCACAACTCTCATCTTGTCTTTGGTCATTGGTGTTCAATGTCAAACTATGTGTCAAGTTTCGCTTTCTTTTTTCTGGTTATTAGTTTGCTTGTATTTGTCTGTTTTAAAACAACTATTATTATTAATACTTTTGTACTTTTTACTATTATTCTTAATATCCCCTCCCAGGTCCTAGTTTTCAGCATTTTTTCTTTTCCCTGTTCCTGGTTGAATATTTTCTTGTTTCTTTTAATTTCCCCCCACTTTTTTCTCATGGTTAATCCCATTCCCAATTTAGATGGTCTCTAAATTAAAGTGCAATGCAATCAAGGTCATATTTTGGTTCTCATGGACTTGTTTTCATTTTCTTCGGCTTCAACTTGAACTTGCATATGAGCAACTGATGGTCAGCTCCTGGCCTTTTTTTGACTGATGATATTGAGCTTCTCTATCACCTCTTTCCACAGATGTAGTCAATCTGATTTCTGTGTATCCCATCTGGTGAGATCCACATGTATAGCTGCCATTTACATTGTTGAAAAAGATATTTGCAATGAATAACTCATTGGTCTTGCAAAATTCTATCATGTGATCTCTGGTATAATTTCTATCACTAAGGCCATATTTTCAAGCACTGATGGTTCTTCTTTGTTTCAACTTTTGCATTCCAATCACCAGTTATTATCAATACATCTTGATTGCATGTTTGGTCAATTTCAGACTGCAGAAGCTGGTAAAAATCTTCAATTTCTTCATCTTTGGCTTTAGTAGTTGGTGTGCAAATTTGAATAATAGTAGTATTAATTGTTCTTCCTTGTAGGTGTATGGATATTATTCTATCACTAACAGCATTGTACTTTAAGATAGATCTTGAGATGTTCTTTTTGACAATGAATAAAATGCCATTCCTCCTCAACTTGATATTCCTGGCATAGTAGGTCATATGATTATCTGATTCAAAATCACCAATACCAGTCCATTTTAGCTCACTAATGCCTAGAATATCAATCTTTATCCATTCCATTTCATTTTTGAGAACTTCCAATATTCCTAGATTCATACTTTGTACATTCCATGTTCTGATTATTAATGAATATTTACAGCTGTTTCTTCCCATTTTGAGTCATGCCACATTATCAAATGGAGGTCCCAAAAGCTTTGCTCCATCCACGTCATGAAGGTTGACTCTAATTTGAGGAGGAAGTTCTTCCCCAGTAGTACTTTGAGTGCCAACCTGAGGGGCTCATCTTCTGGCACTTTATCAGGTAATGTTTCAAGACTATTCATAAATTTTCCAGTAGTATATTGGACAGTATTTCACTGCTATTCATAAGGTTTTCAGTGATCAGTTTTTTTCAGAAGCAGATGGCCCCGTCCTTCTTCCCAGTCTGTCTTTGTCTGGAAGCTCCACTGAAACCTGTCCACTATGGGTAACCTTGCTTATATTTGAAATACTGGTGGCATAGCCTCCAGCATCACAGCAACATGCAAGCCACCACAGTATGACAAACTGACATGTGAGTGGTGGATTCTATACTTTACTATTGGTTTATTTTAAGTTACTAGGAGATGTTTTTATTTTGGGGTGGGGTGGAATCATTGCCCTTGTCTTTTTTTTTTTTTTTTCCTCTTTTCTTGATGCTTAATAAAAGAGCTCTGGTAGCATAGTGCCTAAGGCACTTGGCTGCTCACCAGAAGGCTGGCGGTTCAAACCCACCAGCCACTCCTCGGAAGGAAGGTTGGGCAATCCTACTTCCGTAGTGATACTGCCTC
>NW_006921623.1:740120-765518 GCF_000298275.1 Orycteropus afer afer | reverse complement strand
AGATGCTAAAGGGAGTCCTTTGAACAGAGAACGAAAAATAGCAAATAACAACTGACCATTAATACACAAGATGACATAACCCAGAAACCACAGCTATGGACATATCCAAAGTAAAATGATCTCTCAAGATTGTAAGAAGGGAACTAGAGACATCAATTGGCAAGTGAGGACAACTACAAACAAAATGAGGGAGAAGACTGTGTAGTTACAGAACTTCTAAATGGTGAAGAAATTAAGAGAGTTGCAAGATAGAATGGACTGCATTAAACTTGGGGAGAAAATTATAAATCATAGGGTAATCTCAAAGAAAAATGATAATCCTTCACATCACAAGAAATACCATTTGACCCAGCTATTCCATTGCTGTTGTTGTTGTTATGTGCTGTCACTAGGTATATATCCTAAAGAAGCAAGAGCCATGACAAGAATGGACATATGCACACCCATGTTCATCGCAGCACTATTTACAATAACCAAAAGATGGAAACAACCTAGGTGTCCATCAGCTGAGGAATGGATATCCAAACTGTGGTACATACACACAATGGAATACTATGCAACCCTAAAGAATAATGTAGAATCTGCAAAACACCGCATAGCATGGATAAACTTGGAGGACATTATGCTGAGTGAAATAAGTCAATCACAAAGGGACAAATATTGTATTAGTCTATTACTGTAAAAGTCAAAGAAACGTTTATCTATGGAAGGACATTTTCTTTGTTGATTAGCAGGGGTAGGAGGGAATGGGAGGGAACACTGTTAGATAGATAGAGATAAGTTTTGATTTGGGTGAAAAGAAGGGCAATGTACCAAATCTGAGTGCTCAATATAGTGACATTGAGGAAGAGAAAGACATAGAGAGGTACGTGGGAAGTACAGACAACAAAGATGAACCTTTGACACATATAGTATGGCGTTGTCAGTGAAGGCAAACATGGGTATATGGGTGGAAGATGGGTGGACAGGCTGAACTATTAGGTATGTCTATGAAGTGGGGAGTGTACCCAAGAACATGTATAGGGTTGGCAGACAATGGTCCTATAACTTTATGTGTATGATCTGGTGTATAGTGTATAGTGGAGCTGACAAGGGGCAAGGTTGTAGTCACTGCTTGGTTACAGTCAGCTAACCAGAGGGACCAAGTAGTTGAACCTGTGGGTTTGGGACCATAGTCGCAGAGGACATCAAGCTCAATTGGCATAACATACTACACAAAACATTGTTCTACTTCCTACTTTGGAGAGTAGCAACTGGGATCTTAAAAGCTTGCAAGCTGCCATGTAGATGCAATGATGGGTCTCTCCTTGTCCAGAGCAAAGAAAAATGAAGAAAACCAAATATTCATGGAAACAATTAGTCCTAGCGACTGGTACACCATCCGATCTGCAGCCTATATGACTATGAGACCAGAAGACCTAGATGTTGCCCAGCTACTACTGTCAACCACTTGGAAGAGGATCTGTGTAGGAGATCCTGGATAGAGAGGGAGAACAATGTGGAACAAAACTCAAAAATCATTTGGGAAAAAAAAGTGAGGGGGACCAGGTTTGCTGGTCCAATAGAGCCTGGTGGAACTGCTGAGACTATGGCCTCTAGCTGCCCATCAGGTCTGGAATTGAACCCATGCCTATGGCTTCCAGCCAAACAATAGACAGGCATATGAGTTCAACATTTACCTGAGGTAGATACACTCCTTGGAGAGAACAAGCATGGGAGAAAGAAGGGCTGCTTATGCACAGGGAGACAGCTCAGGGGGCAGGAGTGCATGGATGGATGGACCCTGGGAAGAGGTAACTATGGGGAGGAAGTGGGAGGGGAGATGTTGCATTGCAGTAAACTGTGGTCAATGTCATGAGACAAAGTGTATGTGAGCTGCTGTATGGAAAGTGTATTTGCTCTGTAAATTTTCACCCAAATCACAATTAAAAAAAAAAAAAATGGGGAAAAAAAAGAATGGGATTACAGTTGTTATTATAAAATTACTCCTTGGTTTGAGTTCTATAGTGTAATTTGGTCACATATTTTTAAATTACTCTGCCATCTTCCCTTCCCAACTTTACATCATGTGTAAATCAGACACACATTTTCTAGGTTTTCATTCATAAATGGGGTGAAACCCATGTGAAATTATTCACTATAGTTTAGTAAGTAAGCACAAGTAAGCTTGTACTTACTTTGCTTATTGGGTCCTCCACCCCTACCTGAGGTGTGTCTCCTGAGACTTTCCCTGAAAGTCAAGGATAGCTAATAGATTTCAATAGGCATGTCTGTTCTGACTGATGGCTAATCACTGCATAGAGCACTATGTTGAGAAAGATTCTGAAGCTCCACCTGGACTGAAGGAAAAATGTGATGAAATTGATTAGCAATGTCTGCATATGACTGGAAGGCTAGAATGGTGGTATAGATGTCACCAATTGCTGTCCCTGTTCAGAATAGTCTCAAAGCCATTAAGCTGTATTATCTGCATTTGTTTCTCAATCTGCTTTAAACCCTCCTCCCATTGTCTTCTAGCCCATTTTTCTCCATCTTGTTCATAGGATGAGAGAGGTTTTGTCAAATGTTCTGCTGAATCAATACACATTATGTTTGCAACATCCTCCTTATCTACCTGCCTAGTAACCACATCAATAAGGAAAATGAGATGAGTTTAGAACACTTCATTCTTTGTGAACTCCAGGCAGAGTTTCTAATGACCACCACCTTATTTTCTAAAATTGGGTGCAACATCTTTAGATTGCCTGCTTCTATGAGTTTCCCTGTCTCCATAATTGCTCCAGATTTTCAGACAATGGCTCTGAGATCTTAACAGTAAGTTTTCAGCACGAAAAAAGTAAGTCATATGGACCTGGAGATGCAAACTTATTTAAAGTGGTTAAGAACTCTCTTAATATCTTCTTACCTATTAATGACTTTTGTTGCTATTTTCATTATAAAAACAATACATGCTTATTACAGAAAGCCTAGAGACTATGGAAAGGTTGTTGTTTGTTGTTGTTTGCCGTCAAGTCGGCCCCGACTCATAGCGACCCCTCCTTGGGTTTCCGAGGCAGATATCACTACGGAAGTAGGATTGCCCAACCTTCCTCCCGAGGAGTGGCTGGTGGGTTTGAACCACTAGCCTTCTGGTGAGCAGTCAAGTGCCTTAGGCACTATGCTACCAGAGCTCCTATGGAAAGGTAGAAGAAAGAAAAATTATCCTCCGCCTCAACTTCTTTTTCCTTGCATGATTTTTGAGACTTTATTTCTGTGTTGTTTTATGATTTATGATCATAGTTTATATGCAATTTTGTATTGCAGGTTTTCACATAACATATCTAAAGAATTTCTTAAGTCAATATGAGTTTTTCAACAGCATATTTTTTTAATAGCTGCATTCCTTGGGTAGTGCAAATGGTTCATGTGCTCAGCTGCTAACCAAGAGATTGCAAGTTCTAGTTCACCCAGAGGTGCTTCAGAAGACAGGTCTGGTGATCTACTTCCGAAAAATCAGCCATCAAAACTCTATGGAACACACAAGTGTGCTCACGACACACTTGGAATTAACTCAAACATAACTGCTTTTTTTAAAAAATGTTTCATCTAGGAAACATACCATGGTTTTCTTAACCATTCCTATACTCTTGGCCTCTTAGGCTATTTCCATCATTTTCCTATTTACGTTATCCATTTGTTTATGTATTCGATATTTAATAATGTGGATTTTGTGCCAGGCACTATGTTAAGAGCTAGAGGAGCAGCTGAAACACAGTGCCACACATTGGGTGGCTGAAAAAATGGAAACTAATTCTCTGACGGTACTAGAGACTGGAAGTCAAATACAGGGCATTTGCAGAAGCTATGCTGTCTCTGAAGGTTTTAGGGGAAGATTTTTCTGTTTCTTCTAGCTTCTGGTAACTCAAAAAAACAAACTCACTGCCATTGAGTTGATTCCAACTCATAGTAACACCCATTGAGTTTCCAAGGCAGTAAATCTTGATGGAAGTAGATTGCCTCATCGTCCTCCTGAGTAGCAGCTAGTGGGTTTGAACCACCAATTTTCTGGTTAACATTCAAATGACTTAGGGACTGCACTACAAGAGCTCCTCAGTTTCTGGTAGCCTCGGGCAATCCTTGACTTGTAGCAGGATCATTCCAAAATGTCTACCTCCATGTTCATTTCTGTCTTTCCTCTGTCTTTCTGTGCCTCTTGTCTTTTTATAAGGATATCACTCATATTGGATTAGGACCTAACCTGCTCCAGTATGCCTCATGTCAACTGACAGCATCATCAAAGTCCCTATTTACAAACAAGGTCACATGGACAGGTACCAGAGGTTAAGACATCAACACATCCTTTTAGGGACATAATTAAATCAATAGCAAGGAGTAAACAACTAATGACAACAGAAATAGATCATGTGAAAAGGGCAAGGGATCAGTGGGTCCCCTAGGCCTACTGACTCCCCTAGGCAAGTTAAGGAAGCTCTCAGAGTAAAAACACAGATCATTAAGAGCCTTGAATGCCACGGTAAGGAGTTGAGATTCTAATCTGAGGCAGTTTGAAGCAGCTGAAGAAATTTAAGCCTTGGCCAGAAGCACTGAGTGCAAGTTCTAGTTCTCATCTTAAAAATTAGGTGACTTTAGGCAAATCACTTAACCTTTGTGTCTCATTTTGTTTTTGTGGATATTAAGAATGCAAATTCATCTCTTACCTGCCTTTCAGGATTGTGTGCAAATCAAAGGGAGATCATTGTTATGGAAGAGTTTTGTTAACCAAACCAAACTAAACCCACTGCCCTTGACTCGATTCTGATTCATAGCAACCCTTTAGGACAGAGCAGAACTGCTCCATAGGGTTTCCAAGGCTGTAAATCTTTATGGAACCAGATTGCCTCATCTTTCTCCCATGGAGCTGCCAACATTTTGGTTTCCAGCCTAATGCTTTAACCACAATGTCCCCAGAACTCCTTCTTGTTAACTGAAGAGTACCACACACACATATACACACACAAACAAAGTGAAGGACTATTAAAAAAAAAAAAAAAAAAAGGCTGATAAATCCTTGTGGGATTGAATTTAAGTCCTCTCTCTCTTTCCCAGAAACCTAGTAGTGGATGGGGGAGGGGAGACAGAGGACAGAGCACAGTGGGTAGCACCTACTCCTCTTGGTACCCTGAGTACAGCAGTGAGAAGAAATTTGAGGGAGTGCTGGGTGAGTAGGGCAATGAGAGCAGGTGCTCCTTTACAGACACAGCCTCCCACCCCCAGGTGTCAGAACCTGGTTCCACCGCTGCTCGCTCACTTTCTTTCTGATATCAGTGTATTTTAAAGGCCAGCCTTCTGACAAATATTGTATGAGTCCATTATTATAAAAAGTCAAGGAAAGGTTTACACAAGGAAGAAAATTTTCTTTGTTGGTTGCCAGGGAGGAGAGGGGAGGGACAGGGAGGGAATACAGATGGATAGCTAAGAGACAGCTTTGATATCGGTAAAGGGAAAAGCAATATAACAGAAATGTGTGACTAGTACAATATCACTAAGGAAAAGGAAGACACAGAGAGGTACATAAGAGGTACAGACAATAAAGGCAAGTACTATTGCAGAAACAATACTGCATCATCAGTAATAGAAAAAAAATTAATCTGTGGGTAGATACATAGGTAGACAGGCAAGAAGATCAGTTATGGATGGGCAAATGGGAATATACCCATGATCATACATAGCTTTGGCAGAAGATAGTCACACATATGTATCTGTATATGCTGTAAAAATGTCCACATGCAGTTTAAAGCTAACAGGTGTGAGGATAACTTCTTAGGTACAGCTAAGCATCTTGAGGGAGTGAGTTACTGGGCCTGTGGGCTAGGGACTATGATCACAGGGGGCATCAAACTCAATTGGCACAATCTAGTTGTGGCAGTTATGTTTGTGTGTCAACTTGGCTGGGCCTAGATGAATGGCTGGGCAGCTGGTGGTAGTTATTCCCCATGATGAGACTGGCAATTGACTTCATGGTGGTATCTACCACAAGCAGCTGAGTAGCTGCCTTTGGGATGTGGTCTGCTTCCTGTATATAAGGAGAAGCCTTGGGAATGGTCTCTAGTTTATGGTACCTTGAACCCTGCACGTAGCCATGTCGTTGTTCAGCAGCCTGCCATGCTCTGCCGAGCTTGGGACTTACAATGGACTTGAATTAATGGCCTGCCGTGTGATTTGGTAATATCAGGATTGTGCCTTTTTACTTGTCAACCTTGGGCTTGGCAGTCTCAGCAGCCAGCAGCTGTCTGAGTAAAGAAAACCTTTAGCTTCAGTGGACCAGGAGCTGGAGGTAGAGCTGAAGCCGAAGGTAGAGCGGCTTTCACCTAACCCTTAGAGCCTGGCACTTTGAACTTGGACTTAAAGCCTCCATGCTGTTAGAGAATACACTCCTGTTTGTTAAGACCATCCCATTTGTGGTATATTCCTGTCAGAGTGGCACTAGGTAACCAGAACAATAGTATACAAAACTATTGCTCTTTCTACACCTTACAATGGTCAATAGCGACTGGGTTCTTAAAAGCTTGTGAGTGGCCATCTAAAATGCAGCTATTAGTCTCTCTTCATCCAGAGCAAAGAAGAGTGAAGGGAATCAAAGGCACATGGAAACAGTTAATCCAAAGGACTAGTAGATCATGAGAACCTCAGCTTATATGACCCTGAGACCAGAAGAACTAGATGGTGCCTGGCTACCAATGTCAACCACTCAAAAGGAGATCAAATTTGGAGGGCCTGCATAGAGTGGGAGAAAAATTGGGGAGCAAAATTCAAAATCATAAAAAAATGATCAGGCTTACTGGGTTGATAGAGGCTGGTGAAAACCCCCTTCCCTACCCCAAAGTATGGCCCTGAGTCACCCTTCAGGCCTGGAATTGAACTCAATTCCAGGACTTAACTGTCAGCCAAACAATAGACAGGCCTATAAGCTATATCAGGGAGATGCACTCTTTAGAACAATCAACCATGGGAGATCTGGAGGGCAGCAGTTGCACAGGGAGACAGAAATGCATAGGCAAGAAGGACACAGGGAAAGGGTAACCACAGAGAGGGTCATACTGAAGGGAATGTAACCAATGTCACAAAACAAAATGTGTATGAACTGTTGAATGTAAAACTGTTGAATGAAACTGCTTTGTAAAATTTCACCCAAATCACAATAAAAAGAGTAAAAAAAAACCCAAAAAAACATAAAAAAATAAGGATAAATGAGAAAAGAAAGCCCAACTTTCCTCATGATCCCTTTCCTACCCCAATTAATTTTCACCAGAAGATGTTTGAACTCTTTTGGTCTTCTCCAGTCCCCAGGTGTAACAATTTACAAAAGAACTTCAGAATGACACCTTCTGGGAGCCAGTTACTTCTCTGCCCAAATGGACCATATGTAACACACAGAGTTATGCACGCATATTCATGCATATATGTACATATCCTTGCATCATTCATATATACACACTCATGCACACACATACACATATTCATGCATACACATACACAAACTTATGCATGCACACATAAACACATATACACATGTACACACACTCATAGGCACATACATACACCCTGGAAACTTATTTGAAGAGCATTTACCATTTCAGGGGACTTTTATGGCATTATCTCATTTGATCCTCACCACAACCACGAAAGGAGAGTAAATGGGGTGTTATTATTTTACAGACAAGGAAACAGAGGCTCACAGAATTTAAGTACTCTGCCCAAGAGCAAACAGTAAGCAGAAATCAGCCTTCTGACAGGGTGCCCTGGGCTTTTCCTTGTACTCTTCCAGGCTACCTGTTGGCAGGCAAGACTTAAAACAGGCTGCCTCAAGATGGGAAGATGGTCTTGGGAGATGAGCCCCCGCCCAAAGTCAGCAGCCTTCCCCTTGAGCCCTTCTTCTTCAGTTTCCCAGCCACTTCTCCCATGGGAGAAAAACATGGGAAGGATTTTCTGAGTATGGATATCTGCCTGAGGAAGCCTGGTAAGACTTGCAACGACCCCAGAAACTCAGAAAGAGCACACCCTTCTTCCTCAGTTGGATTTTGCACAGCCCTAGAAGCCAGCAGATGAAAGGGAAACCTTTGGATATTTGATGTGTTGCAACAGTATAACAGACTCCAAATTGTTTTGGCAAGATCAAACCCCAAGGCTATGTAGGTAATTCCATCCTGAGGAATGTCTCTTGTTTCTTTGTTCTGCTTTTCACTTCTAATTTGAGGCAACAGGATAAATAAGCAAACAAAAGTGTTCATGCAAATCTTAGCATCCTATGAAAGGGAAGCCTTAGGCTCTGGCATTTTCTGCAATTTTGTCCTTAAGGTTTAGAAGCTACAATTGTCATTGAAGGGATGTAGGTTGCAGATGCCAGAAAGGTCAAGTCATGTTGTCCAGAGCAAAGCCATCTCTGTAGGCTCTGAATTCTGGACAGAAGTTTTGGGGGTGCTGGTGTCATGTTCAACCTCACCCCAGCCTGTACTCCCTCATCTGATTGTCTCAAGATTTAGACAGGAGCTCTGGGGCCTCTCAATTCTGTTCTTCTCCTACCCATGGGTACCTTGGGAAGGGCACCTGAATAGATAAAAATATCCTGGTGCTCTGTCAAATGTCCCACATTTGAATCCCTCTTTGCTCCCATCAAACTGTGGAGTAATAAAACAATTGCCATACCCCTTTGTGCTTAAACATCTGTAAAGAAAACATTCTCTTGTTCATAACTGGATCCATCATTCAATGGGGCTATTTCTACTGTTGTCTGATGAGTAAACTGATAGGGAACAACTATAGTTGGGCCCCACACTTGTAAAAAGTTATAATCCCACCAGAAGGGAGTGGATAGTGCCACTATCAAAGAAAAATAGCGTTTTCCCACAAGAACTTATAATTGGGATTGAGACTTGGACATTTGAGATGGACCTGGATATTAAGGACTATAAATGTTCTAGGTGTGCTCTGCCAAGTGATGGACATTAACATGGTATCTACCCCATGGAGGAAAATTCAGAACTATAGAACTCTTGGGACCAATGGGGATGAGATAGGGCCTTCAAGTCCTGGTGGGCCACTCACAGCTGGTAAACCAGATGGCCCAGCTGCATCCTATTCTCTGTGTTTTTCCTTTTTGTCATTCCCTAGTTTCTTGTAAAGTGTTATTTGACTCAAGTTCTAACTTTGTCTTCCCGGCAACATGGGGAAGAAACGGAAGGATTCCATCCCTCCCCTGGGGCTGAGTGTTAAGGAAAAGCAAGCTGGTGTTAGCAGCAGCCATAAGATCTCAAAAGGAAAATGATTCTTAGAGACAGCAACAAGACACATGGGCCCATCCAGCCCACTGTATTGGGAAAATTCCCTTCCAGTAGCTACTTTGGAGGTCTTGACTTTATTTATTTATTTATTTTTAAAAGAAAGATGACATAATAAATATAGTAATAAAATATATTAAAAGCTCATTCAGAAAGCTTTTTCCCTTGAACAAAGGGACAATGTGAGGTCAAGGACTCAAAGACCACCTAAATACACTAGCTTTACAAATTTTACTTAAGCAGAAGAAGCCTCTCTTTTTACCAAAATCTTCCACATAATATCAGTATAAAAAATTGATAAAAGTGGAGGTGCTCTGGTTGAAGGAGGTGACAGGGAAAGTCTTTCCCATTTGAACCCTTCCTATTCTATCCCATCCCAAGTCATCCCCTGAGGAACTTCCCCAGAATTCTAGGGAACCATGACAAAAAGTTGACAAACACTAATTTTATTTGAACTTCTTATTTATAGATTTTTAAAATCCAGGTTCAGAGACGTTTGATGACTCACTCAAAGATACACAGCAGCCTAATGGCAAAAGTGGGACTTCAGCCCAAACATCCCAAAGTAGAGTTTTCTAAATGGTAAGCCATGGCATGCTGATGTGCTATCTCAAAGCCCTCAAGGCAGAGATGACCAGAGCTTTTGGAGTTACCTGACCAGTGTTCCTCGAGGGATACCGGGAATGGAGCCGGTATGATGGTGTGGCCTATGGTCCTCCTAGGCAGTGGCCCTGAGTAGCATCCATCACACTGTGTTGCACATGACATGCTAAACTCTGCTTAGGAGATACTCCATCGCCTGGATGTCTACTTGAATTGCCAGCTCAGAGTAGGACACTCCCCTTTGGGCAAAGAACTCATGGACTTGATAGAGGACATTTGGTTCCAAATGCCAGAGCAGCATGCCACAGACCTCCAGGTACAGTTAGACAGGGGTTGGGATAGGGAGACTTGGTTTTAGCAGATGCACCTCCATGTGGTGGCCCAGTTCTCTACCCCAACAAATATGGAATCCTCAACATTTTCAGCTGCTGTGCCCTTTTACTGGCACTCTGGTGGCGTAGTACCTAAGGCATTTGACTGCTAACCAGAAGGCTGGGGCTCAAACCCACAAACCACTCCTCGGAAGGAAGACTGAGCAATCTACTTCCTGGAGATACTGCCTCGAAAACCCAAGGAAAGGTTGCTATGAGTCAGATTTGACTCAATGGAAGTGGATTTTTTTTTAAAGCTAGCTGCAGGTTAACTGCTCTAACAATGCACATACCTGCTACAGACTAGAGCTTCTGCATTATTTTGAAATACTGAATATGAAAAAGTTCTGTAGCATTCAAATCCATTAGCATTATCACAAGATATTTTAACATTACATTTATCAATGAAAGAAAAGGAAGAGCTCTGAGAGTCTTTAAATATAATTTCAATTGCTATAAATTTTAGAATGTGCTGCTGACTTTTGCACATGAAGTTTCTTGTCAATGGAGATTATCAAGAGTTTGAAGAGATCAGTATTGAAAATCTGGAACAAGAATCACATGGAGCCATTTCAAACATAAAATCAGATATAAAAATTTAGGTTCAAGGAAGCAATATCTTTCAAACTTAGAAAATATTTTCTAATTTCTGTATTCTATGCAAATTAAAATTTTAATGTCATCTCTGATACTTGGTATTTTTATTCACTACTTCAACAAATATGATTTGAGAGCCAGGCAATGATCTAGCTCCTGGGAATATATCACTAAACAAACAGACAAAAACCCTGTCCTGTGGAGTTGGCATTCTAGTGGACACAGGCAAAAAATGAATAATCATATGATAAACATAGCATATTAGATGATAAATAGTACAGAAAAAAATTGAACAGGGTAAAATAGATTGAGAATGTTGGAAGGAGTACAATTTAAAATAATATGGTCAGGGCAATCCTTATGGAGAAGGGAATATTTGAGCAAAGATTTAGAGGAGATGAGGAAGTAAGCCAGGTATACATCTGGAGGAAGAGTACTCAAACAGAGGAAAGACCAACTGCAAAGGCGTGGAGGCACAGTTTGCATATGCAAGGAAGAGTAAGGATGACTTTGTGGTTGGAGAAGTGTGAACATGGTAGAGAGTAGTAGAAAGTGGGGTCAGGGAGGTGATAGAAGCCTTATTGTGAGGAGTCTTAACTTAGAATTGGGAAGCCATTATGAGATTTGGAGCAGGAGAATGACATTATTCAAATTATATATTTTAAGAATCATTCTGTCATTGTACTGAGGAAAGCCCTAAGGGGTAGAGGTCAGAGGTAGGGAGCTCAGTTAGGATGTGTTGAATTCCTGCCCTTGTATCTGTGGATGGGATCCTATTTGGAAATAGGTTTTTCTTTTATTATGCTAATTAAGTCATACCAAAGTAGGTGGATCCTAAGCCTGATTACTTCTGAGTTATGAAAAGACCAGAATAGACACAAGGACATACAAAGGGGAAGACAGATGTCATGTAAGGATCATTTATAAGGCAACAAATGACAAGGAACCAAGGAATGCTTGGGGCTACTGACAAGGAAAGAATTGACAGGGCTGAGACCCTGATTTGGACTTTTTGCCTCCAGAACTATGAGAAAATAAATTTCTTTTCTTTAAAAATACCCTGGTGGTATCTGTGTTACAGCAGCAGCAGGTAACTAAAACAGGAGGCTGACCACAGGAATCTAAGAAAGAGGTGATGATTACTTGGAACAAAGTGGTAGCAATGATCAACTTATGAATCTCTTCTAAAAGTAGACAGCCTAATGGGTTGGATGTGGAGTGGGAGAGAAAGAGAAGTCAAAGATTACTCCAAAAGTTTTGGCCTGAGAAACTAAAAGGATCAACAAGACATTAACAGGGTTTAGGGAAACTGCAAGTAAAACAAGTTGATGTGTGTGTGTGTGTGTGGTGGTGGTGGTGAGGGGGTGTGATTAGGTGTTCTGATAGAGGTGTGCTATTTTTTCAGATATATAATATACATCTTAAGGCATTTGGCTGTTAACCTGAAGGTTGGCCATTCAAACCCACCAGGTGCTCCATGGGAAGAAAATGAGGCATTCTACTTCCATAAAAATTTACAACCTTAGAAACTACTAAAAAGGGAGGGAGGCCACATCTTCTGACATCCTCTAACCACACAAGAGGAAGACAGAATCACCATCAATAGCCCAAGGCCTATTACTGCAAGGCCAGACATCTGCCTCCCTCTAGCCCTCTCACCAACTGTTCCTCCCAAAGCACCCACCACCTCTCTCCTGGGTTCGATAATTCACTGCAGTGGCCACATAGAACTCACAGATTATGGGGTTTATTAGGGTAGCACCTGGCTACAATTCAAGTTCAGGAAAAAAATACTCAGTCTCTCTCCCAGCCCGCCATCTCTCACAGTCTCTCTCCTAGCAGCGTGTGTCCCTCGGTGTCTCTCTCAGCAATGCGTTTCTCTTGCATCTCTTTCCCAGCAGTGCATGTCTCTCAGGAATGCGTTCTTTCTCAGCAGTACGTCCTTCTCACCCAGTAGTCAGAGAGAGAGACCTCTTCTGCCTCTAGGAGGCCTCCTTTTTAGGTTGGCAAAGTGGTCAAACTAACCAATCATAACATCAGAATTCTAAGCATCTGAGAGAGAGCAGGAACCTCACAGAACATTGCTTTGTGTTGCGCTCAACAGAAATACCCCAGGTGGATAATTTTTACAATCAAGAGCTCCTCAGTTGCTCACAGCAAATTCCACCACAGAGTTTACAAAGACTTATGGCTAGAAAAGCCACACTAAGTAATTTACTACACCACAGAAACCCAGTGGGGGTCGCTATGAGTTGGAATCAACTGGACGGCAGTGGGTTTTTATTATATATCTACATGAAGATATCAAATATGCAGTTGGATATGAAAGTCTGGAGGTAGCCTTTATTATGTTTATCATATATATTATTAACATGTAATATGTAATAATGTAATGTAAAGAAAATGTCAGGAGTTTTTACCCAACCATCTCTGTATTTATATATGTATGCTGCTGTTAGTTGTTGCTGAGTTGATTCTGAATCATGATGATCCCATATGGGCAGAGTAGAACTGCTCCATAGGGTTTTCAAGACTGTAACTTTTCCAAAGCAGTGTCATGCCCTTCTTCTGAGGTGCCTCTGGGTGGGTTCAAACCACCAACTCTTTGAAGCAGTCAAGTGTCTACCACTTGTCTGTCAGTTTGTCATTGGTTGCACATTGCTGTGAGATAGGATGCTATGCCACCAGTGTTTCAAATACCAACAAGGTCACCCATGGTGGACAGGTTTCAGAAAGCTTCCAGACTAAGACAGACTGGAAAGAAGGAAGGGGCCATGCACTTCTGAAAAAAATTGGCCAGTGAAAACCTTATGAATAGTAGTGAAACACTGTCTGATATATTACTGTAGAGCTTTATGAATAGCCCCGAAACAATGTCTGATACAATGCTGGCGGATGAGCCCCTCAGGTTGGTAGGTACTCAAAATACAACTGGAGAAGAGCTGCCTCCTCAAAATAGAGTTGACCTTAATGATGTGAATGGAGTAAAGCTTTTGGGACCTCCATTTGCTAATGGGACACTAATCAAAATGGGAATAAACAGTGGCAAACATCCATTGGAACGTGGAATATATAAAGTATGAATCTAGGAATATTGAAAGTTGTCAAAAATGAAATGAACACATAAAGTTCAACTTCCTAGGCATTTTTTTTTGTTGTTGTTGTTGTTCTCATGTGCCGTCGAGTCGGCCCGACTCATAGCGACCCCTCCTTGGGTTTCCGAGGCAGTGTCACTATGGAAGTAGGATTGCCCAACCTTCCTTCCGAGGAGTGGCTGGTAGGTTTGAACTGCCAGCCTTCTGGTTAGCAGTAAAATGCTTTAGCCACTATGCTACCAGAGCTCCTAAGGCATTAGTGAACTGAAATGGACAGGTATTGGCCATTTTGAATCAGACAATCATATAATCTCTGCCAGGAATGACAAATTGAAGAGGAATGGTGTCACATTCATCATCACAAAGAATATTTCAAGATCTATCCTGAAGTACAATACTGTCAGTGATAGGATAATATCCATATGTCTATAAGGAAGACCAGTTAATACTACCATTATTCAAATTTACACACCAACCACTAAAACCAAAGGTGAAGAAATTGAAGATTTTTACCAACTTCTCCAGTCTGAAACCAACCAAACGTGCAATCAAGATGTATTGATGATTATTGGTGATTGGAATGTGAAAGCTGGAAACAAAGAAGAATCATTGGTAGTTGGAAAATATGGCCTTAGGATAGAAATGATGTCAAAGATTGTATGAAGAATTTTACAAGACCAATGATTTATTCACTGCAGATACCTTTTTTCAACAAAATATTTTTTCAACAGCAGCTATACACATGGACCTTGCCAGATGGGGTACATAGAAATCAGACTGACTACATATGTGGAACAGGGAGATGGAGAAGCTCAATATCATCAGTCAAAAGAAGACCAGGAGATGACTGTGGAGTAGACCATCAATTGCTCATATACATGTTCAAGCTGAAGCTGAAGAACATTCAAACAAGACCCCTAGAGTAAAAATATCACCTTGATCACATCCCACCTGAATTTAGAGACCAATTAAAGAATAGATTTGACCCAATGAACACCAATGACGGAAGACCAGATGAGTTGTGGGATGACATCAAGAACATCATACATGAAGAAAGCAAAAGGTCATTAAAAAGACAGGAAAGGAAGAAAAGACCAAAATGGATGTCAGAAGAGACTCTGAAATTTGCCCTTGAATGGAGAGTAGCTAAAGCAAATGGAAGAAATGACAAGATAAAAGAGTGGAACAGAAGATTCCAAAGAGCAGCTTGCTAAGACAAATTATTATAAAGAAATGTGCAAAGTCCTGGAGTTAGAAAACCAAAAGGGAAGAACAAGCTTGTCGTTTCTCAAGCTGAGAAAACTGAAGAAGATTCAAGCCTCAAGTTGCAATACTGAAGGATTCTATGAGCAAAATATTGTATGATACAGGAAGCATAAAAAAATGATGGAAGAAATACACAGAATCACCGTACAAAAAAGAATTGGTTGATGTTCATCTATTTCAGGAAGTACCATATGATCAAGAACCAATGATATTGAAGGAAGAAGTCGAATCTGCACTGAAGGAATTGATGAAAAACAAGGCTCTAAGAACTGACATAACACCCACTGAGATGTTTCAACAAATGGATATCATGCTGGAGGCACTTACTGGTGGATGTCAAGAAATTTGGAAGATGGCTACTTGGCCAACCTACTGGAAGAGATCTATATTTGTACCTATCCCAAAGAAAGGTGATCCAACAGAGTGTGCAAATTATTGAATGATATGGAGCTCTGGTAGCATAGTGGCTAAGGCACTTGACTGCTAACCAGAAGGCTGGCAGTTCAAACCCACCAGCCACTCCCCGGAAGGAAGGTTGGGCAATCCTATTTCTGTAGTGATACTGCCTCGGAAACCCAAGGAGGGGTCGCTGTGAGTCAGGGCTGACTCGACGGCACATAACAACAACAACAACATCATTAATATCACATGCAAGTAAAATTTTGCTGAAGATAATTCAAAAACAGTTATAGCAGTACATTGACAAGGAACTTCAAAAAATGCAAACTGTATTCAGAAGAGGATGTGGAATGAAGGCTATCATTGCTGATGTCAGCTGGATCTTGGCTAAAAACAAAGAATACCAGAAAAATGTTCACTTGTGTTTTATTGACTATGCAAATGCATTCAACTCTGTGAATTATGACAAATTATGGATAACATTGGGAAGAATGGGAATTCCAGAGCACTTAATTGTGCTCATGAGGAACCTGTATATAGACCAGTCGTCTGTCCTTCCAACAGAACAAGGGGATACTTCATGGTTTAAAATCAGGAATGGAGTGTGTTCATGTTGTATTCTTTCACCATACTTATTCAGTCTGTATGCTGATCAAATAATCTGAGAAGCTAGACTTTATGAAGAACATGGCATCAGGATTAGAGAAAGACTCATTAACAACCTGAGATATGCAGCTGACACAACCTTCCTTGCTGAAAATATAGATGACTCGAAGCACTTACAGATGAAGATGAAAGATTATGTTCTGCAGTATGGATTATACTTCATCATAAAGAAAACAAAAATCCTCAAACTGGACCAATAAGCAGCATCATGATAAATAGAGAAAAGATTGGAGTTGTGAGGGATTTTGTTTTACTTGCATCCATAATCAACACCCATGAAAGCAGCAATCAAGAAATCAGACATCGTATTGCACTGCGCAAATCTCCCACAAAAGACTTCTTTAAAGTGCTGAAGAGCAAAGATGTCACTTTGAAGACTAAGGTGCACCTAACCGAAGCCATGGCATTTTCAATCACTTCATATGCATGTGAAAGCTGGACAATGAATAAGGAAGACCAAAGAAGAGTTCACACTTTTGAATTGTAGTGTTGGCAAAGAATAGTGAAAATACCATGGACTGCAGAAGAATGAACACATATGTCCTGAAAGAAGTGTAACAGGAATACTCCTTGGAAGCAACAATGGTCAGACTTAGTCTCACCTACTTTGGTCATGTTGTCAGAAAGGACCATTCCTTGGAGAAGGATATCATGCTTAGTAAAGTGGAGAGTGAGCAAAAAAGGGGAAGACCCTCAACAAGGTGGACTGACACAGTGGCTGCAATGATGGGCTCAAGTATAGCAAAGATTGGGAGGATGGTGCAGGACTGGGCAGCATTTTATTCTGTTGTGCATAGGGTCACTATGACTTTGAGCTGACTCAAAGGCACCTAACAACAACTACAACAGTCAAGTGCTTAACCATTTGTGCCACCCATCCACCATTTATATATGTATATGCTTATGTATGTCCATATCTATATCATATGTACCTTATCTCTATATCCACATCTATCTTAATCCTCTCTAGTTTCCTGCAGTGTGTTATCAAACATTGTCATGTACTATGAAAAATTTGAGAAGTGTTCCTCTGGCCTGTGGAGCCCAGAACTCTGAGTTCCAATTTTGCTTTGTTTGTGCATAGAATCAGGTGATGGCCACTCGCATGGCTGTGTCCAGAATAGATTCTGGCAGCATCTATTCTGATTGGTCAGAGCCAGTATTTTGTACTTCATTCCAGGTCATGGAACCAAGCCAGGTCTCCTGGCTTGGTACTGGCTCTGCCTCTCACCAGCTGAGTGACAGCTGGGACCACTAGTCTGGTTTATTAGTTTACTGGGTATGTTGGCTACTTGGTCTTGAAACTTCCTTTCTGTATTCAAGGAATCTTTTAACTAATTCTTGGCCAGAATCAGGGTCCAGTAAATATGTCCTAACCCTTGGCAGCAAGGCTGTGGATGCATGGCCTAAAAAACCAGAAAGATGATCCCACTTTGGAATTTGAATTTCAAGATAGGGATGTAAAGGCACAGGAAGTGTTTTGCCAGTGGCCAAAGTCACAGCCAGTGTACAGCAGCAGTGTGCCAGTCTCCTAACAGACTCTTCCTACTGTGGCCATGACTCTGACCATCTTGGTTCATATATATTTTCCTACTTACATACATTCTGTGAGCTACTAGATATCTTTCCCCAAGACTCCTTTTTCTGTTGTTTAAGTTAGGTAGTGTCAGTTTCTGTTACTTACAATTGTGAACCTGACTGATACACTTTCTTATGGCAGGCTACTTAACTTCTCTGAATCTCAATTTTCTCTTCTGTCAATAAAAATAATGGTATCGATCACATGGAATTAAAGGAGACAATAAAGTTTCAAGTACCTAAAAGTAGAACATTCACCTGTTGCTATCAATTGGATTCTGACTCATGTCTACCCCATGTGGTGTAGGTGGAACTGTACTCCATAAGGCTGTTATGCCTGTGACTGTTCAGAAGCAGGTCACCAGGCCTTTCTTCATGGCACCATTGGGTGGATCCCATCAAATAGCCAACTTTTTGGTTTGTAATCAAGTGCAAACTGTGTCACCCAATAGACACTTAAACAATGCTTATTTCCCATCTGTCTCTGGGTGCAAAAGGTTAAAAGCTTGACACTAACCCTTCCAGAGGTGCCATGGAACAAAGGCCTAGTAATTTGCTTCTGTAAAGTCTATAGCCAAGAAAACTCTCCAGAGCAGTTCTACTCTATAACACATGGAGCCATCATGAGATAGAACTGACTCAGTGGCAACAAGTTTTGTTTTCGGATTTTTTTTTTCTTTTCCAATAATAGAAAGTTTCTTTTCCTTGGATAGTCTCAGTTGCTTCATCTTTGAAATGGAGATGACAGAGAATATAAATTCATTTCATTCTCATTCAGTATCTTAAGAGGACAGCAGACTGGCACACAGGGTCTCAAGACATGGGCCTGCTTAAAAGGCTATAGAACTGGCAACGGGGCAGAATTAGGTCAGTTGAGGGCTTGCTGGTGTCTGGAGGAGTCTCATTAGCTAGTCCATAACTCAGCAGATCAGATTGTGGCTGCCCTGATTCCCAGGCGCTCAGTAGCACAGGGCTCACGGCCTCATCCGTCAGCTCGGTGTGCTAGCACTCAGACAGGAGCACCGCAGTGATGCTTGAGTCAGCTGTGGAGCAGTTAGTCCAGGGAGGGAGGCTGAGGCAGAGTGAGGTATCAGTTCCATCAGCACCTGGCATCTCCCAGGCTGTATTAGCAGTGGGCTGTCAATCACCAGGCAGCAAAACAAGAGAGAGAAAGGAGAAGAAACAATCAAGGATCAGATAGCAACAAGAGAGAAGGAGCAAGAGGCTGGGGGACTATTTTAAGTAGTGTTTGATAAATTACCTGCCTGTCCCGACCTCCCCATAAAGGACAGGCTACGGATTAACTTGATGTTTGCATTTGACAACTCTCCAAACAGCAGGCCAGAGAGATGAGACAGAACAGTGGCTGACAGAGACAACTGCATGTTTTCTGAGCAGGAGCCCAGGTGGAGTGTCCATAGTCTTTGCTCCCAGGTTCATAGGTGAACACATGTGCAATAATATGCACATGCATGGACATGTCTGTGCACACAGGGACCATGAAAGTCATGCTTACTCAAATGCACAGATACACATAAAAGACACAGGTATGTCCAGTCCACATTTCCACAGACTACAAGCCAGGTCAAGGGTGATGCAAAGACTCATTTGCTGATAGGGTGCTGTCTCCAGGTAGGCAAGAGAAAGCACCCAAGCTGTGCATGGGCACCTTAATTGTTGAGAGGGGAGATGGGGGTATCCCAATTTTCCAGAAGATAGAGGCTCCCTCCTGCATGTTGCCTAGATCTTTGTTCTGCCCTAGGGAACTCCCCAAAGCCTATTAAGCAAGGATAATTAATTTAATTAACAGCCTTCTGTGAAAGTGATAGGACTGCTACCAAGGATGTTTTTAAATAGGATTCCTAGGTCAGGCTGGAGGCACAGTTCTGCCCTCTCCTACGTTTCCTGATATCTAACTTGCCACTGCTACTCTCCACAGTAGCACACAGGTTGAGAACATCAGCTTTTCCATCCGTAAAATGGGGATAATACTACCTACTTTTGTCTGCCTCAAGGAGTATGGTGGTACAATGGTTAAAACATTCAGCTGCTAACCAAAATATTGGCAGTTCAAACCCCCTAGTTGCTCCACAGGAGAAAGATGAGGCAGTCTGCTTCTGTCAAGATTTACAGCCTTGGAGACCCTGTGAGCCAGTTCTATTCTGTCCTATAGGGTCACTGTGAGTCAGATTTTACTCAATGACAGTGGGTTTGGTTTTTTTGTCTGCCTCAAAGAGTTGTTGTGAGATTAAAATTAGATCATGTCCATGGATGGTTTTGTATGACATCAAGCATCATGGGGAATACATAAAAGGGCAGGGTGCTATTAAAAGAAGCTGCAAGTGGTCATGCAAATTTGGAAGACCTCAATTAGAGTCCCCACTTTCTTGTTATGTGACTTTAGGCTAATGGGACCTTAGAGAATGCCTAACCTCTCTGTTACTCTGTTTTCTCCTCTGTAAATTGGGCATAGTAACACCTGCTCTAGTTCAATGAGACCATACAAGTAACAGTGCTTTATAACTGTAAAGTGCATGCCAGACTGGATTGTTATGCTGATATAGGACCTAGAGCATGTTACCTCCACCACAGTGGTGCTGAAACTAACTAGGGAATGGACTGAGATTTGGGATACTGATAATCTAAGATTGCAGGGAACCTGATGCCTTCTGCATCTAGGCAAGATGAGGGAGAGAGCACCTAATTTCTGGAAAATTACAATAATCTCATCTATCCTCCTCAACATTTAAGGTGCCTACTCAAAGATCAGGCATCTTCTCTTTCCTACCTGACATTTTCTCTTGTCGTTTCTTCTAGTAGAATAGTCAAGAAGTCCAGTAGCAACTAGCCCCTGACCGGTTGGAAGGGGACCACTGGGGCTATGGTGGCCTTTCTTGGACCTCGTGATCAGGCAGGGAATGGCTGGATGTTTCTGCTGGAATTCTCACCAGTATCATGGATTTACCATAAATCAATCTCTACCTTTCCTACCCTTACCACAAGTCTTGGGGGTTCCCTACAGATAAGATCTAAGGTCTCATGTACCTTATACAGTGTCAGGTTATCTAGTAAGCAAGGTAAGGACAGGCTTATTTGTGCTTACTTACAAATATGTAGTGAATAATTTCTCATGGGTTTCATCAAAGATGTGGTGAAAAACATGTGAAACTGTTCACTACGTATTAGTTAGTAAGCACAAGTAAGCTTTTGTTATGGATTGAATAGTGTCCTCCAGAAATATGTGTCAACTTGGCTAAGCCATGATTCTCAGTATTATATAATTATCTTCTATTTTGTGATCTGATGTAATTATCCTATGTATTGTAAATCTTAACTTCTCTGATATTAATAAGGAGCTCTGGTGGTATAGTGGTTAACGCATTTGGCTGCTAACCAAAAGGTTGATGGTTCAAACCCATCACCTGCTCTGTGGGAGGAAGATGGAGCAATCTACTTCCATAAAGATTTACAGCCTTGGAAACCCTATGGGGGTTGCTATGAGTCAGATTCAACTTGATGGCAGTGTGTTTTGGTTTCATGATGTTAACGAGGAAAGGTTAGAGGCAGTTATGTTAGTGAGGCAGGATACAATCTATAGAATTAAGTTCTATCTTGAGTCAATCTTTTTTGGGATAAAAGAGATTTAACAAGCTAGCAGAGGTCAAAGGGACATACTATCACCAAGGAAGAAGAGCCTAGAGCAGAACAATTCCTTTGGACCTGGGGTCCCTGCACTGAGAATTCCTACACCCAGGGAAAGAATGATGCCAAGATACATGGAGATCTCCAAGGAACACTGGACCCACAGATGTTGAAAGAAGACAAGGACCTTCCTCCAGAGCCACAGAGAGAAAAAGCCTTCATTAGAGCCAGTGCTCCATATCTGGACTTCTAGCCTCCTAAAATGTGAGAAAATAAATTTCTGTTTGTTAAAGCCATGCACTTGCAGTATTTCTGTTATAGCAGCACTAGATAACTGAGACATCTTAATTACCTGGTACTCCATCCTTGTCAGGGATCATAAGTTTGAAAGGAGGCTTTGGTCCTGCAGGAAGGTGCTATGGGGTTGGGAGGGAGAGAGAGATGTCAGCCATAGCTAGAGGCAGAATCTTTGATGTGAAAAAATGTGAAATTGTTCATTACAGATCAGTAAGTAAGCACAAGTAAGTCTGTGCTTATCTTGCTTATTGAGTAATCTAACATTGAATGAGGTATAGGAGAGGGAAGATGGGGCAATTTACTTCCATAGTGATACTGCCTCGGAAACCCAAGGAGGGGTCGCTACGAGTCGGATTTGACTTGACGGCACATAACAACAACAAGACATTCTTGAGGAGGACAAACCCTAAAGCTTTCTTGCATCTCCAAATTTTCAATTGCACAGTGCCAAACAGTGCTTCCATTTCTTCATCTGTGAAACAAGGACAGCATAAGCTCCCCAGGCATCAGCTTGGCACCCACTAACTGAGAAGCTTACCACTGCTCACCAGCCTCATAGCACATGGGACTCAATTTCCTGCCTCAGCAAAATGATAAATGGCTACATGTGGAGAACCTTTGGGGCACTCACAAATGGCTGACAGAAATTTTAAATCCAGGAATGCCATCTGGAATTCTGTTATGCCAAGTAACCCTAAATCCAAATGGGAACTGGATGCTTTGGCTCCAACCCAGGCTCAATCCCAAATATGTCACAGAGTCCACAAGGTCATATCCCCGGACTAGGAATTTAATGTGTCCACTGCTGTCTTCTGGGTCTTCATTTACTTAACTGACCAATGGGACTAATATCTATACAATGCAAATGCTCTGGGAGGGGAAATGAAATGATGGATATGAAACTCCAGGAGCACCAGCCAGGCTTTACTAGCTCCATGCAGAGCAGGGAGGAGGGCAGTTGGAGAGGCTGTGGCTGACATGTGGCTGGGTGGGTTGGGGAGAAAGGGAAGAATGTTCTGAACTGTTCCAACCTCCTCTGAGCTGTAGCAGCCAGATGTGAAGCCTGACCAGGGGGTCTGGCCAGGGGCTCCCTCTTTCTGCTCTTTTTTCTGAGCCCTGCCTGTAGTGATGCTTTTGGTAACTGGGGTCAGAGAAGAAGATAAACCCCTGAGTTACAAAGGATACAGGAGAAATGTTACTTTTCATCTCTGATTCAGTTGCTTTCATCCCTATGGGGGAAGATGTCCAAGCATTTGTTCATTCCTGAAATGTTTGTTTGAGATCAACATTCAGGCTGGCCCAGAGGGGAGTCATGTAATGGGAACAGCATCTTCCAAGATCCAAGCTCTCTCCCAGGACTCCAGAAAGCCAGCCATGGCTGCCTGCCCAGTGAAAGCCCTGCACAGATTTCTACAGTCTTCTTAGGATTTTCACCATCAAGATTCACTTGTTCCTCACGTGGTGGACACATAAATAACTAATCTGGCAGGGAAAAAAATGTGTTGGGGTGGAAAGAGCATTGGAATTAGAGCAAGAATCCCAGATTCTACTCTGCTTGGCCACTAACTTGCTCTGTTAGTGATTCTTCATATATATAACAGGTATAATCAATGTAACAGGGCTTCATGGACTCAAGTGAAATGAAAAAGGGCAAAATCATTTTGAATGATGGAAGAGAAGACATTCATTGAAAATCCATGTGCCAGGTGCTTGACCATGCATGTGTTATCTCACTTACTGAGCACTTTCATACATTGTTGTTGTTGTTACATGCTGTGGAGTCGGACCCGACTCATAGTGACCTCTCCTTGGGTTTCTGAGGCAGAATCACTACAGAAGTAGATTGCCCAACCTTCCTTCCGAGGAGTGGCTGGTGGGTTTGAAATGCCAGCCTTCTGGTTAGCAGTCAAGTGCCTTAGGCACTACTTTACCAGAGCTTCCTGAGCACTTTCATATATTAGCTCATTATTCCTCTCATTGTCATCCCCACTTACAGATAAGGGAATGAATGAAACTTAGAGAAGTTAAATAATATGTTCCAGGACTCATAGTCCTAAAATGGTGAAGCTGTGCCATTCAGGGCCGGCAGCATCAACATCACCAGGGAACTTGTGAGAAATGACAATTCTCAGGCCCCACCAGAGACTACTGAATTTAACAAGATCCCTAGGTACCTGCTCTAGACTATGTTGACTTTTTTCCTATGTATTCAAATGTAAGCACCCATTGTTGTTGTTGTTGTTGTTTGCTGTCGAGTCGGCCCCGACTCATAGCGACCCCTCCTTGGGTTTCCGAGGAAGTATCACTACGGAAGTAGGATTAAGGTGTTATTAATAGTATGCTATTGTTAGCTACATACAAGTTGACCTCTGGCTACAGATCAAACCATTGTGATCCACAGGGTTTTCATTGTCTGATTTTCAGAAATAGATTGCCAGGCCTTTCTCCCTAATCCATCTAGTATGGAAGTTCCGCTGGAACCTGTTCATCATCGTAGCAAAAAACAAACCTTCATAGATAGAGGGATGGGTAATGGTAGCACATGAGGTGTGTTGGCTGAGAATCAAAGCTCAATCTTCTGCATGAGAGGTTAAAATTCTATGCTGATTCCCCAATGTCCTCTATGAATGGTGTAATAATAGTATAATTACCTCTAGAGACAAACTCCCTACAGAAAGTGTTTCTGAGATTTTCTGGTTTCTGTTTCTTGGGATCAAATCCTATACTCCATGGCAATTCTTCAAGGAGGTCAGAAGCCACAGGCCAAACTGAGGTGCTCTTCAGGACATACTGGGACACCCTGGACAGCCACTTACCATCTCTGCCTCACCCTACTCTGTGCCTGGCATGAGTTCTCCTTCCCTGGAATGAGGCAGAAGAAATTCAGGGAGCATTAGTTGGGAAACTCACTTTCCCAGATGAGTTCTCTACTTGGGAATGATGTGCAAGCTCCAGGCTCCTGGAGCTCCACAGCCTTTAAAGCATCTTTGCTTCCCATTTAGAGCACGGCCCCTTCAGGGCAGTGATTGGCTGCGGCAGCCTTGCTTGCATGAACACGGAAGCCTCTCCCACAAGGACACCTTGTAAGTGGCTTGATCTGGGCACTAGAGCTGTCAGAGCTGCCTTGGCTGTACGAGTCCTCCTCACAGGACATCTTCAATCACTGAGTGCACCTCAGACTTGGAGCCAAAACTAACGGAGTCTCCTATGGGCCCTCAAAGCTCTCCACCTACCCAAATGCTCTGGTTCACTGTCATTCATCAGGTAGCCAGCGGGGAGCAAGCAACTTGGCTCTTGCTCCTGCTCCAGCCACTCTCCCTGCATCCCTGCACCATGAGAACAACACCAACACCTCCCAAGATGGTAAAGAAGCCAGATGGCCCTGGGGGTGACAAACCTTCCCCTCTCATGGCAGTGTACCCAATAGTTAAGTGCTCAAGCTTCAGAGTTGGTCATACTGAGTTTAAGTGCAGGCTAGCAGTAATTAACTCTGTGAGTCTGAGGCCAGAGTCCTAGTAGCCTCCAGGAAAATCTTTAACCAGAAACCTTTTAGTGTCAGCAATACTAACA
>NW_006921623.1:722503-732990 GCF_000298275.1 Orycteropus afer afer | reverse complement strand
AACTTCCTCCGAACTCAGCATGCATCACAAAAGCCATCTGGATTCAGCACGTATTGGAGATCTGCTCGGCTCCTGAAAGTCTTCCGCATACCTGAGCCTTGCATCCTCCCTAGATAATATTTCCCTAAGTGGACTTTGAAGCCGGGGGTTTCTATACGTCCCCCAACATCTTAGATCACTGCCCTAAATCCCTTAGCAACAACCAATCATCTGTACCCTCTCGCCCTGGTGCTGCTCCACCCCATATTTTTCCATAAATTTGTGAAATACCGGGGCACGGGGTCTTTTGCTTAAGCCACTGATTTGGTAAGAGCAAGGACCCTAACTTAAGTTAGCTAATAAACTTTCCTATTGCTTTTGCATTGTCGTGTGTTGGCATATTCCTCGTGCCGAACAACTCCTTCATAACCTGGGCACAACAACTCGGCTACTTGGGCAAGGCAGGTAATCTCTCTGGGCCTCAGTTTCCTTTTCTATAAAATGTAGATAATATATAATATCTACCTATCTCATGTAATGAGGATTTAAAGAGATAAGGAATGTTAAGAGTTTAGCAGTTGCTTGACAAATAGTGTTTAATTATAGCTGTCATCATTATTCAGTAGACCTGCCCCTACTGCACACTAGTTAAAAAGAAACTAAGGAATACAGGAAAAACTTATCAAGAGGAGCCAATAAATATGGTTTCTCATTAAAAAATCCCATTTCTGAGGACCTACTGTGTGCAGGGAGTTTGAAATATAAGGAGGAATGACATATGGTCCTGCCCTTGTGGGAGTGGTAGACCCATTGGTATTTTGTTTATAATAAGGGCTGTGATGAGATAGCAAATGGTACCACAGAAGGGCCAGGAAGCCACACTTAACTGAGCCTGGGGATTCAGGGAAGTTTTCTTGGGGGAGGTGATACCAGCACAAACTCTTAGAAGATAAGCTAATGAGGCCAAGAGGGGGTGGTGGAGAAGGTGAATGTCACAGGAAGCCGATAAAGAACAAATACAAGGTTTGGAAGTGTGAAAGCACTTGCCATACTAGGGATCTGCAAGTACTTCCTGTGCCAGGAGCCCAGGAAGGGGAGGGAGGACACAGGGGAGGGCCTAGTTGTGGAGGATCTTGTGTGTGTGCTCAAAAATTCAAACTTCATCTGAATTGCTTGGTACATAGTTGTTCTTTTTGTTATGTGCTGTGGTAAGTACTGGGAAAGTATTACCTTTGAACAAAAAGATCATGATAAGCCTCTAAGGGATGTTCAGCTTGGAAGTCTTATCCAGAAACTCACTCTATGTGGCAGAGAAGAGGGTAGCTAAGAAGGACAAATCCTAGAGTCCAGGAGAGGGCTGGTGAGGCTGTTCTACAGGTGCTGCCATTCCCAGGGCAAGAGGCACTAGGGTAAGAGGAGCCAGCCCAGGGCAGTGGAGTATAGGGGATCAGAAGGAAGAGTCTAAAATACAGGTGTAGAGATGTAAAAGAAAGGACAAATTGATAGAGAGGAGAGAGTGAGTGGCTGCAGGGGTGTGGAAGATGAAGAGAAGGGAGCAGGAGGCAGGGGATTGCTTGAGGGTAGGAAGAGAACAGGGGGAAAGGCAGAGCTTTGCCTGCCTCGGGAATGTCCAGAAAAGAAGAAGAAGAAGAAGAAAAAAAAGAAGTTGTGGGAGATGGAAACTGGGGCAGGAAGGATTCTTTGTGTGCACTTACAAATTCAGCTTCTGTGCCCCTCCCAATAATCCTTCATTCATTCAGCACTCAGCGTAGGCTGGGCTCTATGCCATATGCTAGGGATGCAACTAGGAAACGCCTTGGCTACTGCTAACCAGGCACTCCCAGGCCAGGAATGCACATAGAGCAACTATTATAGTTATTGTGCCCATTTTGCAGAAGAGACCTAATCTCAGAGCTTGTGGCTAGTCCAGGGTGGAGCAGCCAGTTGGTAGTAAAGCTGTGTCTAGAAACTGTGTTTTGCTGATAAGTATAGAAAGATTTTACCACATCGGTTCATCTCTCTGGAATAGAGATCCAAAGAGCACTTATGGCTTGCAAAACCCTCCCTGAGGTCACAGAATAGTGAAGAGGCACCAAGGTGAGAATGGAGAAGGAGACTATGGGCCCAAGAGGACTGGCCTCTTTTCTGCACGTTTCCCTGTGGGAACAAGTACCTGATACAAATTCAAATTCAAAACTCATGTGATAGCACAAATACTGCATTTCATCTTCAAGTGCTCCTTCAGCTCCTTGGAGTCCCTTTGCCTTTCAAGAGGCCCCTGATTTCCTTAGTAATGACCCCCTAAAAGTTCAAAACTCATTCCTAGGAAACAGTGAGTAAAGAAAACATAGAGGCACTGCCAGACCCTCCTCCAAACCCATGTTTGCCACATGGACAGAGATCAAGCGAGATGGGTTTCTGTGTTTCAGTTTGCCACAAGCATCCTTTTCATCCAACTAGAGCTGGACCCATAAATACCCCTTCCATCCTCCCTGGGTCAGACAAAAGGCCATGAGAACTCTTGTTCCAGCAGTTGGGCAAAGAATGAGAATGATGAGTGGGAGGATAAGACACTGCACAGACCGAAGCCAGGGAGGGCAGAGCTGTCGGACAGGAGGAGGAAACACTTATCTTTGCCTTCTTCTCCTCCCCTTACCTACCCACTCCATCCAAACCACTCAGCTTTCACCTCTTCACCTTCACCTGCTCCACTGATCTCTGTGGCAACAGAACCCAATAGATGAGGGACTTTGTAACTCTACATTTCTGGTGCACGAGCAGAAGTCTCAGAGTCCTCGGAGTCCCCAGAAGGAGTCTCTGTAGGCCAGAGAGATAGATCTCTTTTCCTTGTAGACAACCCCTGGAGCATTGCCTCTCTGTCAGATAGGATGTACTACTCCCCCTTCTTGAAAGTGGGGGTGGAAGGGGGAGATCATTCCTCTTAATGCAACAAATGTGTGTTCATCCATTCATGCACTCATTTAACAAATTGTTATTCAGCACCTACTGTGTACCACAACTTGAAGCCTGTGATTTTTTTCAATTGTCTCATTTGCATGTAAAAGCTGGACAATGAAAAAGAAAGAAGAAGAATTGATGCATTTGAACTGTGGTGTTGGCAAAGAATACCGAATATACTGTGGACTGCCAGAAGAACTAACAAATCAGTCTTCGGAGAAATACAACCAAAATACTCCTTAGAAGGGAAGATGGCAAGAATTTGGCTTGCTTACTTTGGACATGGCATTGAGAAAGACCAATCTCTAGAAAAGCGCATCATGATTGGTAAAGCAGAGGGTCAGTGAAAGTGAGGGGAACCCTCAACAAGGTAGATGGACACAATAGCCAAAACAATGAACTCAAACATGCCAACAATCAGAAAGATGCTGCAGGACTGGGCGGTGTTTTGTTCTCTTATTCATAAGCTCGCCATGAGTCAGAGTTGACTTGATAACAACATGTGACAAGCACTGGGTTTTCCCCAGGAATGAACAAAATAGGAATGGTGTCTGCCCTCTTGCAGCATGCAGTTTAGTTCGATGAACACCTACTACATGCCCTCCTTAGAGCTAGACATGAGGGGAGATCCCAGGATGAATAAAATAGGAGCCCTGCCCTCAGGAGCTCATCATCCAGTAGGAGACAGCAAATATAAGCAGTCCAATACAAGGCTGACTCCAGCAAGCATAAAACCTATGTGCCAGCATAGACTCAGAGAAAAGGCTATACCTGTGACACAGGCAAGTATCTAAGTTCTGAAAGGTCTTAAGAAAAGGGGTTCATTTGGCCTCATTTAGCCATTCTTTTCTTCTAATGCCCTTTGTACCTAGATGGTCTAACTGATAACAGACCCGAAACTTTTTAGCTGTATTTTGAAGTAATACACTGATATTTTCAGGGGAAATGGCAGTTCTGCTTCTTCCAGGGAACTTCCACTTATAGGTGGAAGGAGAATATAATACTGAAAAAAGGATACAGGGGGTGGAGTCGGGGCTTGAAGCAGGGCATGGGGCTGTGACCCAGCTCCACCACCTACAGTATAATCCTGAGGCAGCACATCACCTGTCTAGGTCTTCTTTTCTTCATGGGGACAATGATACCTTCCATACATGTCACACAGGGTTGTGAGGATTTCATAAGTTAATATATAATAGCAAATAATAATAGTAACACCTAGCATTTCTTTGGAATCTCTGGGTAGTGCAAACAGTTAACATGCTCAGCTGATAACTGAAAGGTCAGAGGTTCAAGTCCCCTCAGAGACACCTCAGAAGAAAGGCCTGATGATCTACTTCTGAAAAAAAGAAAAAACAACCATTGAAAACCCCGTGGAGCCCAGTTCCACTCTGACTCAGATAGGGTCACCATAAGTTGGAATTGACTCAATGGCAACTGGTATAGCATTTATTGAATGTATAAACATATACCCAAATCTATACAGATGGTTTTTCATGTGTCATCTCAGGGAACTAACTGTCCACTGTGGCTCGGAAGTATTAAGTAATTGCCGCAGGTTACATAGGCAGCAAGCCCCAGATTTGAACCCAAGTAAATTTCAGAGCCAGAAGTCTCAAATGCTGCTTAGCACTGCCACTCACCAAAGCTCTTTGCAGAATTAAAACGGGGCCCACAGATGCATGTGATTCATCTCAGAAATGCAATGCCCTCTTTATGTGGAAAATGTTTCAGGCAGTGACCCTAGAGCCTGCCTTCTCCTCCTCTCACATTGTTGGGGTGATGGCTTTCACTCTCCTTTCCTCACTTACTGTTCCCCCTACAGACGGGAGGAGGACAAGCTGTGCCTGCAGGATTCATTTCTTTCAATAAAAGCTACATCTCCTTTGCTACATTTTCATCCACATACCATCAATATTTCAGGACTATTGCTCAGCCCAAGGTGTCAGAGATGGCCTCCTCCGTGTCTGAGTGAAGCTTCCTGTTAAAAGTTCACCACAGAAAATTTGATGCCTAATAAATTGTAGCCTTTCGTGCTTTAAATCATTTTTAAACCGCCATTGCTGAACAAAATATAATTATTACAAACTGGTCATTTGTAACAGAAAATTCTCATTAAAATGATTCCATGCTGGAAAGGCAGGTGGGAGGGGGAGACATGGGAGTGGTGGTGGCAGGCAGGAGGCGGAAGAGGGAGGCCTGAGGAATGCTTGGAAAGGGTGGGGTGGGAGGGATGCTCTTAATTACAGATTGATTATTTCTGGTGATTGAGCACACAATACAATCAACCCAACATTTCCGGGCCAGAACAGAAGGGGTGAGGATGGGCAGGGTGACAAAGATTGAGAAATGCTTCAAATTCTCTTCTATTCTGGGCAGAGAAGGAGGTGGGCCCATGAGGGCTAAGAGAAAGAGTGGGTTGAAGAGGCAAGGATAGTATGGCACCAGGCCTTATCCATTAGACTTCTGGCTGGTCCTTTGCCCAGGGAAGTGGCTGGAGAGTTTGCCAGGGGCTAGGTTGCTACTTGTCTCATCCACATGGGAGAGACTGACACTGCTGTTGGAGGAACTGTAGCTAATTACCAGGGAGATGGGAACAAAGGAACTAGGTTCAGACTGGAGCTCTGGCCCTTGCAAGCTGGTATCTGTAAGTATCTACTCCTCAGTTTTCTGGTGAACGAAACAGGCATTGTCATCCTTCCAGCAGGATTGTGGTGAGGATCACCAGAGACAACATACTTCACGCAGCACAGAGCAGACACTGGAATATCTGCCAACTCTAAACTTCCTGACAAAGACTGTAAGACGTGGAGAGCAGCTGCCAGAAAGAGAGTGGGGAAACTTCTTAGAAGTCCAAGGCAGATACTTCTCTCTCAGCAAAGGGGTTAGAAGTCTTTGATGAGACAGGGTGAAGGAGGTTTGGTCTCACAGAGAACCATCTGTTGGGTATATGGTCATTGCTATGGGTATATGGATGAGCCAGTACCCACAGGTTCTGGGCTCTGGGTGTGTCAAAAGTGTGGCATCTTCATTTTGCTGGAGTCTCCCTCCTGGGATTTTTATCCTTTTTCTCATTGCCTCTTCTGTTACCTCTTCTATGACTGCCACCAACTGCTATCAAATCAACTCTGACTTATGGTAACTCCATGTGTGTCAGAGCAGAACTATGCTCCATAGAGTTTTCAATGGCTGAGTTTTTTCAAAGAAGACTGCTAGGCCTTTCTCTCAGTTACCTCCACTAGTGCTGAGAAAAGTCACAGCCCTATTCTCCTGCGTGGCTGTGAGGCAATCAAGGACATCTTTCTGTAAAAGTAGAATGAAAATCTCAACACCATTTGTCTGTTCCTAGTCCTAGCTCCAAGCCTGTTGAGAGATTGCCTTGAGCTTTCCTCTATCTTTTTCCCTCTGCTCTCCAGCCTAGTTTTCATGGTTGTGTCCAGTGCAGCCTAGGAGACCCCTCTGGTTTCTTAGACTCAGCTTTCTCCTGGGCTCAGCTCAGATCACTGTCCTGAGGGCTTGAGCAGGAGAACTCCTTGCTCCCTCCTGACTGAGGAATTCCTGAGGATAGGAGTTCCAGGAGTCCTGCATTGTGATGGAAACTGCAGATAAGGGTGGTCTCCATCTACCTGGGAGGGTTCTTGGGACCAGTTTGAAACCCAGTCCCAGGGAACAGCTGCCCCTGACTGCTTGTGAGCCCACAGACCCAAGGAGACAGTGTGAGGTCATATACATGAACACAGGTGCTCACACAAGCTGAACACATCCTCTGTCCTGGAAGCTTCCTGAGGGAAAGGCCACAACTTCTCTATACCACCTGCCCCTGACCCACACCCTACCATTCACACAGCAAGACCAGCACACTGGGAGAAAAATCTTCCCAGACACTCCACTGTACACTGGGCCTGAGTCTGTCCCTTCTAGCTGTGTCACCTTGAGTAGGTCTCTTAACCTCACTGGGGCTCAGCTTGCTCTTTTATAGATTGGAGATGACAATAATAACTGTTCTACTCACTTAAGGAGGACCAAATATTGGTACGGTGGGCTTATTATGATTATGTTCCTCATCAGTGGCATCATTAGGGGAGTGCAGGAGGTGTGGACCATAACAGGTGACACTGTCAGAGGGGGTGACACCAGAATGACTGCCTATAAAATGTGTGTGCAGTGTTTCAGCAGAAATTTATTATTTGTAATAAAAATATCCCTGTGGCTCATTATAACAACAAAAACATTTTTCATAAGCCTAGTTTGTATGTATCAATATACCTACAAGACTAAAATTCTATGCTAATTTACTTTCTGAACCTTCTAATGCTCTCCATTAAAGCTGTCATTATTACTCAATTATAATGTTTCAAATCATGTGGTTTTGTCTGTAGGCACTACAAGCATGCGCTGTTGTTTTCATTGTTTTATAGTCACTGATTTTATCAAATTTTCTGGTGCTTTAGCTACAATATTGTGGTAATTAGTATTTGTGTACCTAGACCAATAACATTTTTGAGAATAAAGTAGTAATTAAAGGAAAAGAAGGCAAAAAATTTTTTAAAAAAGGCTTCTACTCAGTTACTAATAATGGTGTAACTAATAATGTAATTCAATGTAGATACTTTACAAATTCTGTTGTTAGTATTTATATAATCAAGGAACCAATGTGTCATAGTGGTTAAACACTTGCTTGCTAACCAAAGGTCAGTGATTGGAAGCCACCAGCTGATCCAAGAGAGAAAGATACACCAATGTGCTTTAATAAAGATTTACAGATTTAGAAACCCTATGGAGATTTCTACTGTTCTAAAAGGTCACAATTAGCCGAAATTAACTCAGATGGCAACAGGTTTTAGGATTTTTTTAGTTAAGAAATATTACATTTAAGCAATTTACAATATTGATCATATTATTCTGTGATTAAAATTCATAATGAACATTACTAAGGATTCTGTATGGTCTAGTACCAGAGAAGGTCCATGGCAGGGGGTGGTATAGAGAGTGACACCATGAGTTACCAGACTGGGTGATATCAATTCTAGTGATGCCACTATTCCTTATAATCCTTATTACCAGCTGGCCCAGAGTCATGGGGTGGTGGGGAAGGCATCTACCTTGTTAGAGCTCTTGCCTCAGATATCTTTGGATTCCTCACGAGGCCTAGAGGAAAAGGTATCCAGATTATGCCTATCCCAAGGGTCTCTGCATCCCACACCCTCACTCCCACACTCCTGCCCCAGAAGCTCTCTGTGACTGTCAGTCAGCACAGCCTCGTAGGCGGGACAGGCTAAAGGTGATACTGTGGATATAGGGGTAACCAAAAGCCCATGTGCAGAGGCGGTAGTGCACAGAGGCACACCTGTGTGTATGTCTCCAGGCCTGTCAGTGGCTGTGCAGGCAAAGCCTCCATCGCTCATAAATAGCTCCACAGTGGTGACTAGGACAAGCCAGTACCTGCAGTCTGGGGTGGGCTGCCACAGAAGGTTGCCAGGGAAACTATGGCTGCAGGGGCCCCCAGCCATTCCCTCTTTGCCATGGATACAGTGAAGTGGAGGCAGCAAAGGTAACAGAACAGGTGGCCCCGCCATGGGCTTCCGGGAGACCACAGCAGCCTATCATTGGGCGGGGGGAGGGTCAGCTTTGTGATCAATTTTCCGATTATGAACCATGTTCAAATGTCAATTCCTTCTCTCTTGCTTATAGGATTTCCCCCTCCATTTCATCAATCCATCCCCCTCCTCATTCCTGTTCCTGGCTTGCTTTTCATGTTAGTACAATGCTGATCTTTGAAGAATGAAATTTGGCAGCAGTGGAGCCTACTATGACCTCATCCTGTCTGGTGTTTTCGGGAAAGGAAGACTCCTGAAAGGCGGGGCAGGTGCATGGGGTGCGGGATGGGGGGATACAAGGCAGAGGCTCTCAAAACCAACCCAGCTGTGTGTGTGGGCTCTCTAGACTTAAATGGGATGGAGGTGGGGTGGCTCTTCTCTTCTGAGCCCTGAAGTCCAACTGATGACCACCTGTAAGGAGGACCATTAAATTAAAAATTAAAGTTGCCCTCTTAGTGGATTCCAGTTCATGGCAACCCATGTGTGTCAGAGTAGACTGAGCTTTTCTGGGTAGACTGGAGTCTCCAACGTTTCAGTTAGCAGGCTGTAGCCATTTGAACCACCAAGGGACTCCATAGCAGTGGTCAACTCTCGCAGCTCTCATTCAGGAAAATTCGTCAAACTTTTCTCAGAGCACCATGTGGATTCCCTTCCAGTCCTTCTGCAGTGCAGAGAGGTGGTTGGTTAAACACTGAGCCAAGAGGGCTCTGTTGAGGTCATCATGCCCACCCCCATCTCCTGCCAAGTCACACCCACATGCTGGGACAAATGGCTCCTTTAGAAGGACATTCTTCTCCCACGCTCCTGTTCCATGCCTTCTCCAGGGCCTGCAGACCTCTCTAGCTGCAATGTAAGCCCCTCCCTGGAAGCCTAGGCTCTTGACAGATGGGGGTGGAGGTGATGTTCAGCAGATCCTCAAAATAAATCTGAGTTGAAAGAACAACCCCTTCCAGTCATTTGTCTTTTCCTATTTCTTAAGCACTTAATATTTAGTTAATCTGGAAATGTTAGGTTTTTTGTTTGTTGGTGTTCAGTGACTATTTCTCTAGGTTTGAGAATTGAGAGTTGTAAACTCTTACAACTTGCCAACTTGTAGGGAATTGTTTACATCAGCTTCTCTAGGCTCTGACCTCTTGCGTCATCACATCTAGCCTACCACTTCCTCCAGCACAGTCCCTGCCCTTAAGTTTGGTTCCTCATCACACTGATGCATCCAAGTCCCTTACCCCTCTCTTTCTGGGTACCAGGTTGTTGGCTAGCATAACCCACCCACTCACCCCACTCCACCCCTGCCTGGCCATCTGTCCATCTCCTGGTCTCTCCAACTTGTCTCTTGTCTGTTTAATGTTCAAGCCGTCGGCTGTGACAATCATATCTGATCATTAATAATGCAATAATGGAATAGTGACTGGAGAGACACTTGGATAATCAGCTAGCACGGGCTCATTAGTGGCACAGAACAATCACAGCAATATAATAACAGATCCCAGGAAATTTCAATTAAACCTGGAACTTTGTTAGGGTTTCATTTTATTTTCAGCACGGCAAAGGATAGCATAATTGCAATCAACTAAAGCCAATGCAAATCTCTTCCAAAAGAAGCCCCTTCCCCTGGGTATGCAAAGGAATTAAGTCTTGCTTTGCCGTAGCTCCTGCCCATCTTAATTCTGAGCCATTTAATGAACTCCTTCTCTGCCCTGAATGATTTCCAACTGAGTGTTGGGCTTCTTGTAACAACACGATTGCTCCGGCTTCTGGCTGTAAGATAAAGATGATGGTGCTCTCCTTTATAGACAGCTCAATATGTGCCAAGCACTGTGCTAAACCCTTTACTGGATTATCTCATTTAAATTTCATACAACTTTTAAAGCTAATAATTGATCATTGTCATCATTTTTCCGACGAGATCACTGGGTCCCAAAGAACTTAAGAAACAGGCCTTGGATAACACATGTC
>NW_006921623.1:701436-722308 GCF_000298275.1 Orycteropus afer afer | reverse complement strand
GGCTGGTAGGTTTGAACTCTGGTAGCATAGTGGCTAAGGCGCTTGACTGCTAACCAGAAGGCTGGCGGTTCAAACCCACCAGTCACTCCTCGGAAGGAAGATGGGGCAATCTACTTCCATAGTGATACTGCCTGGGAAACCCAAGGAGAGGTCACTATGAGTCGGGTCCGACTCGACGGCACATAACAACAACAACCAGAGCTCCTAACATTAAGCCAGACCTGTCTAATTCTAAGCCCATGATTGCTTGTTTGTTCTGGAGCTGTTTTCCTCTTCTCTTTCTTCTATCCCTTCCTCCTCCTCTCTTCCCTTCTCCCCATCTCTCTCTGATTTAAGTATTGGGTGAACCTGGGAAATGCTGAGGTGGGATGAAGTATCACAGTCTTGTGTGGTCCACACATCTTTATTGGGGTCTTGGTCTTCAAGTAGGGTTAAACTGCTGTCAGAATCACCTGGGGAGATTTTTAGAGGATAACTTCCCTGATTCTTGCCTCCAAGTCAAACTACTTAGTCAGAACCTCTGGGGATAGGACCTAGCTAGGCATCTATATTGTCCAAATTTCCTTAGGTAATTTTGAAGTCCACCTCATCCAGGGCATTACCACCATAATGGTGGGAGCACAGATTTGTGTTTTCTCTGAACAGGGCCTGGCACCTGCTCAGCCCTGTAGTCCACAGATCTAAGGGTCAAAGTAAATTCAGAACAAGACTTCTGCAGAAAAGGTATCTGATGACACTCCTTCTATGACCTCATCTCTGGCTTTGAGTTCTTCATCCCTGAGATGAAGGGTTGGACTGAGCAGTCTCTAAACACTTTCTAATCTGGCAGCCATGAGAATACAACTTGAACAGACTTCATAGAAATGAGCAACACCTTGTGCCAATTCCATGAATTGCCATAGATTTGTGGGAGAGATAATTTGGGGCAGGGACCATCTTTTTAGAATCCCTTATATCACTTCTCCAGTCAAATCATATAATTTCATACTTGTCTTTAAATGAACTCACTTTACTTAAATGTTTATAAACACTACATTTTACACCACTACCACGTATATGGAAAGTCATGTCCCTTGCTGAAATAGAAAGTAGCCATAAAAATTATACCACCTATACCATAAAGATTAGGAGCTCTGGTAGCATAGTGCCCAAGGCATTTGACTGCTAACTAGAAGGCTATCAGTTCAAACTCACCAGCCACTCCTCAGAAGGAAGGTTGGACAATAAATTTCCATAGTGATACTGCTGTGGAAACCCAAGGAGGGGTCACTATGAGTTGGATCTGACTTGATGCCCGTGAGTCTGGTTTGGTATACCACAAAGATTATAGCCTAGAAAACCTTATGGGACAGTTCTCTGCACATTAGGTCACTACGAGTTGAAATCAACTTGACAGCAGCTAACAATATACCTAAGGATGAGATCCTGTTTGCAAATATGGTTTGTTTGTCATGTTAATTAGATCATACTCAAGTAGGGTGAATTCTAAATCTAATCACTTCTGAGTGGTGTTTATGAAAAAAGAAAACAGGCAAGGAGAGATACACATGGGGGAAGACAAAATAAATACCATGAGAGAATGCTAAGGAACAAAGGAACTCCAGAACTGCCCTCTAGGAAGGAACTGACGTAGCCAAGACCTTGATCTGGGCTCTTAGCCTCCAGAACTGTGAGAAAATAAATTTCTGTTCTTTCTTTAAAAAAAAAAAAAAAAAAAAGCAATATATAGATAAACATGATAGGTACTCTGGTGACCTAGTGCCTAAGGTCTAAGCAGAAGGCTGGTGGTTCAAACCCACCAGCTGCTCCTCAGAAGGAATGTTGGGCAATCGACTTCCATAGTAATACTACCTCAGAAACCCAAGGAGGGGTCGCTATGAGTCAGATCTGACTCAATGGCAGTGTTTTTTTTTTATTGTTTGTTTTTTAATATATAGATATAGATGATATATCTATATCTGTATACATCATCTAAATTCATCATCTTGTATATTAGTAGGGGTGTGCAGACTGCACTGACTTAAATCATCCCACCCAAGCAGCTACTTCTTTCCTCAAGCATAATCCTAACCACTGAATTGCATCTGGTGAAACATGCAGATCCACATCACTTACTCAGACTAGAACCCGAGGGGTGTCTAAGTCTTGAAAGGTAAAACTATATTCTCAGCCTTATTGCTTGGGCATCTTGTGCTTCCTCTGGGACTAAAGCCTAATTGTAGCATTGTCTTTCTCTGAACCTCAGTTTTGACATCTGCAAAATGGGTGTCATGAGGCATAGAGCACAACAGTATGAGCTTCCTTTCGTGCCCCCCCCCCCATTTCTTATCTCTTACCATTTACAGGTTCAGAGACAAGCAGAACTGACTTATGAAGAGGAAGAAAAGTCAGATGGCTGCATGATGATTGGAGGAACCTTTGAGCTTTGGGCTTCAAAATAGTAATCGCTCAAATTCACATGATACACTTGATCTGCTACAATTGGCAGCTTAGAGTTCTGGGTTGAGATATCGTGGAGATTATTTGAGTCTCATTTCCTCCTCTGTAAACACTTATAAAATTTCAGCTAGGCTCTAGGAAATCAAAAAGAATATGGCACAGCCCTACATTATACAGCTCCCAATCCAGCCATGGGACAGCCACATAAACAAAGATACATGTGCTAAGTGATAACTCTAACAAAGGTGAGCCCAGGAAAGATGAGATTCAGCACATGCTTCCTCTGTGGACTACCTCCTCCTGTTTTTCAACCCAGATGGTACCTGTACCTGCTCTACATAAAATGTTAGCACTCAGTCTTGTCTATTTAGATGCCATTTGTGAGTGGTCACTTACCTGGTGGTGAAGACCATAGTTTAGGGGATAATACCCTAACTTAGGACTTGTTTCCTTGTAGCAAAGTACTGATCTCTCTCAGCTTCAGTGTCCTTATCTACAAAAAAAAAAGGAATCGTATGAGGAGTATGTGAGATGATGTCCACAAAACACTCAGCACAGCACATGAAAGAAACTTCCAGAAACATTACTTGTAGTTTTTTTTTTTTTTTTTCCCAAAAAACACAAATTTTGGTTTTGGAATGGGACAGACATGAATTCAAATATCTGATCTGTACCTTGCTATGTATTTGACCTTGGACTTGACTTCTTTGAGACTTGTATGCTTATCTATGAAAGTGATAATAGTGACTTCAGAGGCAAGGATACAAATGGAAAGTACCTAATGCTGCCACCTCCATCTACTATCTTGATCTAAGTGGGGAGGCTACATGCCCAGTAAGCATAGGGCCAGTCTAGACCAAAGTCCAGGCTTATCTGGATGTCTTTGAGGTCCAGGAATGGTCCCATGCCCATACCCATCCCACAGTGGCCCTTCTGAGAATGCCCTTGATTTGTGACAATCACTTTCATCACCCTGAACATATATCCAGGTCAGTGAGAGGATAGGACCTACCCTTAACTGCTAGATTAGAGGTTGGTTCCCACCAAGGGCAACATTTCCACTGACCATGACATGTACAGCCCAGAAAGGAGGGAGTAGCTGCCTGATTTGAGAGCAAAAGTGCTGTGGGAGTGAGAGGAAAAGGATGGGAAATGAGAAAGAATATCCCCTCCTTCTCCTTTCCTCAGTCCTTCTCCCCTCTCTTTCCTTCAGAGCCATCAACATCTCCTCAAAACTTTTCACAAGGCAACCATGGCACAGAGGAGAAAACCTGGAACTTCTCATAGAGAACATATGTTTGAATTTGGTTTCTGCCATTGCCCTGTGAACTTGGACCTCACCTCTCAGTTACCTTATCTATCAGTGGGAATAGTAAAGTTCTCTTCAGAGTGATTATGAGGAGTACATGAGATGAAATTTACAGATATTCAGTTTCTGTTCTTCCTTTCTACTTCCTTTGACCCCACAGTTTTCTAGATGATACAAGATTTTCCACCTCTTCTCTTCCCTTCCTGTCTCTGACCCCCCAGCTGTCTCCCAAGCCAGAACATCCCATCACTATTCACTTGATGATGCAGAAGCCTGTATTTTCAGGTATATGAGCTCCTGAAACATCAGGACACTTGTTGCTGTTGTTAGTTACTATTGAGTTGGCTCTGACTCATGGTGACCTTATGTAGAATGGAAGGAAAAGTTGTCTGGTCCTGCACCATCTTCAGGATCATCAGTAAACTTGAGTCCATCCATTGTTTTAGCTACTGTGTATTTTGAAGGCCTTTCAACCTGTGGGTTCATCTTCTAGGACTATACAGGACACTATTTTTCAGGACATTAACAATACAGCTAATCATCTCTTTTCTGTTCTCAAGCCAGGATAGGCCCTTCCTATTTCAATAATAGGAAGGGGGGGGGAGATAATTCCTGACCCAAGAACATTACATTAGAGTAAATGAATGAAGACTTGACATGTGACCTCAGAAGGGACTTCACTGCCTGCCCTTGCTCCTGAGTCAGGAGACACATCTCTTCTGACCCACTGGAGATGCCACCTCTCTTGCCTCGTGCTTCTGGCCAGAAATCAGCCAGTCCTCAGTCCACTTTGTAGCACTCCACACTTGAAGCAAACAACAGCCTGTTTGATGAAAAATATCCTTCAGCAATTACCTGTAGAAACAGGGTGGAGAGTGCTGAGAACATAAAGAGGAATTTATTTATTTGTTTTCTGTGCTTTGAGTTAGTTGTTAAATTGTCCTTCTGTAGATAAAGACATCTCTCCAGCAGCTCAGTCCCAGATCACGGCAGCTAATCTGCATCCGGTGGATCAAAATAGCCTCCAAACCAGATGGAGACCCAGATCACAGCCAGGAAAGCAGAACCGGTTCTGAGTGCTGAAAGTGGGGATTTAACTAGTTACGTGAAGCCTTCTTGGGGTTTTCTAGGGCAGGATGGGGGTGGGGGAGGATGAGGACTGTCAGGACAAGAAAGATTCAGGGAGAAAAGAACCCAAAGTTGAGGAAAGGGAGAGTACACTCTGGCACTTCCTTATAATTTTCTTCAAAGCTTTAAGTGAGAACAATTTTCCAAGGGTCAAGGTGTTCATCTGCCTGCAGCATGCAGGTGGGAATAGTAAATGAAAGTTTTGTGTATTCTCGTGTTCCTCAGAGACAACATGGTGCTGTGAAAAAACCATGGGCTCTGGAGCCAGATCTGGTTACATACTACTCATGTGAGCTTTGAGTCCTTTGAGCCTCAGTTTCCTGATCTATAAATTGGGATTTTGATATTTCTCTCTTAGGGTTTTGTTGAGGATTAAGGTAAGGAGTAAGAAGAACTGGGCCTGGTGCCTGTCACTTTAGTAACTATGATGGTGAATCTTATATGTCAACTTGGCTAGGCTATGGTGCCCAGTTGTTTGGTCTAATACTTGTCTAGATGATGCTATGAAGGTATTTTCATCTACAATCAGTTGGCTTGAAGTAAAACAAATTATCCCCATAATGTGGGAGGATCTCATCTAATCAGTTGAAAACCTAAAAAGCAAAAACTGAGGTTTTCTGAGAGAAAAGAAATTCTTCCTCGAGACTGTAACATAGACTTCCTGCTGGAGTTTCCAGCCCACCACCTGGCATGCACATTTGTATACTTACCAGCCCCCATAATCTATGAGCTAATTCTTTAAAATGATAGATAGATAGATAGATAGATAGATAGATAGATAGAGATAGTGGGTGGGTAGGTAGATAGGTAGATAGGATAGGTAGGTAGGTAGAGAGAGAGAAAAACTGGGTAGATGGATGGATGGATGGCTAGATTAGAGAGATAGATAGACATATACAAGCATAGAGGTATTGATGGATCTCTCTCTCTCTCTCTCTCTCTCTCTCTCTCTCTGTCTCTATCTTCTATTGGTTTTGTTTCCCTGGAGAACCCTGGCTGATAACAGAACTGAGCAAATGTCAGTTCTCTAGTCCATACCCCTTCCCTGGATTCTACACTTTGGGAAGGGTATTTGAAAAGAAATAGTAGAACTTTGAATATAGAATATAGAAGTAGGGGTTCTTTGTAGGTTCTAGTGGAGTCATAATACATTTCCATCTCTCCTCTGGACCTGTTTGTCCCATCCTGAGCTCTGGTGTGGTTTTGAACTGACAAATGGGATATCCACATGCAGAGTCCTCTAGGTTGTAAGTGTCATGAGGGGAAGGAGCCAGGTCTGTTTTGCTCATCACTGTATGTCCAGGGTCAAATGCAGTGCCTAGCACACAGTAGGCACTCATTAAATATCTGCTGATTGAATGACTGGGTGAACAAGTGATTCCATCAGACCCCTGTGGCCAGAAGAGAAGGATGGAGAGTGGAGGAATGAGCACAGATCTGACTACAACCAGCAATGGTGCTTTGGAACAAGGGAAATGACTCTTACTTTGTGTTATAAGAGCTTTGTAAAATGCTTCCACTAGCAGCTTTCCCAGCCCCAGTGCCAGACCCATCCAAGTCCCTGGCTTAGGGTTTACTCAAATGGGCACAGCCAGTCTGCCCTGTTTCAGGTCTTCTGGAGTAATCTGCCTTCCTCTGTAACCCCATAGCCCTGCATGTTTAAGAAGCAGATCTTTTACCAGTCTGAGCACTTCCAGCTAACACATTCTGGGCACCCTGGCTCCATGAGCTTTTGCACCTTTGGCTTATGCCTGGATGGAGCACCTTGCTGGGACTTTTTGTCCCCTGGGCACCTACAACTCCCATAATATCTCTGGAAAGTTGACGATTCACTTTCCCCCAGTCCCCAAGAGGTAAAGTAAGGGAGTGTTTTGGTTACCTAGTGCCGCTCTGACAGGAATATATCATAAATGGGATGCTTGAACAAAGAGGAATTTATTCTCTTAAGAGTTTGGAGGCTTTCAGTCTGAGTTCAAAGTGCCAGGCTCCAGGGACTAGATGAAAGCCCCTCAATCTTGGGCTTCAGCTCTGCCTCCTGCTCCTGGCCACTAGAGTGAGAAGCTTTTCTTCACTCAGACAGCTGCTGGCTGCTGAGACTGACCAGCCCATAGTTGACAAGTAAATAGGCACAGTCCGGATGTTACCAAAACACATGGCAGGCTATTAATTCAAGTCCATTGAAAGTCCCAAGGTCAGCAGAGCATGGAAGACTGCTGAATGACGACAAGGCTACACGCAGCGTTCAAATGTGCCATAAGCTAGAGACCATTCCCAAAGCTGTTTCTTATATATGGGAAGCAGACCATATCCCTAAAGCAGCTACTCAGCTGCTCACAGTAGATTCCACCATGGAGTTGATTACCAGTCTCATCATGGGGAATACTACATCCAGCTGCCCAGTTACTCAACCAGGCCCAGCCAAGTTGACACACAAACTTAACTACCACAGGTGGGAACCCCTAGCCCTTTATTTTCCTACAAAGTCTTTTCACATAAGCGCTTGCATTTGATGTGAGTTGGGGCAATGAAGCAAAGCAAGCAGGATGTGAAGGCAGGTACAGAGCTCGGGCAGAAGGCTCAGCGACCAATACATCAGCTGTTTCCTCCCTTCCTGAAGTAGGCTTTTCCTATACCAGCTCATGTCACACTCACTGCTAGGTGAAACTGTTGGTCCAAGGACCTATGGCCAATCCTTACCCAAGTGCTTTCTGCTTCATCTCTGCCTCTTCTTCCCTCCCACTCCCATCCCACCAGGGAAAGGGAAGGGAAATTGGGAAAGTAAACAAATCCTGACTAGAGCAAATTTACTTTTCTACTCTATGCTTTAGGGTCTGTACTGTGCAAAACAGCTACTTAGAAAACCAAGAACATTAAGTTAGGGGAAATGTCTTAGCTGAAATACCCCTACTTATAGCAAACTCAGTCTCTAAATTGGGAATAATCCTGATAGTCTAAAACCTAGAACACAGTATAGAAATTATTGGTGTGGCGTCTGCCTTCCCCACTGGACTGGAAGCTCCTTAAGGGTGGGGAGGGAGTCATAGGAAGTACCTTATGTTTAATGTCCAGTTCACAGCCTGGTAGATATTTGGTAGGAGGGCAGGCAGAAAAATGGCAAAGAGAGGGTGGTGGGAGCCAGGTGTTGCATCCCTGGATGGGCTTCCTGCTGGTCCAGAGGAAGGGTCCGAAGCCCAGCTGCCTGTTATAGCCACTATACAGAGGATGATATATGAGGCTTCTATTTTCTCTCGTCCAAAGCCAGCACTTGAGTGCCTCACTCTGCCCATGGACTCTGTAGCAGGTTGGACTTGCAGCTCTGGCCTGACCTCTGTCACATATTTGTCTGTCAGCCAGTCCCCTGGGACAGCTGGGACTTAATGAACTGCCGAGGTGTGGTTGCTGCCTTGGATCCCAACAGTTCAGCTGAGGAAATCAATACCAGTAATGGAGAAAATCTGGGCTGTGATGTGGAGATTTGGGATGGGTCTTTCTACCATATGACTCCCCACCTGCTGGGGCTGGAATGATGACGGGAGGAGAGACACAGCCAGAGTCTGTTTCCTGGGCCTGAGCCCTGCTCAGGAGCTGAGAGTGGCAGCAGGCCCTCAGGTGCCTTGCAGGCCAGGACTGGGCTAGGGTCTGAGATCAGAGGCACAGACATGCTAGAAAGGGGTACTAAATCCCTGCAGCTAGCCCCATTTAGGGTATGCTGGGGAAAGGAAAAAGAAAGATGGAAAGGAAGGGAAATGGGAGGGAGGCTGGTTGACAGTGAGAGAAAGAGGCAGAGTTATAGGTTGGAAATCAATGTTCAATAGCCCAGGGACAGGAGCAGCAAGTTGAGTGCAAGGGCAGTGAGCGAGATGGTGTGGCCTCAGCAGAGCCTGTGCTAATCATGGTGGAAAGGAGTCTGGGAAGCCAGCTTGAAGCCAGAGGAGGCCTTTGAAACTGATGGAATCACAGTAGGGGGCATGTTGGGGTCAAATGGGGGGAGGGAAGGTTCACACACTTGCTGATGTATTCTGTCACTGTCAAACTCATGGACAGGAGCAGGGTATGCACTCAGCCAATGTTTGCATCTGCACCAACTGGCTCTGTTTTGCCAGGAACTGTGTTCCTGTCTCCTGGGCTCAGTGTCCCCTGCTCCTCTACCCTGGTGCTCCACACAGAGTGACTAGGCCTGCAAATAGCTCTGTGTTTCCACTTGACATCCTCACAGCAGCCTGTTTCCTGAGCCAGCCTCCTCCCTACCCAGCCACCTACTCTCCACCATCAGGGCCCAGTGTCTTGTGCTATTCCAGCACAGTGCAGAGTTCTCTGGAGGGCTTGAGGCTGGGGCTCAGCTGCTAGGCCCTCACAGTTTTCAGGTTCCTAGGATTAGATCTAAAGAGGCTGACCTGATGGCTGCATATAGGACAGAGCTCTGCACCAGTCAGGCCTGTGTGCTAGCCCTGTTTCTGTGTCCAACCGGTGGCATGACCTCTGGCAGTTCACTTCATCTCCTAGGCCTGTGTTTTCCTTGTCTATTAAGTACAAGTAGTAAAACCTGCCCTACACAGCTCGCAGGACTCATTGGGACACTCAGATGAGAAAACAGACATGAAAATACTGTAGAAGGTGCTCGATGTGTGAGAGTTACTAATTTCATGGATATACCCTTTGAAGGGCTCTTGTATCACACTATTCAAGAGCTTCTTCCCCAGGGGCCAGAATGACCCTGAATGCTCTGTGGGAGGCACGATTTGATGTCTGGGGGCATTTCTGGGCCAGGGCAGGGACAGAGTGATGACATAGGAAGATGTATCATAAACATACTAAGAAACGCATGAAGTTGCTCTGTAGCCCTCCATATCCCTGAGACTAGTGTTTGACCTGGAGGTGTGTCACAGCCAGAAGGGTGAGCTGTAAAGACTATGGGGTGATGCATTCTGTGTCCCTGTCCCTGTTGAGGGCAAAGAAGCAGGAGGTTGGGAGGAAACAGGAGGGTGGCCCCTGCACTATTTAAAGAATAGGGTCCATCTCTTCCTTCTAGGCCCTTGGGCCATAGGCACTGCTTCTCTCCTAATCTGTGGGTATCCGGAAGCCCAGGCCACAGTCCCTGACAGGAATACTTAGGTGGAGCCCCACCAGGTGTATCCCAGGCAAGGCCAGATCTCACACCTGGGAGAGGCAGGTGAGAACACCCTGACACCACCACCTGAACAAGCCTGGGTATGCAAATCATCTTCCTTTATTTCTCCTTCCTATTCCAGTTCACAGTGAGGCCTCTTGCTAATAAGCAGGAACCACGGATGTTGTGGGAGGAGGCAGGGGAAGGTATTCTGAGGCCTGGAGCCAGAGAGTTGTTCTTAGAGGGTGTAGGGCAGGGGTCTGACGTAGGAAAGGATGCCAGCCAAGGAGGTTCATGCCAATGCTTGGGACTTAGTGGAGGCAAGTCTTGACAGGGCTATTTGCTTAGCAGCCTGGAACAAGCAGCCCCAGTTACCTTCTCATCTCTGACTTGGGAAAGAGCTCCCTTGGCATTCCCAGTCAGCTCCCGACCACTTGTAGGGACCTGGGGCCTAGGGCTGAGCAATGGCTGGGAAGCAGCAGCTCCATACAGCACATTCACATCAGCCATCCCTCCATGGCCTCCACCCCCACCTCTGGTGGTCTTCAGCATCATCTCTGTGCTCCTGGGACCCTCAACCACAGCCCTGGCCAGAGAATCTGCTTTTCCAATCCGCAGATTAGAGAAGAGAATTTGAAGCTGCTGTTTCTCATTGTTTGACCAACAGAATAAGGATGGGCCCATGGCAAAAGTAGCAACATCAGTCCTGGAACCAACCACATCAAAGCTGGAAGCATCTTTAGAGTCATTTATTCCACTTCCCTCAGTTCTTAGACTTGAGGGGGAACATGCCTAAGGACACACAAGTGGCAGGGACAGAGCCAAATTCAGAATGGAGCTCAGTAGCCTCTTCCCTACTAGATCCCCTTCTTCCTGCCTATCCCTCAGGGTCCTATAGTGGCATCTGCAAAGAATTTGGGACTAAGATCAACTCTACACAAGGCTTCTGAGGAAACATGACTCTCAGAGTAGTGAGAGAGCTCCCTGGAGACTGGTGACAGGGACAAGACTGGAAAAGGAGTCAGTTGAAGCTACCCTGGCTTTGGCTGGGAATGCTCAAGTCATAGTCCCATGAGTTGTGGTGTCTCATGGGACACTAGCCTGGAGTCAGGAGACTTTATCTGCTGCTTAGAGCTGCTTGATCTTGGACAAATTATGGAATCTCTCCAAGCCTCAATTTCCTCATCTGAAAAATGGATATACTGTATCAGATTCTTTGTGAAAATAAATGAGAACCCATATAGAGAGTGTGTAGCAAGGTGTGTGGTTCATAACAGGTGCCCAGCCACAGTTCTCTTTACTTCTTTACTCTTTCCCTCTGCCTTTCTGGACTTTAGTTTCCCAAACTATCAAAGGAAGAGATGAATGAAAATAGTTTCTACTGTATCTGTGACCACCATCTCCAGCCCCCAAAATTTCGAGTGACTCCACATCATAACACCACATCACACAAAGACACACCAGGCACACTGAGTTTCACCACAAAATAGAATTTCAACCCTGGGTGATATGTGAACATAGTATTCATAGGTTTTCAGAAACTGTCGTGATTTATGACAGCTTGTCCTCCAAACAGGGACATTATTGGAATAAAAGAGTTGCCAGAACAACAGGCATACACCAGGAGTGTCCTGGAAATACTACAAATATTCAAGCAGGATCTCTTAGGATATTGGTTTTGGGGAACCCAGGAGTTACTAAGGTAGAGTCCTGCCCAGTCTCATCTATCATTGTGGCCTCTTAGGTTAAAGAAGCTTCTACCCCTTTGGCCCTGCCAGGGACTCTCATGATCCTTTGGTCTCTGCCCTAGGTCTCTTTTAGTCTCTTCTATGCTCTAGGCACTCTGGTAGCATAGTGCCTAAGGCATTTGACTGCTAACCAGAAGGCTGGTGGTTCAAACCCACCAGCCACTCCTCGGAAGGAAGGTTGGACAATCTACTTCCGCAGTGATACTGCCTCGGAGACCCAAGGGGGGGGTTGCTATGAGTCAGGTCCAACTGGATGGCAAGTAACAACAACAACAACAACAGGCTCTAGGAAATCCCCAGGCCAGGTTTGCTGCCCCTCCACTGACCATCTCAGCACTCTTCTCAGTTCACTGCTGCCTGCCATCACCTCTTTGCTTCTCTGCCTCTCACACTCACAATGAGCAACCCAGGAATGGAACACCCAACCCTTAATACCACTTGGCATATAGTAGATGTGTAACCAAAGTGCATGGAAAGAAAGAACAGATGAATGCCCCACCTAGAGAAAGGGAGACCAAGCAGTGAATATGGAGTTAACTTAGGTCCTTGTGGAAATTGGAAGAAGTTAGCATAGCAATAAAGAGAGCTGTTGTTTTCTTGTTTCCTATCAGGCAAGCCAGAGCAGGCAGCTTCTACACCCCCCACCCCCCACCTCAGGCACATAGCTCTGTGAATGGCACCTGGTGGTAGGCCAGAGAGCTGACATCTCCATGCCTGCAGGTGACAGGCAGAGAGGACAGTCAGTGCTTTGTTGAAAGGCTCTGAGTTGAATTCTCTGTACCCGGAAGAGGGAGGGCATTTCAGACCCCTGCTGAGACTGCTCCCCTTTCTGGCTGGCCCCCTTTCTAGTCAGGGGCCCACCCTAGTCACGGTGTTCAGAGTCCCCTGTGCACTCTAGTAGGCTGCTTGGGCGCCGTCACTTGTCACTTGACAATGGAGAAGAATGTTTCTCTATTTCCCAGCTCAGATGAGCTTTCGAAGGCGATCTCTGGCTGTGATATAAATCCATTGAGAAAACCCTGGAGGGAGCCCCTGCAAAGCCCTAAATTGGACACTAAAAACAGATAAAAGCCGATGGTTTAAAGGCTTTATGTGAGCTCCATTTGGGGGAAGGAATGAAAACAGGGATTTAGTTTGTCCTCTCCCACCAACATGCTTTGGGCAGCTGTGGCTTGAGATTTTAAATCTTTTGTGTCCCAGTTATACAGATCTGAGTGGCCAATGAGCCAATGCTGGAGTGGAGTACCTAGAACTAAGCCCCAAAGGGCCTTGCTCCCTGCCCTCTCTGCTATCACCATTCTACAACCCTGCTCTGCCAAGCACAGGGCTCATTACCGAACAATCGAATAGATGAATAAATCAATCCTGGCCCTGTCCCAGCACAACAGCTGCCCCATTGATTATCCAGGTGCAGGTTAGCAATATTTCCTTAGGGAAAAGCAGCTTGAGTCCTCACCTGGACGCTTCCAGGCCCAGGAAGTTCCCCAGGCTCAGTTGGTGGAGGGGCACATGTTCAAATAGGGCATTGCTGCTTACCTGGTCATCACTGTCTTCTCTCACACCTCTGTCTTTCTTGGCTCCTACCCTGCAGCCAGAAAACTTGGAATTTGGGAAGGTAGAAAGGCAAAAATGAGATTTCCAGGAGGGTCTTCAATCCAATACATAGCATGTTTTGTTTAAAGTGCAATGATCAGGGGCACATAACCCCTGCAGTTCCTCTTCGGGTAAATAATGAAAGTGTAGCTACTCCAATCAAAACGACATACCATCTACTTCTCAAAACATTGCCATGGTGGGGGAGGAAGACTAGTGTTACTCTTATTCTAATTCAGTGGTTCTTAACCTACACACTAGAATTATCCAGAAAGCTTTTAGAAGTCCCACAGCCCAGGTCATACCCTAGATAAAATCTCAGGGGTGGTCTTCAACAAATGGTGCTGGGACAACTGGATTTCCACATACACAAGAATGAAATTAGATCCCTACCTCAAACCATACAAAAAGTGTATTAAAAATGCATCAGTGGCCTAAGTATCATAGCCAAAACTATAACAGTCTTGGGAAAAAACATAAGACTAAATTTTCATGACCTTGGCATCCCACCTGACTGCAATTCACTCTGGAATATACAGCCACAACTGACTCCTCTGCAGGGCTTTGCAGCAGTATCTTTTGCTCTACTCTCAATATTCATCTGCAGGTGGAATTCATTATGGAGAGCCAGTGCTCAAGGACAGCAATGCCATTTTCATAATCCCATTGGGCTTGGATTTTTGCACATCATTAGGTACTTTTGCATCCACCATTCTATTTGATCTTCATAACAACACTGTGAGGTTGGGGGGAGGGGATTGGTGATGTAGTCCCTATTCTATGGATAAGGAAACTGAGATGTTCAGTTTCAGAAATTAAGACTCATCATTACCAGCATAAGACTAATTCCAAAGCCAGTTCTCTTTTCACAACACCACTTTTGCCTCTCATTTTCATGTTTTAATGTTAACCAGAGCCAAGCATGATTAGGTGGGTAAGACCTGATAGAAGTGAAAAAAAAAAAAAAAAAAGTCCTGCAAAGCCAAGAGAAATGGTTTGGGAATTCATTAACATTAATAATCGAGAGCTGACTACACATTCATCTAAATGTTTCAAACCCTTGCTCTTATCCAAGAACTGGGGGCAAGAGCATGAACTTCATCATGTGCCCTTAAACAGGAATGTGGTTGTAGGAAGCAAGGTGTTTCCCTTTTAAAAGTCTGGAGAAGGCTCTGTGCTTCTTGGGTGGTGCTGAGTGAGCAGGCATGGAGGGCTGCAGGCTCACTTCAGGCAGCCTGGCTCAGTTTTGCATTGTGGATTGTTGAGTTTGATTGGAAAGTCAGAAGTCTAACCAGGCCCCCTGCAGACCTATTTATATGGAACTGGTCTCCTCTCAGAAACAAGTAAACATCAGAGACAGCCCAGCCTACATGACACAGCCCTCCATGTGTTGTCAAGGCAGGTGCAAATGTCAAGCTCAAGCTGGACAATTTGGGAGCACTAGAACCCTAAAGACCCCAGTCCACTTTCAGAATCTTTTCCTGCTTCCAATCTGCATCTAGCTACATAAAACTTTCAGCATCTGCCTCCTCTTAGGTTCCTGTTCAATCTCACTCCTTCTTGCTCCTGCACCACTTCCATTTCATCTCTAAATGATCTAATATTAATGCTCTCGTCATTGCAGTGTTCAGAGAAAAAGAACGGGTTTTGTCCACAGAGAGAGGGAGTTGAGAAATTAATATAATATTTGTTCAGGATTGATTTCAAGCTGGAATCCCTGCTGCCAGAGAGACCCATCTGTTTAAAACTATCAGACACTAATTACCCAGAGCTCGAACACAATAGCAGGATTGAGGAGCAATGTCCTGATACTCCCACACACACTTGTAATTTAGCATTGTTATTTATTAAGAAAAGAAAATCTCTTAGTGAAGATGGATCTCCCATCCACTTGACTGGCAGAGGCTCCCCGAGGACTGAGCACAGTGGGGAAGAAACCCTCAGAATTTCTTGATCAAAGGATGCCAGGAATTGCCTTCATCTGACTATAAAGGTCAAATTCATTCCAAATTCTTTATCTCTCCTCTCTCTAACTCAGTCTGGACTCTCCATCAAACCATCTCTTTTGGTGATACTTAATAAAGGTACCACCAACTCCCAGGTAAACCAAGGTCAAAATCACTGATTCATCTTTGAGTGTTCTCTTTTCCTCATCCTCCTCAGTAACCAGACACCAAATCCTACACAGTCTATTTCCACCATATCTTTCACATCTAACTCTGATCCTTTATTTTCAAGGCTGACACCCAAGTGCTTAAGCAACTATCCAACTAATTCATGTCCAACTCTAGTCTGTATGCTCTTCTAATCTGTATTATTCTCTATTGCCACTATGATCCTTCCCTCCCTGCCCTATCCCTGCCCCAAAATAAGAGAGAACAGAAAAGGAGAAGCAGCAGTAATGTAGGTGATAAAGTCATTCACCTGATCAAAAACTATCAGTGGCTCCCCTTTTCTTATCAAATAATCAAATATTAAAAATCCTCTGCTGGGACCAGTGGTGGTTCAGTGGTAGAATTCTTGCCTTCCATGCAGTAGGCAATCTGTATGCTGAGCAAATAATTCAAGAAGTCAGATTATATGAAGAAGAATGTGGCATCAGGACTGGAGAAAGACTCATCAACTATCTGCAATATGCAGATGACACAACCTTCCTTGCTGAAAGTTAAGAAGTACTTATTAATAAGTACTTATTGATAAAGATTAAAAAAAAAACTACAGCCTTCATTCAGTATGGATTACACCTCAACATAAAGAAAACAAAAATCCTCACAACTGAACCAATAAGCAATAACATAATAAATGGAGCAATGGTCTCCATTGGAGAAAAGATTGAAGTTGTCAAGGATTTCATTTTCCTTGGATCCACAATCAACACCTATGGAAGCAGTAGTCAAGAAATCAAATGATGTGTCTCATTGGGCAAATCTAATGCAAAAGACCTCTTTAAAGTGTTTAAGAGCCAAAATGTTACTTTGAAGAATAAGGTGTCTTGGACTCAAGCTATGGTGATTTCAATAGCCTCATATGTGTGAGAGTGCAGGACAATGAATAAGGAAGACCAAAGAAGCATTTGAATTGTGGTGCTGGTGAAAAATATTGAATTTACCATGGACTGCCAGAAGAAGGAAAAATCTGTCTTGGAAGAAGTACAGCTGGGATGCACCCCAGAAGCAAGAATGGCCAGACTTCATCTCTTGTATTTTGGTCACGTTATGAGGAGGGTCCAGCCCCTGTGGAAGGATTTTGTTCTGGTTACCTAGTGCTGCTCTGACAGGAATATACCACAAATGAGAAAGGCTTAACAAACAGGAGTTTATTCTTACAATTTGGAGGCTTTAAGTTCGAGTTCCAAGTGTTAGGCTCTAGGAGCTGGGTGAAAGCCCCTCAACCTTGGGCTTCAGCTCTGCCTCCTGCTCCTGGCCCACTGGAGCTAGAAGCTTTTCTTCACTCAGACAGCTGCTGGCTGCTGAGACTGACAAGCCCAAGGTTGATAAGTAAAAAGGCACAGTCCCAATGTTACCAAACCACACAACAGGCCATTCATTCAAGTCCATTGAAAGTCCCAAGGTCAGCAGAGCATGGCAGGCTGCTGAACAACAACATGTCTACATGCAGGGTTCAAGCATGCCATAAGCTAGAGACCATTCCCAAAGCTGTTTCTTATATACAGGAAGCAGACCACATACCCAAAGGCTGTTCACAATAGATTCCACCATGGAATTGATTACCAATCTCACCATGGGGAATACTACATCCAGCTGCCCAGCCACTCAACCAGGCATAGCTAAGTTGACACACAAACTTAACCATCACAGATATCATGTTTGGTAAAGTAGAGGGTCAGCAAAAAAGAGGAAGACCCTTAATGAAATGGATTGACCCAGTGGCCACAACAATGGATTCAAGCATAGCAAGGATTGTGAAGATGGTGCAGGACAAGGCACCATAGGATTGCTATGAGTCGAAACTGACTCAACAGCACCTGACAACAACATGTAGTAGACCTGAATTTGATTCCTGGATAATGCACCTCAGGTGTAGCCACTACTTGTCTGCCAGTAGAGGCTTGCATGTTGCTATTGATGCTGAACAGGTTTCAGCAGAGCTTCCACATTAAGATGGACTAGGGAGAAAGACCTGGTGATCTACTTACAAAAACCAGCCAGTAAAAACCCTGTGGATTACAATGGTCCAATTCTCAACCAATTATGGGGATGGTGCTGGACTAGGCATTGTTTTTGTCCATTGTGAATTCAGTACCCTCTTGATGGCAGCCGACAACAACACCCTCCAGGCACTGGCCTTAAGCAGGCTGAAAATGCCTTCTTCCTCACCACTCTTCATTCTGTAAATGTATACAGGTAAACTGGACCATATTAGCTGTCATATTTACTGTAGACTTTCTTATGTCTTCTCCTTTGTTAAATTCATTCTTAGCACATGAAAGCAAGTCTTTGAACTGGTTCAGTTATGGCCAATGAAGTGAAACTAAAACAGACTCAAAATTTTTAAAATTTGGCTGATTCATAACAGGAAAAATTACAGGTCAAAGCTCTGGAATGGGTGACTCAGAAGAGGCTTAGTGAGCCATTTCAGAAGCCTGGTAGATGACATTGGATTATTGCCAGAACTGCGGAGAGTGACACACGTTCAAAGTAGTGTGGTTGGCAGCTATCTTTGAGCTGGGCACCATTGTTTTCAACTCTACTGGTCAAGAGATTTGGTTGCTATGTAACACACAGGCTGCCTTTGTTTTTTTAAGAGGGAGGTTAAGTTTCTGGCAGGGCTTTAAACCATAATTTTTCTGTTCCAGTTAGCATTCCAGTTCACCCACATTTTAAAAATTGGTATCTGATATCACTTTGTCAGCCATGACTGAACTGGATTGCACTGGTTCAAAGCCCTGCATGAGAGGCCTGACCCAGCTCCCTTATTGCCTCTTGCTTCCTGAAGCCCTTCCTCATTCTTGCAGTCCAATCTCTTCTCCCTCTCCTCTTATGCACTACAGTGTTTAATTTGGGCCATGCTTTAAAGCACCTATAGTATGCCTAATGTTACATTTATTTGTATATCTGTCATATTGGTCCTATTAGAATGAAAGCTCCTTAAATTGATAGCTAGTATTTATGGAACTCCTCTTCTGTCCCAGAAACTCAACAAGGCACTGGGAAATAGTAGAAAACAAAAAACAAAAAACATGGCTTCTTCTTTCATGCAGAGTATAGTTTGGTGGAAATACAATAAATTAACAATCAATTTAGTTATTTATAAGTATCTATTGCCAAGGGGGAGTTCAGGGTGCTAATAGGAAGGCATAGCTAGACTGGGGTTGGGAGATACAATGTTTAGATCTGAAGGATAACTAAGAGTTATCTAGGCAAAGAGAGAGGAAAATAATGTTTTAATTTTTATTTTTTAGTTAGAAGAAAGAATATGTGTGATGCGCAAAAGTTGAACAGATCCATAACAAAAGAAGGAAATTGAACAGGTCATCAAAAAATTACCAACAAAAAAAGTCCTGGCCTAGATGGTTTCACTAGAGAATTCTACCAACATTTAAGAAGAACTGACACCAATCCTAGTCAATTATGAGTGATCAACATGGTGGCATTGAGGAAGAGGAAGACATAGAGAGGCACATGGGAGGTGCAGACAACACCTACAGTACTGCATTGTCAGTGAGGGCAGACATGAGTATATGGGTGGATAGATGGGTGGACAGGCTGAACTATTAGGTAGGTCTATGCAGCAGGGAGTGTACCCAAGACCATGTATAGGGTTGTCAGACAATTGTTCTACAAGTGTATTTGTATGTTCTATAAGAATTCCCATGTGTATAGTAGAGCTGAAAAGGGACAAAGTTGTAGTCACTTCTTGGTCACAGTCAGCTACCCAGAGGGAGCAAGTAGTTGAACCTGTTGCTCAGGACCACAGTCACAGGGGACATAAGGTCAATTGGCATAACGTACTACACAAAACATTGTTCCACTGCCTACTTTGGCAAGTAGCAACTTAGATCTTAAAAGCTTGTAAGCAGCCATCTAGATGCAATGATGAGTCTCTCTTCATCCAGAGCAAGGAAGAACGAAGAAAACCAAAGACTGGGAACAATTAGTCCAAGCAACTCGTACACCATGCGATCCTCAGCCTATACAGCTATGAGACCAGAAGAACTAGATGGTGCCTGACTAACACTGTCAACCACTCAGAGAGGGATCTATGTAAGAGATCCTGGATAGAGAGGGAGAACAATGTGGAACAAAACTCAAAATCATTTGGAAAAAAAAAAAAGGGGGAGCTGGACCAGGTTTGCTGGTCTGATAGAGCCTGGTGGAACTACTGAGACTATGGCCCCTAGCTGGCCTTCAGGTCTGGAATTGAACCCACACCTGTGGCTTCCAGCCTAACAAAAGACAGGCATATGAGTTGAACATTTACCTGAGGTAGATAGACTCCTTGGAGAGAATAATCATGGGAGAAAGAAGGGCTGTTTATGCACAAGGAGAGATAGCTCAGGGGGCAGGAATGCATGGAGGCATGGATATAGAGAAGAGGTAACTATGGGGAGGAGGTGGGAGGGGAGCTATTGCATTGTGGTAAATTGTAGTCAACATCATGAGACAAAATGTATGTGAACTGCTGTATGGAAAGTGAATTTGCTCTGTAAACTTTCACCCAAATCACAAAAAAAGAAAGGAAGAAACAACACGTGTTAAGGCCTTTCAGGGATCACACACAAAGTTTAGAAAGCTCACTTTGATAGCAGTAGAGAGAATGAATACTATGAGGTTTTTTTTTTTTTTTTTAACAAAGAGAATGGGAGTGGGGACAGGTCAGTAGGACTGGAAATTGGTAGGCCAGCTAGGAGATTATCATAATATTCAAGTGGGAGGTAATAATGGCTTAAACTAGACTGGAGAGGAGGGGTCAGATGAAGCGATGTTAAGGAAAGAGAACTATCAGAATTTAATTTTCAAGTAGTCAAAGAGGAAGGAAAAGACTAGGATGACTCTCAGATTTCTGGGTTCTGGGTGGATGGTGGTGCCACTAACCTGGATAGGCTATCTCAGGAGTAAAAGTAAGAGCGAATTGTAACTAGGTAAGAAGATGAGTTCCATGTTGGGTATACTGAGTCTGAAGTACTGGTAAGACATAAGAGGGAATCATTCAGCCCCTTCATAGGGCCCACTGTGGTGGTGGTGTTTTAAACAGCTTTATTGAGGTGTGATTAACATACAATAAAGTATGTAATTGACATACAATAAGAGCACACAGCATTTCTCAAGCTGAAAGAACTGAGGAAAAAATTTAAGCCTCGAGTTGCAATATTGAAAGATTCTATGGGAAAAAAATACTGAATGATGCAGGGAACATCAAAAGAAGATGGAAAGAATACACAGAGTCACTGTACCAAAAACACCTGGACAATCTTCATCCATTTCAAGTGGCCTATGATCTAGAACCAATGGTATTGAAGGAGGAAGTCAAAGCTGCAATGAAGGAATTGGTGAAAAACAAGGCTTTGGGAATTGACGGATACCCATT
>NW_006921623.1:698370-700621 GCF_000298275.1 Orycteropus afer afer | reverse complement strand
GGTTCTACAATCAATGCCAATAGAAGCAGCAGTCAGGACATTAGACGACATGTAGCACTGGGCAGGTCGGCTGTGAAGGAACTCTTTCAAGTGCTGAGGAGCAAGGATGTCTCTTTGAGGACTAAGGTGCATCTGACACAAGCCATGATATTTCCAATCACCTCATATGCATGTGAGAACTGGACAATGAATAAGGAAGACCAAAGAAAAGTTGATGCTTTTGAGTTGTGGTGCTGGTGAAGAATGTTGAAAGTACCATGGAATGCTAAAAGAACTAACAGATCTGTCCTGGAAGAAGTGCAGCTGAAATGCTCCTTGGAAGCAAGAATAGCCAGACTTCGTCTCACCTACTTTGATCATGTTGTCAGAAGGGACCATTCCCTGGAGAAGGATGTCATGCTTGGTAAGGTGGAGGAAGTGTTGATGAAAGAGAGCAAGGCCTTCAACGAGATGGATTGACACAGTAGCTGCAACGATGGGCTCAAGTATAGCAAGGATCATGGAGCTGGTGCGGGATTGGGCAGTATTTCGTTCTGTTGTGCATGGGGTTGCTGAGTTGGAAACAACTCAGCAGTACCTAACAACAACAAGAAGCTATACATATTTAAAGTGTACAGATATATATATATATATCACACCCATGAAATCATTACCACAATGAAAATAGTGAATCTATTCAGCACTCCAAAAAATATTTTTCTTGCTCTATTTCAATCCCTTCCTTCCTGTCTCTCCTCTCCAGGCAACCACTGGTCTGTGTTCTGTCACTACAGATCAGTTTATATTTTCTATAATTTTTTACAAATAGAACCATACTGTATATACTCTTTTTTAATCTGGCCTTTTTTCACTCAGCATAATTATTTTGAGATCATCCGTGTTGTTACATGTATTATTAATTCATTTCTTTTTATTACTGAGTAGTATTCCATTGAATGGATATACTGACAGTCCCCAGGTTACAAATGTCTGACTTATGGACAACTTATACTTGCTCTTTAATGTTATGTAAATTTTCCCTCACTTTGAAACCATTGAACCAGCCCCTACTCACAAATTCCTTATCACAATCATCTTCGCTTGCTGCATATGCAGATTTTATATTATTGTAAAGGCTTAGAGCCTTTTCTTGCACTAAAAGCAAACCCACTGCCATCAAATGGATTCTGACGCATAGTAACCCTGTAGGACAATGGCGCCATATGGTTTTCAAGGCTGTAAATCTTTACTGAATCAGCCTGCCTCATCTTCCTCCTGTAGAGTGGCTGGTAGGTTTGAACCACCAACCATTTTTGTTAGCAACTCGATGCTTTCACCACAGCACTGCCAGAGCTCACTAAATATTATGGAAGCAGACTGCCTCATCTTTCTTCTGTGCAGCTACTGGTGGGTTTGAACCACTGACCTTTTAGGCTAGCACCCAAATGCCTTAACCACTATACCACCAGAGCTCCTTGGAGCTCACTAAATTAAATTATTTATAAGAATCATATGTACCTGTTTCAATTCATCTACAAGTTTGACTTAAAGACATAGGAATGGATCACATTTGTGACCTAGAGACTGTCTGTACAACAATTTGTATATTCATCTATTGAAGGAGCCCTGGTAGCACAGTGGTTAAGCGCTTGGCTGCTAACTGAAAGGTCAGCAGTTCAAATCCATCAGCCACTCCGAGGAAGGAAGTTGTAGCAGTCTGCTTCAGTAAAGACTTGGAAAGCCTATGGGAGTTTTTACGCTGTCCTCTGGAGCTGATATGAGTCGGAATTGATTTGATAGCAATGCGTTAGTCATCTATTCATGGGCATTTGTGTTGTTTCAAGTTTCAGACTGTGACATATAAAGCTGGTATGAACATTCATATACAAGTCTTTCAGCTCATCAGAAACAATTTATTTCCTTTTCTCTTGAGCAAATACCTACAAGTGGAATGGCTGGATCATATACCATATTCTTTTATATTCAGTAAATTTTTTGTTAAATATATTAATGACCGAATTAATTATGAGTACATGAATAAATGAATGATCAGGAATATTCTTTCATTTGCATATGATTGAAAACCAATTCAAACTAAGTAATGTGTTGGCTTGCACAGTGAAGAAAATAAAATTGTTGGAAAGAATAAGCAGCTGGAAGCAGATCTCAGAGCAGTCAGAAGCCTGTCTCTGACCATCCATTTCTTTATGTCTCTATTTTATCTGCAGAGAGGCTGGTTTTTTGTTTTGTTTTCTTTTTTTTTTTTTTTTTT
>NW_006921623.1:665487-693789 GCF_000298275.1 Orycteropus afer afer | reverse complement strand
CCTTCTGCCTAGTCCGCCATCTTGCCCCACTTATTTTTTTCTTGTGATAAGGAAGATAGACTTTAATCTCTGATTCATAGCTTTTTCCTTTCTCTAAGTGCAACTATCTAAGTTTTGGGTAAGAACTCTAATTGGTCCTATTTGGATCCTATATTCAATTCTTGGACCAATCTTTGTTCCAAGGGAGGGGGTGACTGTGCAGACCTGGGCCACATGCCTATCTCTGGCCTGGTTATTGTGATTGACAGGCCAGCTAGAACCACGGGGGACTAGGGAGTCCCTAAAGGAAGGGACAATAAATAGCTAAACATTAGACATCTAATGCACTTTATATCTGCAATGTTTCAAAGTTAAGAACGTGGTTTCACCTATATTCACAATAATCCTGTGAAGTAGGGTTGCAGATAAGGAGGCTCAGTAAGGTTAAAGGCTGAACTAAACAAAATGTTAGAAATTATTAGGACTTGGTCTTTTAACTGATTCCAGGAAAACATGTATATATATAGTTTATGCTTCAAAGTTCAGGCCAAAACTTTTCATATTCTTCTTCTATCAATTATTCATTCAAATATTAATTGAGCACCTAGACTATGCCAGTAATAAACAAGACAATGTTCCTGCTCTTGTACAGCATACATTCCAGTGAGGAAGGTAGATGACAAATAAGGTGATTTTTTTTTTCTAATGGTGTTATGGAGAAAATAAGACAGGTAAGTAAGATTTGGGTCACTGGGTATGGTGATCAAGGAAGATCTCCCTGGGAAAAAGATGTTGGGCTAAAAGCTGAATGAACTCCATCAAGCCACTCCTCCTGGAAAACCAGTGGTTATGGAGTTGATTCCAACTCATAGACACTCCATATGAGTCAGAGTAGAATTGTAGAATTGTGGTCTATTGGGTTTTCAATGGCTAATTTTTCAAAAGTAGATCTCCAAGTCTTTCTTCTGAGGCACCTCTGAGAGGATTTGAACATCCAACCTTTTGGTTAGCAGGGGAACTCCTTCCAGCTGCAGCTTGAGCACCCTGACTCCTTTGCTCTCCAGCAGCACTGCCTCATGCCCAACCACCAGCCTACCCAGAACATCCTCTTTCTAACTCCTCAGTGATGAATATGCCAGCTCTCAAATGTGGAAGAAACCAGAAAAAGAAATGAGGAAATAGCCAAAATGCCGCTTGAGTTATTTAAATTTAACTAAGGGTGATATTCCAGACTCCTCTGATAAGAAAATCATAAATTCTCTTTAGAAAATAGACAATAGCCTCTACTTTCACTTGGCTGGGGTGGTCTAGCAAGCTCTGGTGTGGTTTTCCAGGAGCAGGGTCTGCTTCAGCTCTAACCTTTGAAGTTGTGATGAAAACCAAGCTCATTCCTGGCTCTTGCTACAAAGAGAACATGAAGACAGCAGAATCTCCATTCCTTTGGGAAGCCGGCCTTGTCTCCCTGGTAGTCAGGAAGCCATGTAATGTGTCCATATCAAAACCAATGACTCCACTGGGATACTATCAACCTAAGACCCTTCAATCAGAAAACCTAATGATTAAAGAGCGGACTCCAAACTCAGAACTCCCCTGGCCCTGAGGCTGGATGGATTTACGTTCTCTCTGTTTCTAAATCTTGAACTAGAACACACCTGGTGCTCCTAGAAACTCAGGCCTCAGACATTAAACAGAGCCCTGCATGCTTTTCCTGGAAGATTCCTGCATCAGCCTCAGATGGGCTGGTGGGCTTGTTCTCATTCCAGGCCTGCACTACCTGGGCTTTCTATGTGACCCACTTTCCCTAGTCTTTATGAACAGCATCTAATGTCACATGCAAAATACTCCGTAGCACAGAGCTGGGTACAAGAAGGAGACTCATTACCTCACTAGAAGAATAAATGATACACTTCATAAGTTCACAATCTCTGCAAGTTTTTTCCTCTTTGCACAGAGGCAAATACCATGGAAGGTGATTGAAATTCACTTGCTGGCCTCAACTACTTAACACTAAGCTTTCCCTTCCCCTTCTTGATCACCTATAGAACTCATATGTTTTCTTGAAATGCCCGGTTCAAATGGCATCTCTTATGTGACACCTTCCCTGAGTTCCCAGGCAGTCACTCTATTTCCATGGTATTCTGTACATACATAGCATTTATCACATGACATTGTAACATGGATATGAATATATTTGTCTTCTCTGACTGGGAAGATTTGAGAACTGTGTTTTCTTTATCTCAGTCTCCCCTGTGCTTTGCACAGTAACTGGCTGCAGGTAGAAAGTCAGAAAGCACTGAATGAATAATTCAATGAATGGATGAAGGGACTGCTTAAACAGACCAGGATCCTTCTTCACTTTGAAATCTCTATGGCAATGAGTTACAGGTTTAAGAACATTCTCTTGATCAGAATCTTGGCCTAGTTGAATTGGTATGATGGTCTCCACATCTAATAAGCAGTTATCCCACAAAGCTGTAATTTTTCTGAAAAGCTGTCTCAATTCCATCACCACTAGGGATTGTGCATAATGAAAAGAAGATGCCAGCCATAAACCATAGCTATTTGTGGAGCTAAACTAAAGATCTGAGTGAGATGTGTAAAGTCACATTTGCCAGGCTAGACATGGAAATCCGTGGAGTAAGATAACATAGCCAGTTTTTAAAAAACAGTTCTGGTCAACTCAATTCTGACTCATGGTGACCTCATGTGTATCAGAGTAGAACTGTTCTCCATAGGGTTTTCAATGGCTGGTTTTTCTGACGTAGATCGCCACACCTTTCTTCTGAGGCATCTCTGGGTAGACTAGTATCGCTAGCCTTTTGGTCAGCAGCCGAGTGTGAACTGTTTGCACCACCCAGGAACTTAATAGCCAGATTAGTCTCTTCTAAAAAGCAAACTCATTTAAAACTACAGTGGTTTTATTTAGGTTGTAGCGGATGGGATTAGGTTAGACTTTCAAGAGCAATTCATTCCCACAGGAAGACCCCAAACTGGGAGTATGGAAGACAGATAATAAATAGACTTTCCTTTTCTACAGTTTTTGAGGAGGTTACACTTCTCTCATACCTCCACTACTCAGTCCATGGTGGAGTGGATGTGGGACAATGCTGCATGGAAGCAGAGGGAGAAGCCTGGGACCTCCATCAGCCAGAGGATTACAGGAATATACTAAAATTCTGTTGCCAGGACACTGGGCAGACCACTAGGAATGGTAGAGAGGTTTCTCCAAACCTCAGTTCCAGGCACAGCAGTGTCTGTAATTAAAGTTCATTACTTCCTGACATCAGCAGAGGTGAGTGTAACAGGAGAGGCCCAGGGTCCCATGGAAAGATGTAAGCAGGGACTACTGGCTGCATTCTTTCTCTCCTGGTTGGTGTGAGGCAAAGCCAGGTGCAGAAAGCAGCTGAATTAAATAATGTTATAGGGGTGGGAAAAGGGAGGGACAGTTGTGATAGGAAGGAAATGCTCATTCTGACAAAAGCAAATCAAAGCCCCAAATGATCCCATGGGGAGGAAAGGTGAGAGAGGGAAATGAAATGGAAAACACCAACACATTGGAAATCAGGCATAGACGGTGGAGGAAAGGAATTGAAATGCTGTCAAGCGAAGACAGCTCCCCAAAAAGCTGGTCTTTCTGAAGAGGACCTGAGACCCAGGAGGTCTGAAATACATTTCCACAGAGATGGGGCAACCCCTGGTGCTGCTTCTTCATCAGCAAAGAGGGGACCTAAACGGAGACATATTCTGACTTAGAAGTCTTCCTATTGGTCTTCATGAAAATATGATCATCTCCAAAGACTGGCTGATTCTCTTATAAATGGGGTTCGTCTGATAGGTGAGAGGTTACTTGGGTACCCTTGACAATAACTCTTATCTTGACTTGAAGGAAAGTAATGGTGAGCAGACATATCTGCATATAATGAACTAAGAGGCCAGAATGCAGGCCTGGGCTTCACTCTACATGAGGCACTGTCCTTTGATAGTTCCCTAGGAATTCAGCGAGTCTTCCATTGCCTCCTCCTCACAAAAAAAGTCTTCCTTATAGGTTCTTCTGCAATCTATACAAGCTCTCTACCTCTAACTCATGCTGCTAACTTCCTGTTACCCCCCAGTAGACCCTTTCTGCTCTCCCTGCTGTTCAGCCCCTCACAGGACTGAATCTCTGGCCTGTGCCTCCACCATGTAGGAAGGGACTCCTTCTTTCCCTTGTTCATGATTTCCTTGTTCAAGCTATCCCTGCTTCTTCCAGAAGTCTTTGCACCTGTTCACCTCGGCATTTTCTCCATCATTTGCATTTCCTTCACTATATTCCTCTGGTTGGGCTTCTTTTTAAATGCCACTGAGTCATTTTCTCACATTTCTTTGAGCCTGCGGGAGTAAGGCTTGGACCTCCTTCCTCTGAGCTTCTCTCACAGCCCTTGGTTTGGGGCAGAGGGAGCTCCTTGAAATGCCACCAGCCAGCAAAGGCTTTCAGGTCTCAGTTACTTTGGGGCTGCACCTATTATGTCACATTTATACACCAACATGCAGGGCTCAGCGCTGTCCATGTTACCTATTGTTGTTGTTGTTATGTGCCATCGAGTTGGCCCCAACTCATAGCGACCCCTCCTTGGGTTTCCGAGGTAGTATCACTACAGAAGTAGGATTGCCCAACCTTCCTTCCGAGGAGTGGCTGGTGGGTTTGAACCACCAGCCTTCTGGTTAGCAGTCAAGTGCCTTAGGCACTATGCTACCAGAGCTCCTATTAGATTTGCAAAAAGAGAGAGTCTGATGAGGACTTCAAATGTTCATTTCCAATCAGAGCACTGCCAAAGGAATTTAAAACTATGCATGTGAGGAGTAGTTCAGGAAAGTGAGGCTTGTTCTCTTGGAGGAGAGACGTCTCAGGTTTACCTGATAGCCACCTTCCAGGATGAGCCAGGCTATTGTGGGGAATAAGATGAGCTTCCATCTTTGTGGCTCCATGGGAGTAGAATGAGATCCAGTAGGTATAAACTTAATGTGGACAGATTTCAGCTCAAGAAGAAGAAAAGCCATAAAATATTCCAGGTGGCCCTGACCCTTAAGAAACACTGAGTTTCCTCTTCCTAAAAGGGCACAAGTGCAGTGAAGATTTGCTTTGATGGGGGAGGCAAGGGATACAAGAGTAGATAAGATGACTATTAAAGTACTTTTCAACCCTGGAGAATCTGATCATTATTATAGAAGGACAATGGCTTAAAACAGCAAGGGGCTTCAAAGGCCTCTAGGAACAATTGTCCTAATCAGGGCATTGTAAAGTCTGGAGCAAAGTCATTTTCTACTATCTCCCTGACCCCAAGAGGCCCTGCCCAGTCATGTGCTTATTGTCAGTGCAGGAATTTCCACTGGAGCTGGTTGAAATTTCTGCAGAGAGCTGCAGCCAGAGTGGTGGTGGACTCCATGATGGCAGGTGGAGTGGAGAGGAGGTGCCCAGGCTGGGCACCAAGCTGAGCAAACCTCGATGAGACCCCACCATCTCCCAAGGATTGATAAAAATGTGCCGATGCGCTCTCTGTGTTGGAAGGAGAGAGATTGGCAAGGGAGCTCCGCTCAGTTGGAGTCAGGGAAACAAGCATCGTTCCATTGTTGAGCTGCCTTGCCAGCTGCTGACAAGGGAGGGGTTTGCAGACAGATTGAACCTATGGAAGGATAAAAGTCACTCCCAGACAAAACACACACTCACAGAGTTGCCTGTGCTTAAGCTGTTTGGAAGCTCTTGTCATACACACCTCCAGCAAAGAGAAAGGAAGCGAGTGGGAAATGATGGTGCAGAGGGAATTGGGCATGTTTCCCCAATGCTGGCACTGTTCTGTAATTCTCCTCCTTCATTAGAGAAGCTTCCTTTCAAAATAATTGGGGAGTGTCATGACTCATGAGCACAGTATCTTTATTCCCTGAGGAGAAGGGAGCTAGTGGGCTTTCTGTAGGGTAGCTGGTGGGATTTGCCTCTCAGCCAGGGATATTCCCAGACTCCCTGAGGCTGCCATGTGCTAGCTGATGTGGGCCAGCACTCTGTGATGCCAATACTCTGATGGGCTTTCACTTTCTGTACAGGTGGTTGGTGTCCTGTGCATACAACCAAAGAATCCAGAGTGGGCACAGACCACATTATTCTCCTGATGGTTGGAATAACAAGATTAACTGGGCTGGGATCCCATTACAGTAAGGTCTATAACACCGGTTAATTCTTGCTGGTTCATCCTTCAAATTATATTCAGCTGTCATCTTTTCTGCTCTCCAGACCCCAGTTTGGGTTAGATGCCCACATCTGGGTTCCTCATCACCCCAGGTTTATCTCCACCATCTTGTTTATCACACTGCCCAGTCTGTCTCTGGCACAAGCAGTTTGTTCTTGTCTAAAGGTTGGTGTTTCAAATCTGAACCACTGCAGAAGAAAGGCCTGGAGATCTGCTTCTGTAATGACCTGAAAACCCTATGAAGGTGAGTTCTGTTCTGTAACACACAGGGTTGCCATGAGTCAGAACTGACTCAAGCACCAACGGGTCTATTTTTTGTTTGTTTGTGGTCTATTTTTTGTTTGTTTGTTTTTAATCTGTGTCTATTTCTTTTTTGCCTCAGCCAGTAGATTATGAATTCCTTGGAGATACTCCCTCGTATTTGTTAAAAGAAATGAGCCTGTACCTGAGATAACAATTTGCCAAAGGGCAGGTGGAGCTGGGACTAAGGTGAGCAAGTAAGGTGCCCATAGTTCAAAATTTCAGCAGGCATCATCTCTCAGGTTGCTCAGTCACCAGATCAGCACCTGAGAATGAAGTCCTCCTTGAAGCATCCTAGGCCACTGGGCAGGTTTACCATAGTCCTGGTCTGACAGCATGGAAAGGGAAAACCAAAAAACCAAACTCACTGCCAGCAAGCTGCTCTGATTCATGGTGACCCCCATTGGGTTTCTAAGACTATAAATCTTTATAGAAGCAGACTGCCTCATCTTTCTTCTGCAGAGTGGCTGGTGGTTAGCAGCCAAATGCCTTAACCACCACCACACCAGAGCTCCTTCTGGAAAAGGAAAACATTTTTTATTACTGAAAACCAACCAGTAAAGGCACTACATGATTTCATTTAATTTTCAAGGCAATCCTACAAAATAGGTACTACCCACTGCCATTGATTGGATTCCAACTCATAGTATCCCTATAGGACAAAGTAGAACTGCTCCATAGGGTTTCCCAAGGCTGTAAATCTTTACAGAAGCAGACTGCCTCATCTTTCTCCCATGGAATGACTGGTGGGTTAGAATCACCAACCTTTCAGTTAGCAGCTGAGCACTTAACTACTGTGCCATTAAACCAAAAACCAAACCCACTGCCATCGAGTTAGATCCAACTCATAGCGACCCCTCTTTGGATTTCTGAGGAGGTATCTCTACAGAAGCAGATTGCCCAATCTTCCTCCTGAGGAGTGGCTGGTGGGTTTGAACTGCTAGCCTTTTGGTTAGGAGTCAAATGCCTTAGACACTACACCACCAGAGCTCTTCTAGGGCTCCTCAAAATAGGTACTAACACTTCCATGTTAAACATGAAGATTTAGATGTTTTGTACCTTGCAGATGGTCCAGAACTCATAAGACTAGAACACAAAGCCCCAAGTTTTCTTGATTCTAAAGCTCTTGCTCACTACATTACACCACACTGCCTCTAGGAACATGCACAACTGCCAAGTGCCTGGTCCCAGATCAAGTGAAGATACCTTTGAAGGGAAGTTTCCTGGGGCTCTGTGTTGGCTGAGAGTTACCTCAGGAGGCCCATATAGACTCGAAGGGGACAGAGGCCTCCCCATTATAGACACAAGGAGGGCAGTTGGTATTCTGTAGTCCTAAATCCTGACTCAGTAGGTCTGACTGTTGTTGTTGTTGTTTTGTTGCCATTGAGTCGGACCCGACTCATAGCGACCCCTCCTTGGGTTTCCGAGGCAGTATCACTACGGAAGTAGATTGCCCCATCTTCCTTCCGAGGTCTGACTAGGGCCTGGGAATCTGTGTTTGCCAAACTTCCCAGGTGATTCTGATGTGCTAACTGGATGTAAGAATCCCTAAGCTTAATCATCCTCCCTTTGCAGCACCTGGTGGCATTTCACTGCTTAAGATCAGGAAGTCCTCCCTTGGGTCTACCCTCATCCCCAAAATCCAAAATCCACTGCTGTCTAGTCATTCTGACTCATTGCAACCTTATAGAACAGAGTAGAACTGGCCCACAGGGTTTCCAAGACTGTAAATCTTTATAGAAGCAGACTGCCATATCCAGCAGAGCAGGATCTTTGTAAGCAGCCCATCTAGGCCTGGATGACTGGATCCTCACCCTCATCCTGGGGCTCTTACCTTTACTTAGCCTGAGATTACTTCAGACTCCCTTTCTCCTGGTATTACCACGAAGGAGAGCAGCTAGCCAGCCATGAGACCAGAAAGAAACCACAGAGTGCAGAGAACACTAGAGGGATAGCAAGGGTCCAGGCCAGTCTGAGCAGCCTCATGGCAGAACTAGTGGCTGGCAGGGCACTCACTATGCTCCAGGTTTCCAGAGTGGGGTGGAAGTATCCAGTGCAGATGGATTCCAGGTGATGAGATCAGGAGGTGGCCCAGCATGGAGCCAACCTGTCTCCTTTGACATGAGATCAGAAGCTTGTCCAGGAAACAAGGGCTCAAGAGAGGATTTTTTTTTTTTTTTTTTTTTTTTTTTTACCCCTCCCAGTTACCACCTCCCTCATTATCTCTTACCAGACTTCTGGGAACAGTCTCCTCAGCTGACCTCCCTGACTCTCAGGCTGTCTCCAATGCAAACTGCAGAGCATTGTTTATTGACCTTCCCAAGCATAGCTCAAAATGAGGGGTTCTTCTTAGACCCCTGGACCTATTGAATTGCAGGAAAGTCCCTCGGTCTGGCATCCCTGGGCTCCATGGTCTGGTCCAGCCTTTTTCACCCACTCAGACCTGCTGGAAAATTCTCTCCTGTTCCTCCCATACACAACAAACATTCTCATCTTCCACCCATCCTAGATCCCTGTGCCTACCTCATCTTGGTCCCATTCTCCACCTACCAAAATCTGATTTACCTTCAAAATCCATTTCAAGTGCTACCCCCACCTCCTCCTTTTATTCTCTCAACCTTGAACCAGCTGGAGCCCTTTTCCCACTGCTTGCTCATGGCATTTGCATCACCTCCACCCCCCATCCCATATATACACACCCCAAGCTTATGTAGAAAGTCCTTGAGGGCAGGTGCACTGTCTTAATTGTTGTATTTCCCTATGCCAACTCCACGCTTCCCATTCCCTATAGCATCTCAGACACATAGGAGGTTGTTAACAAAGGCTAGTTGAACTGAATTCAGACATGAACAGTTCCTGCAGTAGGCTTGTTTTCAGTGATCTTTGTAGACTGGAAGTTCTGCCTCATATCCAGCCTAGCTCCATCCTGCTTGTGGCTCATTTTCATTCTTTAGTGGAGATGGAAAGCAGTGGATTATCTTCCCCTAAATTATAATCCTTGTTAGGCCTTAAGACTATTATTATATTACCTTTGAGTCACTTTTCTTCTTCAGGATAAATAATCCCAGTTCTTCTCATATTCCTTCAGAAAATCATTCCCTGCCCTATAATTATCTTGGCAACACATCTAAATTCTCTCCAACTTCTCCACACCCAACACTAAGAAAGGACTTCAGAAGGGGAAGGAAGGAACTGGATCAAGAGCCTACTATGTTCCAGAAATTATCTCCCACTGCATTTTATTTTCATAGCTACCCAGTAAGGTAATGGCTCTTCACCCCACTTTATAGGTGAGGAAACAGAGGTTCAAAATGATTGATAAGGTTTCTCAGCCTTGGTACATTTTGGGCCAAATAATCCTCTGTTGTGGGGGCAGTCTCATGTATTGTAGGATGTTTAGCAATGTCTGACCTCTATCCACAAGATGCTGGTAGCAGCACCACCCTCCCTCCAGTTGTGAAAACCAAAAATATCCCCAGTCATTACCAAATATCTTCTAGGGGAAAAATCATTGGTTTAGGGGGCTTTTCCAGAGTCATTCAACTTGTGGATAACAGACACTAAACACAGATCTGTGAAACTACAAACAATTTACTTTCTACTACTCATACAACCTCCTAAGACCTCACTAGGAGATATGGTGGCATACAGGATCAAGCATTTGGTTGCTAACCAGAAGGCTGATGGTTCAAACCTACTAACTACTCTGTGGGAGGAAGATGAGGCAATCTACTTCCATAAAGATTTACAGCCTTGTAAAACCAATGGGTATCACTACGAGTCAGAATCTACTCTATGGCAGTGGGTTTGGTTTTGGTTTTTTTTTTTTTTTTTTTTTTCTTTTTCTTAAGACCTCACATGTGGGAAAATAATGGGAGAATGTCATTATGTTTTCTGCTTTTATTACTCTGTACCCCAATATTTAATTCCTATTTGTGTCACTGAGATCAACTAATAGATAACTCTGCACCAAGTCTAACTCACACTCTTCAAGTTCAATTTGAAAGCATCAGCTTGAGTCCACTATGACCATGGGGATTTTTTTTTTTTCTTTTCAACTTTCAGTCAGCTGTTCAGTATCACTAATTTCAGGCTGACTGCAGAGACATAGGCTCCTGGGAGCAGAGAAAATAGAAAATGCATCCTCTTCTACCAAGAATAAAAGGTCTAACCTGGGAGTTGGATGTACACATGAGCAGTTCTAACACTTAACTAAGAAATGTACAGACCATTCTTGCACCACCCCTAAGCAAGCTGTTAAAAAGTAGAACACTTAGTCCACTGAGCAGTTGCTTAGACTTAAGATGCCAAGCAGTCATTTGAAGGAGTCAGCTGAGACCAGTCTTTGGCACGATGAAGACACTGACATAAACCAAAGCAGATGAATATTGTGGACTGCAAATGATGATGAGAACATGTGTCCTAATGGGACACAGAGTAATGGAACCAGGTGTCTGTGAGCTGCATGGCCCCAGGGGCCATATTCTGCTCCTTACTCCCAGTTCCATCTCTTCTGTTCCAGATACCAAGTGTGGAAAAAGAAGATGGCAAGTGTGTACGTGATGTGCTTTTTTCACTTGTTCTTCTAAGCATTCATCAGAAGCCACACCAGGACTTATTGCAGCACCTTCATTTCTCAGCATCTATCAAAATCTGACTGATTTTTCAAGGTCTATTTAAGTGCTGCCTCCAGGCTTCTCTCCATCAACTGCCACTATCCACTCTGGCTAAAGCAGTCTGCTAGTCTTATTCAGACACATTTTACAATTCTGGCTTGCACTCTTTTTTCTCATTCACTCTTTCCACGTATATCTTTTGAGACACTCCGCTGTGCCAGGCAGTAGGGATATAGCAGTATACACGATAGACAAAAAACCCTGCCCTCATTCTTGGTGGTGGAACACTCCACTGGCATTATTTCTTTGAATGCTTTTGGCTTCATGTGTTCATCCTAAACCTTAAATACCCAGCTCTTCCTTCAGCCTTAGTTCATACCTCTGCTTCTTCACAAACCCCTCCTTCTTCATCCCAAGCAGGGTCACTCCTCATTTTGAAACTCTATTGCCTTGCCTTTATTGGAGTCCCTGGGTGGCACAAACAGTTGGTACCCTTGGCTGATAACCAAAAAGTTGGAGGTTCAAGTCCACCCAGCAGTGCCTTGGAAGAAAGATCTGGTGATCTACTTCCCAAAATTCAACTATTGAAAACTCTATGGAGTGAGACTTCTGGTAAGATGGCAGAATAGGCAGACAAGCCACACAGACCCTCTTCAGCAAAGAAAAGAGAAACCAATTGACAGAAATACAGAAGATAATCCTGGAGCCCTGAGCTTTGAAAGGAACTATACAGAAGTGGATTAGGCAAGAAGTAGTGAAAAAAAAAAAAAAAACTGAATGAAAAGAGTGAGTACAGAGACAGTCAGAGATGCAGACTCTCAGCTACTCTGATGGGACCAACAGTCTGAATCTTTCCAAGTGGTACCGGGACCTGAGAATTGACCTAACGATCAGCCCTGGTCACCAAGAGGTGGTGACCAGGGACAACTGGACTGGTGACCTATGTTTGGGAAGGGAAACAGCAAGGAGGGAGACAACCTGAGTTGTATACTTTTGGCTGTCTGGAGGGCGCAGCCATTTTGATTGTTTACAAGTGGTGGCCATTTTGGATATTTAAAGTAACCCAGGGAGCAGCCATTTTGAATGTTTACAAATGGCAGCCATTTTGGATATTTAAAGTGACTGAGGGCACAGCCATTTTGAATGTTTATAAGTGGCAGCCATATTGTATTTTAAAGTGACAGCATTCTCATTCAGATTCCAGGGAACTAAGAATAGACTCCGTTTGCCAAGGATGGCAAGGATGTACAGGAGCCTGATAATGGGAAAGGAGACAGGTGTTGATTGCATAAGTGCTGCAACTAATGAATAGAGGAGCAGAGTACCCTGCTTAGGTAGATAACATCCAAACAAAACAAAGAAAATGAAAATCATGGGCAAGTCACTCCAACATACAATCACCAATTAAATATAAACACAAAAATGTCACAATGTCTCAGAGACGACAGAGTATCACAGTTCACACAAAGAAGCAAGAGAAACAAGGGAGCAGGATGCAGACCCAAAACACATCCTTGAGGAATAAGTAGCATTGGAACTCCCTGATAAGGAATTCAAAAGAATTATATTAGGTACCTTCAATGGATTGAGAGATAGATCAAGGAAAACACTGACAAGATTGAGGAAAACACAGAGAAAACTCTAGAGCAATTTTGAAAGACAACACAAGAACAAAATGACAAATAAATGAAAAATTAGAAATGATACAAAACCTACAGACAGAAATCCAGAAGATTAATACTAAATTTTCAAAAATAGATAAAACATTGAACGGGTAAAGGAGTAGAATTGAATCAATGGAAGACAGAATTAGTGAGATTGAAGACAAATACCTCAATCCTTTTTTGGGAAGGGATCAGTCTGGAAAAAGATCAAAACAAAATGAAGAAAGCTTAAGGTTCATGTGGGATACCATTAAATGGAATAACCTATGTGTAATCAGAATTCCAGAATAGTAAGAGACAAATAAAACCACAGAGAAAATTGTTGAAGATTTATTGGAAGAGAACTTCCCTGGTATGATGAAAGATAAGAATATACCCATTCAAGAAGCCCAATAAACTTCAAACAAGATAGACCCCAAAAGAAAATCACCAAGACATATCATTGTCAAACTCACCAAAACCAAAGATGAAGAATCCTGAAAGCAACATGAGAAAAACAAAAAGTTACCTACAAGGGGCAACCAATAAGAATAAGTTCAGATTTCTCAGCAAAATTGTCCCTCAAATAGATGGTGAAGCTAGAACATTTCCAGATAAGTAAAAATTAAGGGAATTTGTTAAAACCAGACCAACCTTACAAGAGATGCTAAAGGAGTCCTTTGGACAGAGAACGAACAACAGCAAACAACAATGGACCATTAACATACATGATGACTTAACCCAGAAACCAACATAGTTATGGAAGTACCCAAAGTAAATAATCCTACAAGACTGTAAATAAGGAACCAGAGGACAACCACAAGCCAAAAAGATGGGAAAAATTGTGTAGTTACAGAACTTATAAATGGTAGGGAAGTCAAGACAACTCCAAGATAGAATGGACTGTTCTAAACTTGGGAAAAAAATTATAAATCACAGGATAACTTCAAAGTAAAATGATAATCCTTCACATCAAAATAAAAAAGAGGACCAGCACAAATATTTAGCAAATACTAAAACAACAGCAGTGAAGGAAGTGATAACATGATTCATAAACAAAACAAGTTCAGCACAAAAAATTATATGGAACAAAGAAATCAGCAACACCACAAAACAGCACATAACAAAATGACAGCATATTTGTTCATAATTACGTATGTGACAAGGGCTCTATCTCTAAAATCTATAGAAAATACCAACACCTCAACAACAAAAAGATTAACAATCCAACTAAAAAATGGGCAGAAGACATGAATAGACACTTTATCAAAGAGGATATTCAGGTGGCCAGCAAATACATGAACTAATACACGATCATTAGCCATCAGAAAGATGCAAATCAAAACAACAATGAGATACTATTTCACCCCAGCACTAATGGCAAAGTTCAACAAGGCAGAAAATAACAAATGCTGGTGAGGATGTAGAAAGATTGAAATTCTCATACACTACTGGTGGGACGGTAAAATGATACAACCACTGTAGAAAACAGTATGGTGATTCCTTAAAAAGCTGGAATTAGAAATACCATTTGGCCCAGCAATTCTATTACTAGGAATATATCCTAAAGAAGTGAAAGCCAGGAGGAGAACAGATATATACACACTCATGTTCATCACAGCACTATTTACAATAGCAAAAAGATGGAAACCACCTATGTGCCCATCAATGGAAGAATGGATAACCAAACTATGATACATACACACAATGGAATACTATGCAACATTAAAGAATAATGTAGACTCTCCAAAACACTGCATAACATGGATGAACTTGGAGGACATTATGCTGAGTGAAATAAGTCAATCACAGAAGGACAAATATACTGTTAATTCATTATTGTAAAAAGTCAAGGAAAGGTTTATATATGGAAGGAAACTTTCTCTGTTGGTCACCAGGGGTGGGAGGGGAGAGGAGGGAACACTGAAAAAAAAAAATGCATTGATCCATGTTACTTTAGTGTTGTGTATTTCACTGCACAAAAATTATATTTCAATAAAATTTATTAAAAAAAAAAAAAAAAACACCTATGGAGCACAGTTCTATTATGATATACGTGGGGTCACCATGAGTTAAGTTGACTCAATGGCAACTGGTTTTGGTTATTGCCTTTCTTGTGTGAGCCTTGCACTTGGCATTCATTAGACACTGCCTTGTAGTATCTTTAGTGGTGGGTCTATCTTGTCTCCCAACTAAGGTCCCAGGAGGTGGGAACTATGTCTTTTTCCTCTGCATAGTTACACAGCACCTAGCAGAGTGTTTGGCACAAAGAACTAATAACATATTTAAAAAATAATCCTAATAACTACTATTGTTCACATGCTTACAAAGGACCAACTATTGTTCTAAGGGCTGAATAAGAGTCAGCTCATTTGATCCTGACTACAAGCTTGTGGATGGTGGGGGCTCTCTTAGGAAGCAGAGACACAGGTGGAGGAGGCTATGGCAGTGGCCCGGCAATGAGACTGTCAGGGGAGAACACCTACTTTGGAGTCAGACCTGGATCGGAGTCCTGGCTGCATCACTTACCAGCAGAGTGACCTTGGGCCGGAGACTTCTCTTCTTTGGGCTTTCACTTCCTTTACTATAAAATGAGGATAATTACAGTGGTAAGGAGCCCAGGTGGTACAGTGCCTAAGGTGTCTGACTGGTAACCAGGAGGTTGGCGATTCAAACCCACTAGCTGCTCTGTGGAAGGAAGATGGGGCAATCTGCTTCCATAAAGATTTATTGCCTTGGAAACCTAATAGGGGTCATTATGAGTCAGAATAAACTGGATGACAGTGGGACATTAGAGAGGCACAAGACAATGACTCTGCCACACCTTTAGCACTGTGCCTGACACATTGGAAGCACTCAGCAGGGGATGCCTGGTGTTTATTCCTATTATATCCTCTTTTATCACCCACACCTATTTCCTGTCTCCCTCCTTCCTCTGCACCCCCCCCCTGCACACACTTCCTTTCCACCTCCTCAATCGAGCGGAGGGAAATTTGAGTGCAATATGCTGAGAAGAGACTCTTTGGTTGCTACCTTATTGCATCTCTTCCAGCAAATGAGCCCTGAAACAAGTAGATCCCAGACGTCATGACTCATTTATAATAACCCAGGTCCTTGGGACCAAAGAGGGGGTGGCAGCACTTCTTGGGTGTTGACAGTGCATCGAGGACTTATGGATACAAGAATCAAGGGGACAGTCAGGCAGGCAGGCTACAAGGAAGATTGCTATCATCTCAGCCTCTGTAACTGCAGAGATCAACTCAGCATTTTCATTAGAAATCTGATACTGCAAAAAAAAAATACACAGCAGGCTTAAAATATGGGCATAAAACAATCTCCCACAGGAAATACCTCTATTTATGTCGCTACTAATGTCAAGAGTTCATTCGTCCACTGTCTCTTAGTGTTGTTGGCCCCTCAGCATACAATCTTTATTCCATTCATGTTTTGTAGGGCACCAGGCTGGTAGCATACTGCCTAAGGCACTTGACTGCTAACCAGAAGGCTGGCTGTTCAAACCCACCAGCCACTCCTTGGAAGGAAGGTTGGGCAATCTACTTCTGTAGTGATACTGCCTCGGAAACCCAAGGAGGGGCCACTATGAGTCAGGTCCAACTCGACAGCAAATAACAACAGCAAACTCCCGCATTTCATATCCTTTTACAGCCATTGAGATCTGTGGCAGCTTCCTGCTCCCTGGCTTTCATCTCTGCATCCCTCCATTTCTGCCTGCAGTGGTGAAGCATCAATTATACACTCCAATTATGTGATTACACATATTTTCACTAATTAATAGTAATTTTTGCTACTCATCCCACCAACTCCTGTTGGAGGACCTCAGAGGGTGTTTACAATGGTAACTCATAGCGATGGTAACTCACAGCTTTGCCATTTGGGAGAGAATGAGCAAGACCTGCAGAGCTTCTGGAATGAAAGAGGAGCAGAGGCACTACAAGGTGCTCCTCTGATGTCTGTGAGGAGTTTGAAACTTAGCTTTGTCTTATGTCTTAGGATTTGCCCAATGGGCCCCTAATATACTGCTGCTTGGGGAGGAGGCAGGAAGAAGAAAGCAGATTAACCCAGAGGTAGTGCCTTGTGAATGTTAAATTGAATTTTATAAAGTTTAAAAGTTCCTCTTCTCTGAATTTTTTGGTTACACATTGTATTACTTTCCTAAAGATGCTATAACAAAGAACTACAAATTAGATGGCTTTTATGAATAAAACTTTTTTTGTCTAAACAGTTCTGGAGGCTAGAAATCCAAATTCAGGAAGTCAGCAGGGCCATGTTTTCTCCAAAGGCTGTAGAGGAAGATTCTTTTTTGTTTCTCTCAACTTCTGCTAGCCCCAGGCATTCCTTGGCTTGCAGCTATGGTGTATGTAACTCCACCTACACATGGGCTTCTCCCCTCTGTGTGTCTCTCTGTGTCTTGTCCTTTTTTGTAAGGACACTACTTAGATGGGACTAGGACCCACCCTACTCCAGTATGACCTAATGTTAACTAATAACATCTTCAAAGATCCTTTTTCCAAATAAGGTCACAGGACTCTGATATATGGGTGTTTTTTTTTTTTTTTTTTTTTTTTTTGGCCAAAAAATTCTATATACATACATACAGCCACTCCTCAGAAGGAAGATGGGGCACTGCCTTGGAAACCCAAGGAGGGGTTGCTGTGAGTCTAAATCAACTCAATGGCAGTGAGTTTGGTTTTTTTAAAAATATATATATCACACTGTGTCCTCTCCTCTTGAGACTTATTAACATACTATGATCTGGATAAAAGCATTGCTCAATTTCCCAGAGTCATACATCAGAGCAAAGCAAGGTCTGGGAGATCACTTGGTCCAACCTACTCAGTTTTCAGGTGCAGAGGCTGATGTCTGGAGACAATAGCCACTACAAGTATACTTCAATGCCATATCCACTGTCAAATTTAATAATCAAAACAATATGTGAGGTAGATTTTTCTATCCCCATACATAATACGGAGGAAGCTAGGGTCTTAAAATTGGCTTGCCCAAGGCCACACTGTTTATAAATTACACAGCTGTGACGAAACCCAGGTTCATGTACATTCCAAAGCTAGTGCCTTTTTCATTGTGTCATGTTAATAACACAGCCAATTAGTTGAAGAAGACTCAAGCATTTTGATGCATATGACAAATCCATGAACTCTTGGAACAAGAGATAAGCCAAACTGACAAAGAGAACAAGGCATTCCATTTGTGAGCTGAGCCTTCCTAAAGCCAAATTTCACTTTGATTGGTGCAGACAGCAATCCTAGTCATTGAAGAAAAAAAAAAAAAAAAACCAAACAAACAAAAAATCAATCAAAGCAGTGTTCAGACTGAATAAACTGATCATTGCTGAGTCTGATAAGTACAGGTCAAACAGTTCATCCAGGCTTAGTTTAAAGTCTGATGCACACAGCTTGAGTGATGTGGAGACTATGTCTACACACCCAATAGCAGACATCTCTCAGAACTTGGTCCAGACATCAGTTGTATGGTCCCAAACCCCTTGCTTCCCACTTGCATGGGGCCAAGATCAGCAGAGAGAGCTGAGAACATTGGTACTACCACATACCAAAATGAATAGACAGAGATCAGTACCTGTTCTATATAGCCTCTATATAGCCAGCTTCAGTGAACTTGAAGAGTCCGTGCATGCTCATAATTTATGCCTAGGAACAAGCAGACCTCACAAATGAAGTTAGTAAGGCTCTGAGGCCACCTTATAGATACTTCCCCAGCAGGGTAGCCCAAAAGAGAGAGGTAGCCATTAGCCAAGCTCTGAACCACGCTATCATAGGAAGGGGTGTGAGAACCCTGCCTGTCACCCGCCCCAGCTCTTTAGTCTGGAAAATTTACAAAATCTCAGCATTCCAGTTCTGGCTTGGAGGCCAGATGTACACTTTTTTTCTTCTCTCTCACACCCACAGCTCTTTGTCAAAACTGATTTGCTATATCATGTATTAATTTTCTGTATACATCTTCGATTGCCTCTATTAGAATTGAGAGAGTTGGTATTAAGATCTTATTATGTGGGAAAAAAATGAATGAATGGCTAATAAGCACATGAAAAGATGTTCAACATCATTAGTCATCAGGGAAATGCAAATTAAAGCCACAATTAGATACCACTACACAACCATTAGAATGGCTAAAATGTAAAAGAATGAGATTCCTAATGTTAGCCAAGATTGGAGTAACTCTATATGCTCTGCATGATGCCATGCAGTGGACTCTCCTGCATTGCTGGTGGGAATGTGAAACAGAATAAGTCACTTGGAAAATAAGCAATTTCTTTGGAAGTTAAGCATACCCTCATCATAAAAACCTTCCCTGCTATCAAGTTAATTCCAACTCATAGAGACACTATAGGACAGAGTAGAACTGCCCCCACAGGGTTTCCAAAGCTATAAATCTTTATGGGAGCAGACTGCCTCATCTTTCTCCCATGGAGCCCCCAGTGGGTTTGAACTGCTGACCTTTTGGTTAGCAGATGAATGCTTTAACCACTGTGCCACCAGAGACCCAACAATTCCACTCCATGGTATTTACCCAAGAGAAATAAAAACATGTGTCTACAGAAAGACCTATGTATGAACGTTCATAGCAGCTTTATTTGTAATACCAAACACTGGAAACAACCCAAAGTTCATCAATAGGCTACTGGATCAACAAACCATGGCATACTACAAAAAAACAAAAGAAATGAACTTCTGATACAAATGATGACAAGAAAGAATCCCAAAAATATTCTGCTGAGTGAAAGAAAACAGACACAGAAGAATATATACTACATGATTTCATTTACATGCAACTCTAGGAATGATAAATTTAATCTATAACCCGTTGCTGTCAAGCTGACTCTGACTCATGGCAACCCTAAGGCAGAGAGTGGAACTGCCCCATAGGGTTTCAGAGTCTATAAATCTTTACAGGAACAGACTGCCTCATCTTTCTCCCGCAGAATAGCTTATGGGTTTGAACTGCTAGCCTTTCAGTTGGCATCCAAGCGCTTAACCACTGCACCACCAGGGCTCCTTATCTAATTTATAATGACAAGAAAACATGTCAGTGATTGCCTGAGACCGAAGTGGTGGAAAAAGACTAAGAAGAAGTGAAGGGAAACTTGAGGGTAAAGGAAAGGTTGCATATCTTGATTGTGGTATGCAACGCAACGCAACCACTGCCGTAGAGTTGGATCTGACTCATATTGACCCCTCCTTGGGTTTCCGAGATGGTATCACTACAGAAGTAGATTGCCCAATCTTTCTTCTGAGGAGTGGCTGGTGAGTTTGAACCGCCAGCCTTGTGGTTAGCAGTCAAATGCCCTAGGCACTATGCCACCAGAGCTCACTCACTGAACTCTAAAGACTTACAATAGGTATATAAACTATAACTCAGCAAACTGGAAAAGGCTATGTATAAGGTTACTATGAACAATTTTAACTGGGCTTAAATTGCTGACTTTAAATTAATTATATTTAAAGCTAACCCAGATTTCAATGAAAAAGAACAAATGTCAAATAAATATTCAAAGGAGAATGAACACACAGACACCCAAAGATGCTATTATGATGGACTCTGTCCTGGGGACCCAGATAAACTGAAAGCTGCCTTCAAGGAGATTCCTTCAAGGATGGATATGTATACAGAGGAAGGAAAACAAGACAAAGAAATACCTTTTTATCAGACATAGCTTTGTTCTTAAAATGCACTGCAGAACTCTGGTAAGCCAGACCGGACCATGTGCAGGGTTCCATTTACTAGACCAGGTGGCTTGAATTGTCTAAAGCAAAATAACCACCACCCCTCCTACTTCTCCCAGTGTCCAGATCCAAGTTTCAGAATCTGCCCTTCCTATATAAACCACACCCACCTGCACCACAGGAAGAGAAACCAGAGTAGCACGTTCACCCACAGGTTTATTTCATTCCCTAAGGCATCATCCACTGGCACATGTGCCCTAGTCAATCTCCAAATCCCAAAAACAAACCCATTGCCATGGAGTCTATTCCAACTCACAGTGACCCTATAGGACAGAGTAGAACTGCCCCAGAGGGTTTCCAAGGCTATCAATCTTTATGGAAGCAGAGTTCCTCATCTTTCTCCTGTGGAGTGGCTGGTGGGTTCGAACCAGTGACCTTTTGCCACCAATATGCCACGAGAGCTCAAGTCAATGTCCAGTACTTCCTTATTCTTAAACAGAGCTCACATTCACAAGTTCTGACTCTTATAGGTGCCTATCAATAAGGTAAATAAATGAATGAAGCAGGCCTACTGTGAGACAAGAGGGAGTAGTGGGGACTGGGACAACTCAGGAAACTCAAAAGTCCTGTGAAGAAGGAGTACCATTTTTCAGAGCCAGCCTATTGTTGGCATGTGGAATATGGGGCTAGTAGTGTCAGGCCTTATGAATTTTCAAGAGAAGCCAAAAATTTAGATTTTTATGACAATAGTCTCAATTTTAAATATTGGCAATAAATTATAAAAAAGAAATTGGAACATGGTATGAGCCATACAATACACATGTTCAGGCCAGTGCAGTAAAGAGCCACCAAGTTGTGACACTGCCTTAGAGGCTAACATCCTCTTGGGGCAGGGACCGTGGCTGTGTCTAAGGCCTATATTCCCTGCCATGTCTAGCATGTTGTAGGCATCCAATTTACGTTCATTGACTGAAAGGTCTTGTCTGACTTCCTAGTCAAGATGCAAAGCCTCCATTCAATATTCCCAGCAGGTTGTTTCCCAGCCCAACCTTAAAACTTCCAGTTACTGTTCCATTCTGTTATGCAACTGTGTATTCTATCCTCTACTCTCTTCTCTGACAATTCCTTCAGGACTCAGCCAAGATGTAACCTCCTTCAGGAAGTTTTCCCTGATGCCCCCTGTTTAGGTTGGGAACTCCTTACATATACTTACATGGCATGCTGTTTCCCTCATCTCAACACTCATCATGCTTCATTACTTATCTGTCTATTCACTAGGCTAAGAACTCTTGAGAGCAGGGGTTGAATTTCTAGTGACTAATACAAACACTAAGTGTATCAGTTTGCCTTTTTTAAATTGCAGGTGATGAAAACACCATCATTAAGCCTAAGTGAAAAGGAAATTTATTCTCCCTATAAGTGACAAGCAGAAAGATGAGACAGTCTGCTTCTGTAAAGATTTACAGTCTTGGAAACCCTGTGAAACAGTTCTGCTCTGTCTATGGGATCACTATGAATTGGAATTGACTCCAAAGTAGCGAGTTGGTGGTGGTACTATTCCTATTTTACAGATGATGAAATGGAGACACAACAGTGTTAAGCAACTTGCTCAAAATCACACAGCCAAGATTCACTTCACATGAAGTGAAGGAGCCAAGATTCAAATAAAGCAGTCCGTCTCCAGAGCCTGTGCATTAAACAGTATACAATTCTGGCCCTCATGATGTGTCTTTTTCTTGGTCTTGGTTAAGTCCAGATGTGGCTACTTATGATCAGGACATTTTTATCTAAATGATACAATCAGCACTCTCTGCAACATAAACGGTATATAATGGTTGGGAGGAGTCCCTGAGTGGTGCAAGCAATTAACACATTCTGCTGCTAGCCAAAGTGTTGGAGGTTCAAATCCACCTAGAAGCACCTTGGAAGAAAGGCCTGAGGAGCTACTTCTGAAAAATCAGCCCTTGAAAATTCTATGGAGCACAGTTCTACTCTGACACACATGGGATTGCTATGAGTTAAAATCAACTCAATGGCAACTGGGTTTTGTTATAATGGTGGAGACAGAACAGAGAATGACTGTGATTAAAAGAAGAGAGAGAGAGAGAGAGAGAGAATGGGGACAAACACACACACAAGGTACCAGCCTACAGCATATTCCACTCCCAATTTTACTTCCGTAGTGATACTGCCTTGGAAACCCAAGGAGGGGTCCCTATGAGTTGGGTCTGACTCGATGGCACATAACAACAACGTCTGGCAGAGAGTGAGATTCTTTGCTCTTTAATGTGTTTTCTTAGAGATTTCCCTCTTCTCCTGTCTTCTGTGGCCACAGCTGAGATGGGCACTAGGGAACAAGCAACTTCTGGAAAGAAGTCTTCTATTTGATGGTGCAGTGGAGTCCTGAGGTTGCCTGAGATGTTGGACAATCAAGATCTTTACTTGCCAAATTTGGTGTTCTACTGCAGAATAACTCTCTCAAATTTTTAGTAGGCTGTTGGTGTTTGCTTCTGGTCTGCTCCTCAGGCAGAATCTTCCAGTCTTTGAATCTAGAACCTGGCGGATGCTCTGCTCATCCCACAAACCAACAGCTTGCTGGCCTCCATCCTGGACTCCACCTCCTGGAGCCAATCAGAAACAACAGCCTGGGGGGATGGGAGGTGATTATTTGTTCCATGATGGCAGGCAACTTACCCTTCATTAACAGGGCACTCTGTTCAGCACATGAGAAGGGCCTAGGGGATGACTGTGTTCTGATCTGATTTCGGCAGTTTCCTACTCTCCATCTTTACTCACATTAATTTTAGCTTGGAAAAGATAATTTAGCTTTCCAACCCTGCAGGTCTTCAGATTTCCAGATTCTCAGCTATTTTGAATTTCATGTCATAGGCAAGAAGTGGCTCTTTCAGTAAAATATAATGTAGATACTCTCTGCTTTCAAGTAAGACACTCTAGACCAAAATTTATCACTATCTAATAAGATTTTACTGAAAGTCACCTCTGTTTAACAAGGCTCTCCAATCGTCTAGCCCAGGGTACTTGCGTCCTCATTACCCTGCACCTCACCTCCACTCCACCAGTTCCACTTCTGTGATCTGTCATTTGTATGTCCTCACTCCTGAAACTAACATCTGTGTCATTCTGTTTAAAAGTAACAACAACAACAAAAGTCCCCAATCTATCCTAAGACAAAATAAATAAAACTCAACTCACTGTTGTCGAGTTGGATCCAACTCATAATGACCCCTCCTTAGGTTTCCAAGGTGGTATCACTACAGAAGTAGATTGTCCAACTTTCCTTCCAAGGAGTAGCTGGTGGATTTGACCCTCCCGCCTTCTGGTTAGCAGTCAAATGCCTTAGGCACTACGTCTCATATATCTTAACAGTCCAGGGTCTGGCTGCAGGCACAACTAGATTCAAGGGCTCCAGCAATGTGGTCTTTCTGTTTCTTGGATCTGCTCTCTTTCATTCTTAGTTTGCCTGTGGTTAGCAACCTGGTTGCTGACAGTTCCAGAACCATATCTTCACAGACTAGTGTTCATCAGATTAAAGTTAGAGCTTTTTTCCCCATTAAACAAACAAACAAACAAAAACCAAGCTTCTATGAGTCTACTCTGACTCGTGACAACTCGATGTGTGTCAGAGTAGAAATGTGCTCTAAAAGGTTTTCAGTGACTCATTTTTCAGAAGAGAATCGCCAGACCTTTCTTCCAAGACACCTCTGGGTGGACTCAAACCTCCAATCCCTTGGTTAGCAGTCAAGAACATTAACTGTTTGTACCACCCAGGAATGTCTTCCTTCTTCAAGATTCAAACACAAACTTGAGTTCATTCTTACTGGTCCAAGTTTGTCTTTGAACTAGTCACATTGTCTTGAAGCCACCAGGCTCTGACTGGCCAAGCCTAATCACATGCTTTCCCTGGAGTGAGAAATGGAGTCCAGCCTACTGTCTCAGTTTCTTAGTGCTGCTATAACAGAAATATCACAAGTGAATGGCTTTCATGGACAGAAAATTATTTTCTCACAGTTCAGGATGCTTGAAGTCTGAATTCAGGACACCAGTTCTAGGCAGAGGCTCTCTCTTTGTTAGCTCTGGGGAAAGACCCTTTTCTCTTTTAACTTCTGCAGCCCTGGTGTTCTTTGGCTCCTTGGCTGTCTTCATGTGGCATCTGTATCCCTCCCATTTCTGCTTGCTCCTATGTCTAATCTGTTCTTTTTATAACTCAAAAATAATTAGGTTTTGAACACATCCTGCACTAATGTTGTTGTTGTTGTTATGTGCCGTTGAGGTGGCCCCGACTCATAGCAACCCCTCCTTGGGTTTCCGAGGCAGTATCACTACAGAAGTAGGATTGCCCAACCTTCCTTCCAAAGAGTGGCTGTTAGGTTTGAACCACCAGCCTTCTGGTTAGCAGTCAAGTGCTTTAGCCACTATGCTCCTGCACTAATACAGCCTAATAAACATAAAAAAGAAACCTCTATTCCCAAATGGGACCACATCCATAGATATAGGGGTTAAGATTCCAATAAAATGAAACAAAATAAAAATTGGGATGAGGGGGCATAGTTCAACTAGATACCTGAAAGGAATGGAATGAGGAAAATGCTCATCAGAGAGAAACTATAGTACAGCTACCACATACGAGTGAGTGGATGTTGGACAGCTAGAATGACAGAACCCCTACACTTGATGCTCAGTAAATACCTATGGAGTGAATGAACAAATGAGTGAATGACCCTTTGAGCATGAGTGGGGAGGTGTTCTGCAGAGAAATAAAATATACTGTCTTCCTTCCCTACATGAGCGAGTCTAAACCAGCGAACCAATGCTGTATCCTGAAAACATGTTTGCATTTACAGTGAATACTCAATGAGCTGTATGTAGCAGACTCTCTCAGGATTATCCAGGTCAAGTGTTTACCTCGAAGTGGAACACCTGGTTCTGCAGGGTTTCAAGCAGAACCCAGGAGGCCAAACTAAATTATTTTTAAGGCCTTTTCATCAACCAGCTTTGCTTCATGCTCTGGCCATCAGACAGTGTGTGCTCAAGGAATGTAAGTTCACTTTAATGTTTGACAGAGTAAAGCAAACATAAGAAAGAAAATCCACTTTTGGCATGTAGGGCAAGGAAGGGAGTGGGGCTGGGGTGGGAGACCATAAAATTCTCCCAGAGCCATACACAAGTAGTTGGATGTATACATCACACACATGAATATACACTTTGTACTTAGCTTGGGATTATCTACCTTGCTGTCTCCATCCATTGGTACAGATACTCGAACACATCAGTCCTAATGGGCAGTCATACTATGTATAATCTGATATGAACTAAAAGTGTATACTAACTGCAGCTATCCAGGATCATCTTCCAAATTTGCTTGAGGAATGTCTTAGTTGGGGCTTCCTAGATGCACATCTGGGAAGAGAATGTCTGGGCAAGTTACTTGTTAGAGTTGTGCTCCTTGGAGAAACTAGTCAGTTAGTTGGGGATAATTAGAAGAGGGAAGGGGATGAAACCATGAAAGAACACAAATTCAAGTGAAGTCCCAGCCTCAGCCTGATCCCATGGAAACCTGGAGTGTAAATTACACTGCAGAGTTCTGTTTTTCATCTTGAGTCAAATGTACTGCGATTTTGTATGCCTACCCTCATGATAGTGGTTGGGGTGGGGTGGGGGGTGAAGTTGAGGTGGTTACAGAAACCCAAGAGCAGTCCTCTGAAGGCTACAAAACAGCTTGTGAGCAGCAAAACATGCAGGCCCAGGGGAGAGGTGTACAGAGCCAGTAAGAGGAATGTGGGGTTGCAGGCAGGGTGCCGACAGTGTCCGGACAGTTGCACAAGCACAGAGATGCTAACTCAAGGGTCCCAAGCCCCACAGGAGCAGTCACAGAGGAAACTGGGAGCCTCCAGCCCACTGCGTTCCTCACATTTAGATTTTTATCTCCAGCTTCCCCACCTCATCATTTCTAGGATTTTCCTCTATTCCATTTCTCCAGACTGTCTCCATGTTGGAGACAGGGGGTGATACTAGATGGGATCTGCCCTCCTACCTCCACCCTAGCCCAGAGCCCCAGCAGCGAGGACAACACCATGTCCTGATTTTCCCTTTGAATGTGCTGCTCTGTCACCATTTCCTTCTCAACAGATGGATTATAGCAAGTTCACTTTCTCTATCAATCACATCACAAATCATTAAGCATATTGACACAGAATAAAACTGATCTGTGTACTTGCAAAGGGGCTGGGTGTTTTTCCACTGTTGAATGGAAAGGTCTGCCTCCTTGTCCTCAAATGTTAGGAATTGCACCCACCCTGTTGGCCCAATGCCTGTGTTCCAGCACTGCTCTGAGGTCCTGGGGTGGCATGGAGGTCATGGTGTGTTACCTGCACCCTCTGCAGGTCTCCTTCCATCTCAGCTTGTCTTAAGAAGCCAGAGACAGGAAGATCTTCCAAAGGTTCTGAAAGTTCTGAATTCACCCAATAACAAAAGGTATTGAACAGATACTCAAGTCTCCAACATTGTAAAGACCCTGCTTCATCTTTAAGGAGTCCACAAAGTAGCCCAAGGTCATCTCCTCCAATCCCACCCTTTCAGGGCCACACTTTCTGATTTCCTGAGAATCTTAGTAATTTCTAACATGATCTCATGAATCCTCCTAATAACCCCATGCAGGTCATTGTTCTTGTCAGCATTTTATAGATGAAGCTCAGAGAGATCCAGTGGCTTGTCCAAGGTCACAGTTAAAAAGTAGCAGGGTTTGGGATTCAAAGTCAAGTTTGTCTGGTTTTACCATTGGTACTTTTAGCACCAGCTATATTCTTTACTTTTCAGCCAAGGTTCTCCCTCTATAGTACTGTTGAACAGTTCTCAATATAAGTGCTTTCTGGTAACTAAATGAATACCTATTTGTAATTTAAATCCATTTCCTCTTCTGTTCTATGCATCAACTTTCACAATAAGCTTTATTTACTAGTGGATAGATATTTCTTCAACTTACTGGCTTTCTTTTTCTAGATATACTTTTTTTTTTCCCTCCAAAATTTTATTGTGGTGAAAATATACATGACAAAACATATGTTGTCTCAACAATTCCTGTATGTAGAATCCAGTAACATTGATTACATCCTGCAAGGTGTGCAAATATTCTGGCTATTCTTTTCCAAATTGTTTCAGCACAAGTAACATAAACTTAATGTCCCCTAAGCAAAAACCCTCTAATTCCCCCTCCCTCCACCTGTGGCAACCACTAATAACTTTTGGGTTTTATATATTTGATTATTTTATATAAGCAAGATTATACAGTATTTGTCCTTTTACAACTGGCTTATTTTGCTCAGCATGATGTTTTCAAGATTCATCCATGTTGTATTTTGCATCAAGACTCCATTTCTCTCTATGGTTAAGCAGTTTTCCATTGTGTATACACTACATTTTGTTTATCCATTCATCTGCTGATGGACATGTTGGTTGTTTCCATGTTTTGCTATTGTGGAAAGTGCTGCAATGAACATTAGTATATATAAGTTTCTATCTGTGGTTTGCCTTCATTTCTTCTGAGTATATACCTAGGATTTGGATTGCTGGGTCATATGTTAGTTCTCAAAATGAGAAGAAATAAACTGCAAATATCCATTAACAATTGGAACACGGAATGTATGAAGTATGAACCTAGGAAAATTGGCAGCTGGCAAAAATGAAATGGCACACATAAAAGTACATATCTAGGCATTAAACCAAACAAACCAAATTCACTGCCATTGAGTTAGTTCCAACTTGTAACAACCCCTCCTTGGGTTTCAGTGTCTCTATGAAAGTAGATTGCCCG
>NW_006921623.1:650847-665387 GCF_000298275.1 Orycteropus afer afer | reverse complement strand
CAATGACATGAGACAAAGTATATGTGAACTGCTGTATGAAAAGTGAATTTACTCTGTAAATCTTCACCCAAATCCTAATAAAAAAAAAAAGAAAGTAGATTGCCCGATCTTCCTTCCAAGGAGAGGCTGGTGGATTTGAACCTCCATTCTTCTGGTTAGCAGTCAAATGCCTTAGGCACTATGCCACCAGAGCTCCTTATCTAGGCATTAGTAAGCTGAAATGTCCTGGTATTGGCCCTTTTTAATTGGACAATCATATGGTCTACTATGCCAGAATTGACAAAATGAAGAGGAATGGTGTTGCATTCATTGTCAAAAAGAACATTTCAAGATCTATCCTAAATACAATGGGGTCAATGATAGGATAATATCCAAACACCAGAAGGAAGATAATTTAATACTACTATTTTTCAAATTTATGCACCAACCACTAAGGACAAAGATGGAGAAATTAAAGACTTACCAACATCTGCTGTCTGAAATTTACCACACATGCAATCAAGATTACTGGTGATTGGAAACAAAGAAGAAGTATCTGTAGTTGGAAAATGTGGCCTTGGTGATAGAAATGACAACAGAGATCACATGATAAAATCTTGCAAGACCAACTACTTATTCATTGCAATTACCCTTTTCAACAACATAAACAGTAACTATACACATGGACCTTGTCAGATGAAATACACGGGATTCAAATTAAGTACATCTGTGGAAAGAGATGATGGAGATGCTCAATGCCATTAATGAGAACAAGGCAAGAGGCCAACTGTGGAACAGACCATCAATTGCTCATATGTAAGTTCAAGTCAAAGCCAAAAGGTAGAAAATTAAAACAAGTCCACAAGAGCCAAAATATGACCTTGAGTATATCCCTTCTGAATTTAGAGACCATCTGAAGAATAGATTTGGTGCACTGAATACCAGTGACAGAAGACCAGAAAAGTAGTGGGATGACATCAAAAACATCTTACATGAGGAAAGTAAAAGGTCATTAAAAAGTCAGGAAAAAAGGAAAAAACAAAATAGATGTCAGAAGAGGCTCTGAAACTTGTGCTTCAACCAAGAGTAGTTCAAGTGAATGGAAGAAATGATGGAGAAAAAAGCTGAACAGAAGATTTCAAAGGACAGCTTGAAAAGACAAAATAAAGTTTTATAATGAAATGTGCAAAGACCTGGAGTTAGAAAATCAAAAGGGAAGAACACTTGGTATTTCTTAAGAAAGACCTAAAGGAAAAAAATTCAAGCCTCAAGTTGCAATATTGAAGGATTCTATTGGCAAAATATTGAATGATGCAGGAAGCATCAAAAGAAGATGGAAGGAATAAGCAGTGTCACTGTACTGAAAATAATTAGTTGACATTCAACCATTTCAAGAGGTAGCATATGATCAAGAACTGAAGGTATTAAATGAATAAGTTGAACCTGCACTGAAGGCATTGGCAAAAAACAAGATTATAGGAATTGATGGGATATCCATTGAGATGTTTCAACAAACAATGCAACACTGGAAGTACTCATTTGTTTATGCCAAAAAACTTGGCAGACCTGTCTAACAGGCTGGAAAAAAGCCTTGTTTGTGCCCATTCCAAAGAAAGGTGATCCAACAGAACATGGAAATTATCAACAAATATCATTAATATTACATGCAAGTAAAGTTTTGCTAAAAATAATTCAATAATGGTTGCAGAACTACCAGAAATTTCAAGCTGGATTCAGAAGAGGATGTGGAATGAGGGATATCATTGCTAATGTCAGATGGATCTTGACTGAAAGCAAAAAATACCAGAAGGATGTTTACCTCTGTTTTATTGACTATGCAAAGACATTATACTCTGTGAATCATAACAAATTATGGATAATATTGCAAAGGATGGGAATTCCAGAACACCTAATTATACTCATAAAGAACCTGTACATACATCAAGAGGCAGTCATTCAAACAGACCAAGGTGATACTGCATAGTTTAAAATCAGGGAAGGTGTGCATAAGGGTTGTATCCTTTCATCATACTTATTCAATCTGTATGCTGATCAAATAATCTGAAAAGCTGGAAAATATGAAGAAGAATTGGCATCAGGATTGGGGGAAGACTCCTGAACTACTTACGATATATGGAGGACACAACCTTGATTATTGCAAGTAAAGAAGCTTTGAAGTACCTACTGATGAAGATCATAGTCTACAGCCAACAGTATGGACTACACTGCAACATAAAGGGAACGAAAATCCTCACAACTCAACCAATAAGAAACATCATGAAAAAAGGATAAAAGATTTAAGTTGTCAAGGATTTCATTTATTTGGATTCAGTCAACACCCATGGAAGTAGCAGTCAAGAAATCAAATCAAATAACAGTTTTGCATTGGGCAAACCTACTGCAAAAGACCTCTTTAAAATGTTTAAGAGTAAAAATGTCACTTTGAAGATTAAGGTGTGCCTGACTCAAGCCATTGTCTTTTCAATAGCTTCATATGCATATGTTGTAGTTTGTGTGTCAACTTGGCTAGGCCTGGTTGAGTGGCTGGGCAGCTGGATATAGTTATTCCCTATGGTAAGACTGTAATTAACTTCATGATGGAATGTACTGGAATAGCTGAGTAGTTGCTTTAGGGATGTAGTCTTCTTCCTGTATATAAGAAACAGCTTTGGGAATGGTCTTTAGCTTATGGCACACTTGAACCCTGCATGTAGCTGCGTCGTTGTTCAGTAGCTTGCCATACTCTGCTGACCTTGGGACTTTCTTTGGACTTGAATTAATGGCCTGCCATGTGGTTTGGTAACATTGGGACTGTGCCATTTTATTTGTCGACCTTGGGCTTATTAGGCTCAGCAGCTTCACTCTGCTCGAGTGAAGAGATGTTGCTAGCTTCAGTGAGCCAGGAGCAAGAGGCAGAGCTGAAGCCCAAGGTCGAGGGGCTTTCACCCAGCCCCTAAAGCCTGGCACTTTGAACCTGGACTTCTAGCCTCTCAAACTGTAAGAGAATAACTCCTGTTTGTTCAAGCCATCCCATTTGTGGTATATTCCTGTCAGAGCAGTACTAGGTAACCAGAACAGCATGTGAAAGCTGGACAATGAGTAAGGAAGACTGCAGAAGAATTGATGCATTGGAGTTGTGGTGTTGGCGAAGAATACTGAATATACCATGGACTGTCAGAAGAACAAAATCTATCTTGGAAGAAGTACAGTTGGAAAGCTCCTTAAAAGAAAGAATGGTCAGATTTCATCTCTCATATTTTGTTTGTGTTATCAGGAGGAACCAGTCCCTGGAGAAAGCTATCATGCTTGGTAAAGTAGAAGGTCAATAAAAAAGGAGAAGACCTTCAATGAGATGGATGGATATAATGGCTGCAACAATGGGCTGAAGTATGGCAATGATTGTAAGGATGATGCAGGACCAGGTGGTGTTTCATTCTGTTGTACATAGGATGGCTATGAGTCAAAACTTACTCAATGGCACTCAACAACAGCAACATCATAGTTCTATGTTCAACTTTTTGAACATAGCCAGACTGTTTTCCACAGTGGTTATACCACAGATACACTTATATTGGTTATTTATTTATTTGTTTATTTATTTAACACATATTGGAAGAGAGGGAAGAAAAGGAAAGGAGAGGAAGGAAGATGAAGAGTGGTAGGAAGGAATAAAAGAGGGATGATGACTATGAGGTAGGGTAGGATAATGCCCACCCCCACCCCACCCCCGACCGACAGTGTCTATGTTCTAATCCCTAAGATCAGTGAATATGTTATTTTATGTGATAGAGATTTTGTGGATGTGATTATATTAAGGGTTTTGAGATTGAGAGATTATCCTGGATTATCTGAGTGGGTCCAATATAAACACAGCGTCCTTATAAGAAGGAAGCAGAAGAGTGAAAGACAGAGAAAAAAATGTGACAGTGGAAGCAGAGATCAAAGAGAGAGATTTGAAGATGCTATGTTCCTGGCTTTGAGGATGGAGGAGGGACCCACAGCTAAAGAATGCATGAGTCCTCTAGAAGCTGGAAAAGGCAAGAAAATGGATTCTACCCTATAGTCTCCAGAAGGAACTAGTTCTGTAAAGCCTAGTGACACTGATTTTGGACTTCTGACCTCCAGAACCATAAGATAATAAGTTTGTGTTGTTTTAAGCCAATCAATATGAGGTGATTTGTTATTACAACAATAAAAAAACAAACTCTGCTGTCAAGTCAATCCTAATTCATAGCGAACCCTCCTTGGGTTTCTGAGGTGGTATCTCTACAGAAGTAAATAGCCCAATCTTCCTTCCAAGGGGTGGCTGGTGGGTTTTAACTGCCAGCCTTCTGGTTAAGAGTCAAATGCCTTCAGCACTACATCACCAGAGCTCCCTTATTGCAACAAAATGCAACTAATATATAAGGAAAAGCAAGATAATTTGCTTCTGAATGTCCAAACACTAAGGAATCTACACTAGTAGCAAATTTTCACAAAATCTGGGTGCTGAAAGGAATCCTTAGAAATTACCTAACCTGCTTTCTCATTTTATGCAGGAGAAAGTCAATGGAGAGTCTTCTACCCCTCAGCCTTGCCCCTCCTGGACTTGTTATCCTAAACACATTTCCCGTACCTGGCTGCCTGTTCTCTGCATATCTCCACTCCATTTTTTGTTGGTATCATGGGTTTGTTAGGGGCCTTGGGGCCTAGGTCCATGGTGTCCTCTTAACACAGAACCAAGCCAGCATCTTGTGTAAATTAGGATTTACTTGCAAAAAGCTAAAAGCAGTGTCTCCTTAAATTTTGAGCCCAAAGCATCTCACTCGGGTCACCCTAGCCCACAGCCTGATTCATGCACATGTCTGTGCATACACGCACAACACATGTTTGGACATCAGGCAAGCCTTCTCTTGTCACTATGCCATACCTAAAGTCCTCCCTACTGTTGTCCTGGCTCTATCTTTCTCCTAACCCCTCTCACATTGAAGCTTCCACTTCTCACTCCAGTCACCACAGCCTTCCATGGATCAGCCTCATTTCAACATGCAGCTGGCACAGAACTCCATCTGACAACCTCCCCCACTCCAGGCATTCTAAGTCCAAGAAGAAAAGAGCAGAATTCCACTTCTCCTGCAGAAGCCACCATGAAAGAATAATTGTGTTGTGATTTTCAAAGGAAATTGAAATTCCCTCTTTACTGCTTTCTAAATGAACCTTATAATTTTTTCCCTGTCTGCAACATCTCTGCTTGCTTCCTCCTCTGAATGTGTGTGTGTGTGTGTGTGTGTGTGTGAGAGAGAGAGAGAGAGAGAGAGAGAGAGAGAGAGAGAAAGAGAGAGAGAGAGAGCTATTAGCATGTGAGATAGCTTGGTGTGAGTGAGCAGACAGGCTGACAGCTGTCTCCAGCAGATCTGAGGAATGAACTGGTAGCCTTGACAGGGTTGAGTGTGCGTTCCATGGTGAGAAGCCATGACTACACAGAGCAGCCTCTCTCACCCAATTTTGGTCCCTCAGGTTGGAGTCACTAAACTGAAACTGCTTGGTCAAGTCAGGGTTCACTGGAAGTTTCTTTACTGGATTGGACTAGCCCAGCCTGGCAGAAGGAAGTCAAGGTTAGAGAAGAGGAAGAGCAGCCCAAGCAGGGTGACAGCAGGGAACTCTGGAAAGCTCTGGACATGCAGATTAAAGGTGGGAGGGGGTCTTGGGAGGCCAAGAACAAAGGGCAGCCTTAGTAGAAATGTTGCCGAATGATCTTGAAGTGTAAGAGATGGAGACAGGGAGGAGGAGCCCAGGTTCCAGAGTACCATGGGTTGTTGGCATATCAAGTACACCTGCAACAGTCCCTGACTCTCCACACAGAAATCTCTGACTCTCACCCAAAGCCTTTCTACTCATGCAGTTTTTGTTGTTGTTAGGTGCTGTCGAGTCATCTCCACTCATAGCAGCCCTATGCACAGCAGAATGAAACACTGCCTGGTCCCACACCAGCTCCACAATCCTTGCTATACTTGAGCCCATCACCACAGCCAATGTATCAATCCATCTTGTTGAGGGCCTTCCCCTCTATCGTCCATGCTCCACCTTACCAAGCATGACATCCTTCTTCAGGGAATGGTGCCTTCTGACTATATGATCAAAGTAGGTGAAATGAAGTCTGACCATTCTTGCTTCCAAGGAGCATTCTGGCTATACTTTTTCCAAGACAGATTTGTTAGTTCTTTTATCAGTCCATGACACTTTCAGCATTTTTCATGAGCACCACATCTCAAAAGCATCAACTCTTCTTCAGTCTTCCTTATTCATTGTCCAGCTCTCACATGCATATAAGGCAATTGAAAATACCATGGCTTGGTTCAGGTGCACCTTAGTCTTCAAGGAACCATCTTTGCTCTTCAGCACTTGGAAGAGGTCCTTTCCAGCTATTTGCCCAATGCTATATGTCATTCCTAAAGCACTTGACTGCTAACCAGGAGGCTGGTGGGTTTGAAGATGGGGGAATCTACTTCCATAGTGATAGCCTCGGAAACCCAAGGAGGGGTCGTTATGAGTCGGTTCTGACTTGACGGCACATAACAACAACAACAACAACAACATACGTCGTATGATGTCCTGACTACTGCTTCCATTGGCATCGATTGTTGAACCAAGCAATATGAAGTCTTTGACAAATTCAATCTTTTCGCCATTTATCGTGATGCTGCTTATAGGTCCAGTTGTGAGGATTTTTGTTTTATTTATATTGAGATGCAAAACATACTCCAGACTGTAGTCTTCAATCTTCATCAGTAAGTCACCTTCACTTTCAGCAAGCAAAGTTGTGTCATCAGCATATTGCAGGTTGTTAATGACTCTTCCTCCAATCCTGATGACAAGTTCTTCTTCATATAGCCCAGGTTCTCAGATTATTTGCTCAGCATACAGATTGAATAAGTGTGGTGAAAAGATACAATCCTGACGCACTCCCTTCTTGATTTTAAACTATGCAGTGTCCTCTTGTTCTGTTTGAATGACAGCCTCCTGGTCTATGTACAGATTTCTCATGAGTACAATTAAGTGCTCTTGAATTCCCATTCTTCTCAATATTACCCATAATTTGTGATGATCCACACAGTCAAATGCTTTTGCATAGTCAATAGAACATAAGTAAACAGCTTTCTGGTATTCTTTGCTGCTTTGAGCCAAGATCCATCTGATATCAGCAATGATATCCTTCGTTCCACATCCTCTTCTGAATCCAGGTTGCATTTCTGGAAGTTCTCTGTCAATATACTGCAGCAACCATTTTTGAATTGTCTTCAGTAAGATTTTACTTGTGTGAGATATTAATAATATTGTTCTATAATTCCAACATTCTGTGGGATCACCTTTCTTTGGAATAGGTACAAATATGGATCTCTTCCAGTCCATTGGCCAGGTAGCTGTCTTCCAAATCTCTTGGCATAGCCAAGTGAGTGCCTCCAGTGTGGCATCCATTTGTTGAAACATTTCAATGGGTATTATTCCATCAATTCCTGGAGCCTTGATTTTCACTACTTCCTTCAATGCAGCTTCAATTTCTTCCTTCAATACCATTGGTTCTTCATCATATGCTACCTCCTGAAATGGATGAACGTTGGCCAATTCTTTTTGGTATAGTGACTCTGTGTATTTCTTCCATCTTCTTTTAATGTTTCCTGAATCATTCAATATCTTGCCCATAGAATCTTTAAATATTGCAACTAGAAGTTTGAATTTTTTCTTCAGTTCTCTCAACTTGAGAAATGCTGAGCATGTTCTTCCCTTTGGGTTTTCTAACTCCAGGTCTTTGTACATTTCATTGTAATAATTGACTTTGTCTTTTTGACCTGCTATTTGAAATCTTCTGTTCAGTTCTTTTATCTTGTTATTTTTTTTCCATTTGCTTTAGCTATTCTCCACTCAAGGGCAAGTTTCAGAGTCTCTTCTGACATCCATTTGGTCTTTTTTTCCTTTCTCATCTTTTTAATGACCTCTGGCTCTTTGTGGATGATGTTCTTGATGTCATGCCACAATTCCTCTGGTTTTCAGTCATTGGTGTTCAAGGCATCAAATCTACTTTTTAAATGGTCTCTAAATTCAGGAGGGATATATTCAAGGTCCTATTTTGGCTCTCATAGACTTGTTTTGTCTTTAACTTCAAGTTGAACTTGCATATGAGCAGTTGATGGTCTGTTCCACAATCAGCTCCTGGCCTAGTTTTGGCTAAAGATATTGAGATTTTCCATCACCTCTTGCTACAGATGTAGTTAATCTGATTCCTGTGTACTCTATCTGGTGAAGTTCATGTGTATATCTGCCATTTGTGTTGTTGAGAAAAGATATTTGCAATGAATAAGTCATTCGTCTTGCAAAATCCTATCATGTGATCTCCAGCATTATTTCTTTCACCAAAGTCAAATTTTCTAGCTACTGATGATTCTTCTTTGTTTCCAACTTTTGCATTCCAATCACCAGTGATAAGTAACATGTCTTGATTGCATGGTCAGTCAATTTCAGACTGCAGAAGTTGATAAAAAAAAATCTTCAGTTTCCTCTTCTTTGTCTTTGGTGGTTGGTGCATAAATTTTAATAACAGTAGTATTAACTGGTCTTCCTTGTAGGCATGTGGATATCATCCTATCACTGACAGCATTGTACTTCAGGACAGATCTTGAAACATTCTTTGTGATGATGAATGCCACGCCATTCCTCTTCAAATTGTCATTCCCAGCATAGTACATCATATGGTTGTCTGATTCAAAATGGCTAAAACTGGTCCATTTCAGCTCACTAATGCTTAGAATATTGATATTTGCAGGTTTCATTTCATTCTTGACAACTTCCAATTTTTCTAGATTCATACTTCATACATTTCATGTTCCAATTATTAACGGATGTTTCCAGTTGTTTCTCCTCAATTTGAGTCATACCATGTCAGCAAATGGAGGTCTCGAAAGTTTTACTTTATCCATGTCATTAAGGTTGGTTCTACTCTTGATGAGGCAGCTCTTTCCCAGTCCTATTTCGAGTGCCTTCCTACCAAAGGTGCTTGTCTTCCGGCATTGTATCGAACAATATTTCCTGGCTATTCATAAAGTTGTCCAATAATGTATCAGTGTTTCTCTGCTATTCATAAGATTTTCCCTGGCTGTCTTTGAGAAGTGGATGGCCTCTTTCTTCTTTGGAGTCTGTCTTCGTCTGTAAGCTGTGTTGAAACCTGTGCACCATGCACAACTCTGCGGACATTTGAAGCACTGTTGGCACAGCCTCTAGCCTCACAGCAATATGCAAACCACCATAGTACAACAAACTGACAGACGAGTTGTCTCCCTTAGCTTTTTGAAACCTCTCTACCCCCCGCTTACCTGGATCCTGCCACATTGGTCCTGGCTTTCCCTCTTTCCTGCCTTATCCAGGTAGAGCAAGAGACCAGGGACCCCTCTGTCCCTCAGTAAGGCTAAAGAGAGATGAGGCCAGTCAAATGCTGAGTCAAGGCCATCCTTGCACCATGAGGAGCCAACAGGTCCCCAAGTATCAGGGCTTCTTTGCAAACAGTATTGTTGAATATCCAGGCAGCAAGTTTATAGAATGTTAAGTGGGACACTTTTTGCTACCTCAGAGTAGGTAACTATCATCCAAAGCTGGAAAAAAAGAGACATCAGAAACCCCACATCCTAAAACAATTGGGCTGAGACCACTCCTCAACTTACCAAGAGGTTGCCTTGCCAGCAACCACCATCAGACTCCTTGCTCTCCACTGAGGAAGGGACAAAGGGTTGCTCTTCTCCTCCTCTCAGAATAGTTGTATGGGACAGTGTGCAATGCTTCACTCCCTGAATGTCAAGTTTGGGGTGGAGTTGCAGATCCAAGAGACTCACTTAAAGATTGGGAAAGCCCTCTGGAATGGCATTCCAGCACCTCACCCTGGCAGGAGGCCATCCACTTATGCAGCAGACTTATAGGTCTCATCTTCCTTGACCTACCCAAGTAGGGGAAAGGAGACAGCAGGGTGAAGTGGGGCACAGAGAAGAGTAGCCTACATACTCATCCTCTGATGTGGCAAGTTTGGATGACTTTTCCATGGGTCCAGGGACACTGCCGAAGGTAGTGACTTGAGCCATCTTGCTAATGCCTCACTCAAAAGGACAGCCTAGCAGGCAAGGAAACCTTCCCAGTAAAAGAGTTACCAAGAGTTTAGAGATATAGGAAGAAGTTGAGCTGGAATAATCAATACTTTGGAGAACCCACTGGTGATGAATTAGCCAAAAAAGAAGAAATGCCCAGAAGAGAGAGAACCTCACTGCAAGTATAAGACACTTGTCCCTTCTCTTTCTCCATCTCACCACCTCTTAGGAGTAGTCTCCAGGGGAGAAGGAGAGTTTGTGCCCAAGGAAGATGCTTCATTCCTGAGGGAGGAGAAAGAGTGAAAAAAGCAACCACCTTCCTTCCCTAATTCATGCTTGCCCATTGGTAAAGAAAGGTAAGCTCTCAACCAGAAGTGAGAATGGAGTTTTAAACTTGATTTATTTAATAATCAAAAGGAACTTATAGAAGCTGCCAAAGATACTGTCAAGGGACAGAAAAGGGAGATTCAACTTTGTACAATTTAAAGCAGAGACTTCAGAAAAAAAATTAATAAAATATTTCATGTTTATGCCCAATGGAATTAACCCTAAACAATAAACCAGTTACACAAGGGACAGAGACTCCCTCAGTGAAGCTGAAGTATGCATGTGGGAGAGTGTAGAGTGTATTATAAGGAGACAGATAGAATAATAAATAAAGGAGGCACAATCCCATGGAAGTCCTCAAAGTGTAGTCAGGCCTACCAGGGAGGGGAAACTGTGGGCTGGTAAAGAGCTAAGACTGCCCAGTTCCCCAGCTCTCAACACAACAGACCTTTGTTCTCAGGGTCCAAATCCTGGCTCTGCCACTTCCTGGCTGTTTGAGCTTGGGAAAACTATTAGAGCCCTCTGTGCCTCAGGTTCCTCATCTGTAAAATGGGAGAGCAGGTACCATGGGGGCAGGTGAGAGTATTTAATGAGCTACTACTGTAAATATTTTGACTATTATTCCCTCCCTCAGGAGCTCTGGTAGCATAGTGCCTAAGGCACTTGACTGCTAACCAAAAGGCTGGTGGTTCAAACCCACCAGCCACTCCTCAGAAGGAAGGTTGGGCAATCTACTTCCATAGTGATACTGCCTCGGCAACCCAAGGAGGGGTTGCTGAGTTGGATCCAACTCAACGACACTTAACAACAACAACAACAACATTCCTTCTCTCTGCTGTTCCACCCTGTGTGGCCTCCCTACTCTCCCAGAACCTGCAACTTTATGTCTGCTTCTCCTCTGGCTACCTCCTCACACCCTCACACTCTAACAGACTTTTTCTGTACTCCCAACCTCCCTTTCCCATTCATAATGGCAGCTTCTGGCCCTTCCTGGCCCAGATTCTGCATCAGAGCTTCTTGCTCTCTGTGCAGGCTTTTGCTTCTGCATTTGGACTAGTTGTCTGACACTTCTTGGATTTCTCAATTCACCTTTGTAAAAACAAACTGATTATCCTGGAATGCTCAGTTTGGACAGATAATTTTAAGCCAGTTCCTCATAGGCCACTGAAGAGTTGTGGCCAGGGAAAGTGGAGTCATAAAACATGGGCAACTCAGGCTGCCCCTTCAGCAGGGGCTGTGGGGTAGGGGGCCAGTTTATCTTAGAAGGGGCTGTGAGCCAGTCAGGCCCCATAACTGACACATCTTGCACAAATGGGAAGACTCATTCACTTTGTCTCAAGGCTATTGTGATGATAAATGAAACATTGGGAAAAGGGATTAAAAAGAAATCTATCAACACTAATTTGTCAAATCCTATCTATGTGCTCAAACAAGCAGTCAGGCACTGAAGGCAAGAAGGTGGGGGGTTAGGATGTCCCAGCTCTTGAGGTCTAGATTAGAAGAGGGAGTCAGCCAAGCACAGGAATAAGCTTTGCCCAACATAAGGCAGCACAGACTTAAGTGCCTCTTGTATAGGAAGCACCTCGGGAGCTGCTAGAACCCACAGTAGGGATTCAGGCTGTCTTCCTCCCTCCATGTCATTACTTACCGATGCTCCATCCAGCATGTAATTCCAAGTCCATGGATTGGGTCAGACCTCAGATCTTTGATCACTATTCTTCACTCATCTCTTCTGGACATGAGTCCTGCTAGGTACCAGGCATTGTCTTCTCATATCTCAGGTCTACTTCTAGAACAGGAATCCCTGAGTAGCAGAAAGAGTTAATGTGCTTGACTACTAACCAGAGGTTGGAGGTTTGAGTCTAGCCAGAGACATCTCAGAAGAAAGCTCTGGTCATCTACTTCTGATAAATCAGCCAGTGAAAACCCTATAGAGGAATTCTGGGAGGATGGTAACATAATCAGACCATCAATCCGACCCTCTCCCACAAATACAATAGGGAAATGGTGCTCAACTTTGAGAGATTCTGAATCAGGGAGCAAAGGAAAGCAGGCAGGCAAGAATCAACAAATCAATAATGAGTCACACATGGTAGGAAAATTACTTCTGCCACTGTCCCTGCCCCTCCCTTCAGCCTTAGAGGCTGTAAACTGGAGAAGTGGCCCCAGGAAAGGAGCACATTTCCCTAACCATTGGTCAGCAGGGCAGACCTCCCCAGGGATCCATTTGTAGTGTTCTAGCACCTCCCCTACTCAGACACCATTGGCTGCAAGACTGCTGTGAATTGTTACAGAAGACTCATGCAATGTCATAATTACCCTTCTACTAACCTCACCACACACCCTATAGCTTTGGCCTCTAAAACTGACAGAACAAACTTCCCTGAAGATCATTTAGGGCTATTCTGTCCCTACTTCTGGTTGGCACTCAGAACTGCTGGCTGAGGCTGCTGTGTGCTTGGAAGGAGTCTTGAATAGAGACTACACTCACAGACAACAATCTACCAGGTGACTTGGACAGCAACAAGGCAGACTTCCATGGGAAGCTGACCAGAGTGCTACATACACACCCATACACACCTCATCTAGCAATTGTTTGTTGCCAGGCTGTGCAAATTGCTACAGAAGCCCCCTGCAGTGGAACCTACTCCCATAGTCAGTACTCTACCTGCCTCCTTTTATACCCCATAGCTCAAGCCTCTGAAACCAAGAGGATAGACCTTCCTGGAGATCAGTTTGTGTCTGTCTACTCCCCATTTCAGTTGGTGCTGAGGACGGCTGACTGAGTCCTTGGGAAGCAGGCATCTTGAGTGTAGGCTACACCCACAGTAAACATAATATGGGGGGAAGGGCCGTAATAGCTACAAGGCAGACTTCCCTAGAGGTCTGTTCAGAGTGTGAAAACCTATCCACTAACCAGTAACTCTTGACTGTGGTACTGGTATAAACTCTTATAGAAAGTTCCCTACGTGGAGCCAAGAGGTGGGTCACCTAAGTGGAGACTACCAACAAAGGGCAACTGTAGCTCTGAAACCAATAAGGCAGATCTCTTGGAGGTTTTTCTGGGGAGTGCCAGCCCCTCCTCTTCCTGAAATGGGAAAATCTGCCTATGCTTCCTCTGAATGCTGACTTAGATATACAAACAGGAAAGAAGTCTAGGATAAAACTGAAGGGCAACACCCAGCACCAAAGGAGGCTTTCTGAGTACAGGTATTCCAACTGGCAATAGGGAAAGGAAAGGAGTAATAACCAGAGAGAGAGGTCTGCACCCCTCAATGGACAGATTGTTTCATACTTGATATCTTGCTGAGTGGCAGTGCCTGATGGAGAACAGACTGACCATAGTGTGTTCTCTGGTGTGTTTGAGAAAGAATGAAAGTTGAAAAACAACACCTGGAACTTTCAAATCCTACTTAAACCAGAGAGAGAGAAGGAGCCATCACAGAGAGGGAGGGGAAATGGTAAGCAAAGGCCAAAGGTTTTGCCTACATACTTTTTTGGCAGAAAATAGTGCTAGCAAATGTATAAATATACCATATTTGGAGAAAGTTTAGAAAGTTAATATCCTTGAAAATTCCAGTGCCCCCCCCCAAATCACAAGATACACAAAGAATAGAGAAACAATAGCCCATCCAAATGAACATGACAAAGGGAATGAAATTGCATATAGAGGTGACCAAATAATGAAAAATATGGAATAATATAATACAACGTTAAACATAATTAAAGAACTAAGGGGAAACTTAGACAAAAAGAGATTAAAAAAAAACAAGGAAAAGAATGTAACAACAAAATGAGGATCTAGAAAAGAATGTAACAACAAAATGAGGATCTAAAAAAGAGATTGCAACTGAAAGGATCAAAACTGAAGTGAGAAACACAATAGAAGAATTTACCAAAAGATTTAATTGGGAAGAAAGAATAAGCAAATTAGAAAATAAAACACTTAAAATTACAGTTGCTGGCAAGATGGCGGACTAGGCAGAAGGATTGCACAGACCCTCTTCAACAAAGAAAAGGGAAACCAATAAATACAGACACAGAAGATAATCTTGGACCCCTGAGCCTTGAAGGAAAGGATGCAGATTTGGACTAAACCCCAACTAGCAGAAGAATTTGCGTGAAAATACC
>NW_006921623.1:641345-645951 GCF_000298275.1 Orycteropus afer afer | reverse complement strand
TAGAAGGGACATTCCTCAACATAATAAAAGGCATTTATGTAAAATTACAGTTGCTGAACAGCAACAAGAACAGAGGCTCAAGATAAGCAGTTTAATGAAATCATGGGATAACAACAAAGGATCTAATATTTGCATCATGGGAAGGAAATGAGAGAGAAAAAGAGATATAAAGAATATTTGAAGAAATAATGACAGAAAATTTCCCCCACTCAAACCAAGGACATAAATCTACAAATACAGGAAGCTCAAAAAACCCAAAGCAGGATAAACTTAAAAAGATCTACACCAAGACAAATCAAAGATAAAGAGAGAACCCTGAAAGATAAAGTGAAACAGAAGAAAACAGTCACATACAAAGGACCCCCAATAAGAATAAGTGCCAATTTCTCCTCAGAAATGTTGAAGGTCAGAAGGTGATGGAATGTTACATTTAAAGTGCTGAAAGGAAAAAAAAAGAGAGAGAGAAACTGTCAACAAAGAATAATATACCCAGCAAAACTGTTCTTTAAGAATGACAGTGAAATTAAAATATTCCCTTATTAAAATATTAAAATAAAACCTTAGAGAGTTCATATCCACCAGACTAGACCTACAAAAACTACCAATGGGATTTCTGTAAGTTGAAGGGGAAAGACACTAGAAATCAAGTAAAATTTTAATGAAGAAAATTCAAAAAGAGTTGCAGCAGTATATTGACAGGAAACTGCCAGAAATTCAAGCTGGATTCAGAAGAGAATGTGCAATGTTATCCTTGCTGATGTCAGACAGATTTTCTCTGAAAGCAAAGAATACCAGAAAGATGTTTACCTGTGTTTTATTGACCATGCAAAGACATTCAACTGTGTGGATCATAACAAATTACGAATAACATTGCAAAGAATTGGAATTCCAGAACACTTAATTGTGCTTATGAGAACCTGTACATAGACCAAGAGGCTGTCATTTGAACAGAACAAGGGGATACTGCATGGTTTAAAATCAGGAAGGATATGCATTAAGGTGTATCCTTTAACCATACTTATTCAATCTGTATGCTGAGAAGATGAACTATATGATGAAGAATGTGGCATCAGGACTAGAAGAACACTCATTGACAACCTATGATATGCAGATGACCTTGCTTGCCAAAAGTGAAGAGGACTTGAAGTCCTCACTGATGAACATCAAAGACTACAGCCTTCAGTTTGGATTATACTCACATAAAGAAAACAAAAATCCTCACAACAGGACTGATAAGCAACAACACAATAAATGGAGAAATGATTGAAGTAGCCTGAGATTTCATTTTACTTGGATCCACGATCAATACAATCAATCCCCATGGAAGCAGCAGTCAAGAAATTAGACATTGCATTGCACTGGGCAAGTCTGTTGCAAAAGACCTCTTAAAAGTGTTATGATGAAAAAATGTCACTTTGAAGTCAAAGTGCACCTACCCAAAGCCATGGTATTTTTCAATTGCCTCACACGCATATGAAAGCTAGACACTGAATAAAGAAGACTGAAGAAGAGTTGATGCCTTTGAATTGTAGTGTTGGCAAACAATACTGAAAATACCACAGAATGCCAAAAGAATGAACAAATCGGTCCTAGAAGAAGTGCAGCCAGAATGCTCCTTGGAAGCAAGAATGGCCAGACTTCATCTCATCTGCTTTTGGTCATGTTGTCAGAAGGGGCCATTCCCTGGAGAAGGATATCATGCTTGGTAATGTGGAGAGTCAGTGAAAAAGAGGAAGATCCTCAATGAGATGAATTGACACAGTGGCCGTAATGATGGGCTTAAGCATAGCAAGTATTTTGAGGATGGCACAGGACCAGGAAGTGTTTTATTCGGTTGTACATGAGGTCACTGTGAGTTGAAAATGATTTGATGGCACCTAACAACAACAGCAGTGAATGTAAATGTACTAGATCTTCCAACCAAAAGGCAGACAGTGGAAGAATGTATACATATATATCTATATATCTATATATTTATTTTTATTTATATGATCCACCTATATGCTATTTACATGAGACATACCTTAGACCTAAGGACACAAATATGTTGAAAGTTAAAGGATTGGGGGGGGGAATCCCATTCAAATAATAACTAAAAGAGAACTGGGGTGGCAATCTTAATATCAGACAAAGTGGAGTTTAAAGCAAAATCTGTTAGAAGAAATAAAGATGGATATTACAAAATTATAAAAGGATTAATTCATCAAGAAGATTTAACAAACATAAATAAATATACACCCAACATCAGGACACTTGAATATATGAAGCAAACACTGATAGAATTGAAGGGAGAAATAGATGGTACTACAATAATAGTTGAAAACTTCAGTACACCACTTTCAATATTGGACAGAACATTGAGAAAGAAGACTAACAAGGAAACAGATGACCTGAATGACACTGGAAACCAACTAAAATTAACAGACATATACAGAACACTCTACCCAAAATAATAGCACAATATATATTCCACTCTAGTGCATATAGATTATTCTCCAAGATAGACCACATGTTACTTCACAAAGCAAGTCTTGACAAATTTTAAAAGACTAAAATCATACAAAGTATTTTCTTTGACTACAATAGAATGAAGTTAAAGTAAATGACAGAAAAAAAACCTGAAAAATACACAAACATATGGAAATTAAGCAATGCATTATTAAACTATCAGTGGGTCAAGGAAGAAATGACAAATTTCCCAGTGGCAAGTGAAAATGAAAGCACAACATACCAAAATGTATGCAATGCAGGGAAGCGAGTTCTTGGAGGGAAACTTATGACAATAAATGCCTATACAAAGAAAGAAGAAAGATCTCAAATCAACAGCCTACCTTGACAATTCCAGAAACTTGAAAGAGAAGTACAAACTAAGCCTAAATCCACCAGAAGAAAACAAATAACAAAGATGAGAACAGAAATAAATAAAACTGAAAACATAAAAACAATGAAAGACACAATGAAAGCAGAAGTTGGTTCTTTGAGAAGATCAGTAAAATTCATACACCTTTAGCTAGACTTAAAAGAAGAGAAAAGATGCAACTAACAAAAAAAAAGAAAGAAAGAGCAAACACTAACTCAATAGAAATAAAGAAAATCATGACAGAATATTGTAAACAACTGTACAGCAACAAACTGGATAACCTAGAAGAAAAGGACAAATTCTTAGAAGTACACTGCCTAGCCAAACTGACTCAAGAGTCTCAACAGATCCACAGCATATGAAGAGATAAAATCAGTGATCAAAAACCTACCAACAAAAAAAAAAGTCCTGGACCAGATGGTTTCACTGGGGAATTCTACCAAACATTTAGCGAATTGACACCAATACCATTTGTTTATATTATTCCAAAAGATAAAGAAGGAAGAGATACTCTCTATAGAGTCATTGTATGAAGCAAGAAAAACCTTGATACCCAACGCAGACAAAGATATCACAACAAAAGAAAATTACAGGCCAATATATCTTATAATCATACGTGAAAAAACCTCAACAAAATAGTGGAAAACAGAATCCAACAGCATACTAAAAGTTATACTCCATGAACAAGTGGAATTTATGTCAGGAATGAAGGGATAGTTCAACATTAGAAAATAAATTAACTTACTACACCATATCAATACCACAAAGGAAAAGAACCACATGACCATCCCTATGAATGCAGAAAACTTTTTAGATAAAACTCAACATCGTTTATTGATAATAACCTTAACAAAGATGAAATGGAAAAGAAATTCCTCAACAGAATTCAGAGCATGTATGAAAAGCCAGCAGCCAACATTATTCTTAATGGAGAAAGATGGAGAGATTTCCCCTAGAAACTGGTAACAAGACAAGGATAATGGCTCTCACACTTCTATTGAATATTTTATTAGAAATCCTAGATAGAGCAATAAGACAAGAAAAGAAAAGAAAAAGGGAACCAGGTTGGAAAAGAAGAAATAATATTATTTCCATTCATAGATGATATCATCTTATATACAGAAAATTCCAAAAAGTCCACAAGAAAACTTGTAATATTAATAGAGGAATTTAGCAAAGTTGCAGGGTACATGGTCAACAAATAAAAATCAGTTGGATTTCTATACATCAGCAATGAGAAATCTGAAAGGGAAATTAGGGCAACAATTCCATTTACAATAGCATCATAAAATGTCTAGAAATAAATCTAACCAGGGAGGTGAAGGACTTATACCATGGAAACTATTAAACACTGCTGAAAGAGATGAAACATTTAAATAAATGGAAAGATTTTCCATAGCCATGGATTGGAAGACTTATTATCGTTAAGATGTCAATACTACCCAAAGTGATATATAGACTCAATACAATCCTTCTTTATGGAAATAGAAAAAACAATCCTCAATCCCACTGGTGACTGGAATGCAAAAGTTGGAAACAAAGAAGAATCACCAGTAGTTGGAAAATTTGGCCTTGGTGACAGAAATAACACTGGAACTCGCATGGTAGAATTTTGCAAGACAAAAGACTTGTTCATTGCAAACACCTTTTTTCAACAACACAAAAGGCAGCTCTACAAGTGGACTTCACCAGATGGAACACACAGGAATCAGATCGACTATATCTGTGGCAAGAGGTGGTGGAAAA
>NW_006921623.1:636874-639565 GCF_000298275.1 Orycteropus afer afer | reverse complement strand
AGAAGAGTTGATGCTTTTGAGTTGTGGTGCTGGCGAAGAATGCTGAAAGTACCATGGACTGCTAAAAGAACTAACAGATCTGTCCTGGAGGAAGTGCAGCTGAAATGCTCCTTGGAAGTGAGAATGGCCAGACTTCATCTCACCTGTTTTGGTCATGTTGTCAGAAGGAACCATTCCCTGGAGAAGGATGTCATGCTTGGTAGGGTGGAGGGTCGATGAAAGAGGGGGAGGCCTTTAACGAGATGGATTGACATGGTGGCTGCAATAATGGGCTCAAGTATAGCAGGCATCATGGAGCTGATGCGGGATCGGGCAGTGTTTTGTTCTGCTGTGCATGGGGTTGCTATGAGTCGGAAACGACCCAACAGCACCTAACAACAACAACAGCAACAACAACAACCCAAAGCGATCTACAGATTTAATGCAACACCAATCCAGATTCCATCATCCTTCTTTAAAGAGATGGAAAAACTAATCACCAACTTTATATGGAAAGGAAAGAGACCCCACATAAGTAAAACACTACTAAAAAAGAAGCACAAATTAGGAGGCCTCACACTCTTCTATCTCAAAACTTACTACATTGCCTTGGTAGTTAAATAGCCTGGTACAGATACAATGACAGACACGTAGACCAATGGAGCAGAATTGAAAACCCAGAGCTAAATCCATCCATCTATGGACAATATCTTTGATAAAGGGCCAAAACTCATTATATGGGGAAGAGATAGTCTCTTTATAAATGTTTAATAAATGGTGCTGGCAAAACTGGATATCCATTTGCACAAAAATGAAACAGGACCTGTATCTCACACCATATATGAAAACAAACTCAAGTTGGATCAAAGATCCTTGAAACTATAAAGACCATCAAAGAAAAAAATAGGCCACAAACTTAGGGGCCCTAATGCAGGGCATAAATACACTATCAAACATAACTAAAAATGCACAAATACTAGAAGACAAAACAGATTACCATGACCTCCTACAAATTAGACACTTATGTATATCAAAAGATTTCACTGAAAGAGTAAAAAGAGAACCCAAGGACCAGGGGGAAAAAAATTGAACAAGGGACTAATCTCTAAAATTTATAGAATACTTCAACACCTAAAGAACAAAAATAATCAATTAACACATGGACAGAGGACATAAACAGACACTTCACCAAAGACATTCAGGCAACTAACAAGCACACGAAGAAAGCTCTCAATCATTAGCCACTAGACAGATTCAAATCAAAACAATGAGATATCATCTAACCTCAGCAATAATTGTTATTGTTGTTGTTATGTGTCCTCGAGTCGGATCTGACTCATAGCGACCTCTCCTTGGGTTTTCAAAGCAGTATCACTACGGAAGTAGATTGCCCCATCTTCCTTCCGAGGAGTGGTTGGTGGCTTTAAACCTCCAGCCTTCTGGTTAGCAGTCAAGTGCCTTTATGCACTATGCTACCAGAGCTCCTTCAGCAATAACACCAATCTCTCCATGCACTCATCAGGATTTGTTGTTTTCTGTTTTATTTCAGCAATAATAGTAAAACTCAAAAATAAAACAGAAAACAACAAATCCTGGTGAATGCATGGAGAGACTGGTACCCTCATACACTGCTGATAGGACTGTAAAGTGGTACAATCACTTTGGAAAATTGGTATGACACTTCCTTAAAAAGCGGAAATAGAAATATCGTATGATCCAGCTATCCCACTACTAGGTATATACCCCAGAGAAATCAGAGCCGTTACACAAACAGTTAAATACACATCTATGTTGATCACAGCACTATTCACAATAATGGGAGCTCTGGTAGCATAGTGCCTAAGGCAGTTGACTACTCACCAGAAGGCTGGGTGGGTCAAACCCACCAGCCACTCCCCGGAAGGAAGATGGGGCAATCTACTTCCATAGTGATACTGCTTCGGAAACCCAAGGAAGGGTCACTATGAGTCGGACCCAACTTGACAGCAGTGAGTGAGTGAGTGAGAATACTAAGATTAGAAAAAAAGCAGAAAATAACAAATGTTGGGGAGATTATGGGGAAATTGAAACACTCATTGCTGATGGGAACAAAAAATGATACAGCCATTGTGGAAAACAGTGCGGCAGTTCAAAAAAAAAAACTAAAAATAACATATGACCCAGCAATTCCACTCCTAGATACATATCCAAAAGACTTGAAAGCAGAGTCTCAGAAAGAGACTTATACACCAATGTTCATTGTAACAGTACTTACAATAACCAAAAGTTATTATAAATTAAACACTCATCAACAGATGAATGGAGAAACAAAATGTGGTATATATATATATACCATGGAATACTACTTAGCCAGTAGGAGAAATAAAGTCTTGATACATGCTACTATATGGATGGAGCTGGAAGACATCATGATGAGTTAAATAAATCAATCACAAAAGACAAATACTATATGACTTCACTTATATAAAAAGACAAGAAAAAGCAAATATATAGAGACAAAAGTTAACTGGTGGTTACCAGGAGTGAGAAGGAGGGGGGAAGGGGGATTAACAATGATGGAAATATCACATTGATTAAGGGTAGGGTTGCACAGTAGCTTACTGTAGTGGTTGTGAATAAGTTTACACCTTAAAAAAGTTGAATTGTCTATGTATGTCTAAATGGAGAGTGTATCCAAGATCATATACAAGGTTGGCAGACAATGGGCCTCTC
>NW_006921623.1:634919-635957 GCF_000298275.1 Orycteropus afer afer | reverse complement strand
CTTCAACGAGATGGATTGACACGGTGGCTGCCATCATGGACTCAAGTATAGCAGGGATTGTGGGGCTGGCACGGGATCAGGCAGCGTTTCGTTCTGCTGTGCATGGGGTCGCTATGAGTCAGAAACAACTCGATGGCACTTAACAACAACAATTAGCTGTTAGCATGGGTCTGTACTTAATTAGCATGAGGGGGCTTCAAAAGAGGAAGTTTGTCACTGCATGGGACTTTCTAGTCTGGGCGGGTTCTGTCACTTCGATTGTCTTATCAGGCTGTCTCATCAGGGCTTGATACCTGGAGGAAGCTGCTAACTGAAATGCTGGTGGCTTGAGTTTGCTTCGGCCTAACAGTTATAATGCCAAAAAAAAGAGTAGCTGCCAATGCTGCTTACGTACAACCAAAAACCTCATGGGATTTGGTTTCTTAGTTTGGAGGGTTAGGGCCATGGTTTCATGGAACATGCCAGTCAATTGGATTAATAACTTGTTTAGTGCTTCTGTTCTACCTCCTAGTTCATTGTGTATTGCTGGAGTCTTCAAAGCTTGCAAGTAGCCATCCAACACAGAATAATTAGTTTCTATTCACCTGGAGCAATAGAGGAAGAAAGAATCAGGAATAGGAGGAGGATATGGAATGTGTGGCTAATTGCCTCCATGAATAACTGTCTCCTTTGCCATGAGACCAGAAGAACTGGATGGTGTCCAGCTACCATTACTGAACATTTTGATTGAAGATTCTATAGAAGAATCCTAATCAAAAGAGGGGAAATGAAGACCAGAGTTTCAAATTCTCATGGATCCAGACTTCCTGGAGCCATGAAGGTTAGGTGAACCCCAGAAACTACTGCCTTGAAACTAATCTTTAAAACTTAAACCAAAAATATACCCTGAAGTCTTTTTAAAACCAAACTATAGTTTAGCTTAACTAGCAAAAAAAAAAAAAAAGTCTGCTTTGAGTATTATGCTCTTTTATGATCTATCTATATGGGATCAAATTGACCACAGCAACTTGAAAGATTAGAGAGAAACAACAACAAAAA
>NW_006921623.1:621424-634819 GCF_000298275.1 Orycteropus afer afer | reverse complement strand
TGTAGAGTCAGATGTGACTCATAGGTACCCCTCCTTGGATTTCCGAGGCAGTATCATTACGGAAGTAGATTGCCCAACCTTCCTTCTCAGGAGTGACTGGTGGGTTTGAACCGCCAGCCTTCTGATTAATAGTCACATACCTTAGGCACTATGCCACCAGATAGAAACAGGCAACAGTAAATTTGTGTTGATGGGGGGAAGATCGACTCAGAAAAGAGAATGGTTGTACAACTCAAAGAATGTAATCAATGTTACCACATGGTATGTGTAGAAACTGTGGAATGATTTATGTTTTGCTATGTATATTAACAACAATGAAAAAAATAATAATAATAAACTCTACGGAGCACAGTTCTATTCTGACACATATGGGGTTGCCATGAGTCAGAGCTGACTCAATGGCAACTGTGTTTTTTTTTTTAATTTTCTAAACTCACAGACTGTTTGAGTGTGATTTCTGTCTCTTATGAAGGTTTTTATGCTGCTTCCCCATGCCATCACCAGCCACTCAAGGTTCCATGAATCCTACTTTTGCATGTTAATTTTGCTTGTTTATTTACTTACCATTCACCCCTTTTAGCCAGAGTTCCTTGAAGGCAAGGCTCTTGGTTCATTCATCTCTATTTTCAGGTCCCTGGTGATTCAAAAACAACTTCGTGAAATGAATGATTGACTAAAAAATGGCTAAAGTTGTCTGGGAAAGCTTCATTGAAGATACAGACCCCAAAGAGGGAAAAAGTATGAACAGGTAAAATTGAGACAGGTAGCACATTCAAAGGGAACCACATGGGTGGGCAAAGGCAGGGAGGTAGTAGTGGGCAGTGTGAGAAGGGATGATGAAATAGTGACCTGATGAGGGGGGGAGGTGTGCAGGGAGAACAGAAGAATATCATGTCTTCCCTCAGCCCCCATCCCTGACACTCCTTCTTCCACGTTCCTCTGCCATAGATTCCTGCCTCCCCTATCCCACCCCCAAAGTTCTCCCTGTTGCTGCTGTCTTGATCCCAGCTAGGATTTATTAAAATCCCTGCATGGATTAGGCAGATCCATGTCAGGATTGATGTTGAGAGATTTTCCATGGAGCCTGAGCTCTCATCTCAGAGTGAGGCTGTGCGATGATTGGCTGCTCTTTTCTAGACAGCAACAGATTGCCCCTTGCCAGGAAGCCTACTGGGAAACTGCCTCTTTACTTGACCTTCCAAGTGGTATGGAGGTTACAATCTGTTCTCCTCTGGATGGCCCACGCCTTTCCTGAGGCCTCTAGGTTCACTGTAGAGCCTTCGTCCATGCCTATCTCACCTTGTTAAAGTTGGAGAGCTTACCTCGTGTCAGGCCCTTTACCAGATCAGGCAAACCATTTTATCACTGGCATGAAAGAAGAGGCCTAGAGATCACAAAGGGTCTTTTGAAAACTGCACCACTAGCCCCCATTTCCTATTTGGAAGATATTCATATAAATTTGCCACCACCGTTTATGATGTTTTACCGTATCTCTGGAGTCCTGGTGGTGCAATGTTTAAAGCACTTGGCTACTAAGTGAAAGGTTGGTAATTCAAACCCACCAGCCATTCCATGGGATAAAGATGTGCCAAGATGCTTTCACAAGGATTCCCAATCTTGGAAACCCTAAGGGGTAGTTCTACTCTATCCTATAGTGTTCTTATGAGTCAGAATTGACTCAAGTGCAATGGGTTGGGTTTTTGGTTACCATATCTCTCAGTTCCTAGACTACCCTCTTCTGTTTCAGCCCCTCAACTAGGGACTCACTGGAGTGGAGGTAGGGAAGGTTAACATTTGTTGAGTTCAAACTAAATGCTACACTTCATAGAATTATCTCATTTAATCCATCACTGTTGTTGTTGTTAGGTACCATCAAGTTGGGTCCAACTCATAGTGACCTTACATACAACAGCAGAAAACACTGCCTGGTCCTGTGCTAGCCTCACAATCCTTGCTATTCCTGAGCCCATCATGACAGCCACTATGTCAATCCACCTCATTGAGGCCTTTCCTTTTTTCACTGACCCTCCACTTTACCAAGCATGGTATCCTTCTCCAGGGAATGGTCCTTTCTGACAACATGACCAAAGGAGATGAGATGAAGTTTGGCCATTCTTGCTTCCAAGGAACATTCTGGCTGCACTTCTTCCAGGACAGATTTGTTAGTTCTTCTGGCAGTCCATGATACTTTCAATATTCTTCACCAACACCACAACTCAGAAGCATCAACTCTTCTTCTGTCTTCCTTATTCATTGTCCAGCTTTCACATGCATGAAGCAATTGAAAACACAATGACTTGGGTTAGGCCCACCATAGTCTTCAGAGACATCTTCACTCTTCAGCAGATTTGCCAAGTGCAATACATCGTCTGATTTCTTGACCACTGCTTCCATTGGTATTGAATGTGGACCAAAAAATATGAAATCTTTAACAACTTCAATCTTTTCTCTATTTATTGTGATGCTGCTTATCAGTCCAGTTGTGAGGATTTTTATTTTATGTTGAGTGTAATCCATACTGCAGACTGTAGTCTTTAATCTTCATCAGTAAGTGCCAGATCACTCATTTAAGCTCTGGGCTGTCTCACAAAGGAAGCTCTGGAATTTCAGTGGTCTAAAGAAATCTAACAGATCTGTCCTGGAGGAAGTGCACCCGAAGTGCTCCTTGGAAGCAAGAATGGCCAGACTTCATCTCCCTACTTTGGTCATGTTGTCAGAAGGGACCATTCCCTGGAGAAGTATGTCATGCTTGGTAGGGTGGAGGGTCGACGAAAGAGGGGGAGGCCTTCAATGAGATGGATTGACACAGTGGCTGCGATGATTGGCTCAAGTATAGCAGGGATCATGGAGCTGGCATGGAATTGGGCAGTGTTTTGTTCTGCTGTGCATGGGGTCACTATGAGTCGGAAACAACTCAATGGCACATAACAACAACAACAAAGAAAGTTTCTGTCTCTTTGGTTTTCCCCCTTCATTTCCCATCCCCTGCTGTCATACTGAATGCTGATCCACAGCTCTTAACCCTAGCTGTATAGCAGAACAGGAAAGATGTTTTGATAATGAGATGTCCAGGCCCATCCGATAAGCAAGGATTGGGTCATTCTGAGACTGGCCAGGCACACTTAGGGGACTTTGATGAATGCCAAAGATGGAGAACCTCTGTTATAGCAGGGCCTATAGTGGTCCATCCTTTCACTTAACAAAAGATTACCCAAGGACCAGAGGGAAGTTACATACACCAGGCCACACAGTAGAGGAGGCTGGCCCAGAGACTAGTCCTCCTGATCCTTGCCCAGTGCTTCCTTAGCTCCTCTGTGATGACTCTGCAAAGGTCTCCTGGCTATTCTCCACACCAGCTTGCCCTGGCTGCCCTTCAGTGGAGAGGTGAGATGACACAGCTGATGCCTAGGCCTCCCTCTTTGCTCTGCAGCCTGAGTCCTTTTATCACTTCCTCATTCAGCATCCTCTACAAAGGGTGCTGCTACAGAACTAAATACTTGTTCCTACATATCTAGCAGCTTTTCTCACACTGTATTATAGTTGATTGTCTGGAAGTTGGACTCACTACAATTGTAAAATGCTAGAAGGGGTTGTACATTATTCTTTGTATTCCCAGAGCCCAGTTCTGTGCCTGGTAAGTGGTAGGAGCTTATAATTATTTGCTTTTAATAGAATAATTGAGGGGCTGTGTTAGCCTTACCCTTCCTTACTCTTTTAGGGATATTTTCAGTTTTTAAGGGCAATACTTTAACCCAAAGGTGGTAGTTGTGTGTTGTCAAGTCAATTCCTACCCAGAGACCCTATAGGACAGAGTAGAACTGCTCACGGGGTTTCCAAAGTTATAATCTTTATGGAAACAGACTGCCACATCTTTTTTCTGTGGAGTGGTTGGTGGGTTTGAACTGCTGATCTTTCAGTTAGCAGCTGAATGCTTAACCACTGTGCCACCAGAGCTCCTTGGTAACCTACAGGTAAAACATGTTAATGATAGAATTTTAGGCTTTCTGGCCAAAGTCTCCCTAACACTGTTCAAATCATCAGTGGTTAGAGGTTTGTGTGCTCTAAGAGGGGTTTCTCCTAGTCTCCATTTAGAAGACCTTTTCATTTCCCCTGAGAGATCATCAGACCTCCTCATAGCTTTCTTGGTTCCAAGTGGTTCTCCCTTACTGAAGAGTCAGCTTAGGTTTACCTCCTCACCCTTCCTCCTGTTAGCTAAACACAAAGCCCCAGGCACCATTCATTCATGATCCTAAGGTTTATGGATTTCTAGATTATGGGTGAAACTAGGAAATCTGGCAATCTCCTTTCGCATCCTCTTCCAGGCCTTTGTTAGGCTAGTGGTCCCTCTGGCTGGGGTCTCAAGGAGACTTCCTGAGGGTGTTATTGTTGTTAGCTGCAGTTGAGTTGGTTCCAACTCATAGCAACCTTGTGTACAACAGAATGAAATACTGCCTAGTCCTGTACCAGCCTCACAAGTGCTACTATGCTTGAGCCCATTGTTGCAGTCACTGTGCCAATCCATCTCATTGAGGTCTTCTCCTTTTTCACTGACCATTTACTTTGCCAAACATGATATCCTTTTCTGGGGACTGGTCCTTTCTGACAACATGACCAAAGTATGAGAGACAAGGTGTGGCCATTCTTGCTTCTAAAGAACATTCTGGCTGTACTTCTTACAAGGTAGATTTGTTTGTTCTTCTGGCAGTCAATATTGTTCACCAAAACCATAATTCAAAAACATCAATTCTTCTGTGGTTTTCCTTATTCACTGTATAGCTCTCACATGCATATTAAGCAATTGAAAATACCATGGCTTGGGTCAGGCATACTTAGTCTTCAAAGTGATATCTTTGCTCTTAAACACTTTAAAGAGGTCTTTTGCAGCAGATTTGCCCAATGCAATATGTCATTTGACTTCTTGACTGGTACTCCCATGGACGTTGATTATGGATCCAAGTGAAATGAAATCCTTGACAACTTCAGTCTTTTCTCCATTTATTAAGATGCTGCTTATTGGTCCAGTTATGAGGATTTTTATTTTCTTTATGTTGAAATGTAATCCATACTAAAAGCTGTAGTCATCGATTTTCATCAGTAAGTGCTTCAAATCTTTGTCATTTTCAACAAGCAAGGTTGTTTCATCTGCATATCACAGGTTGTTAATAGGTCTTCCTCCAACCCTGATGTCTTGCTCTTCATATAATCTGACTTCTCCGATTATTTGCTTAGCATACAGATTGAATAAGTATGGTAAAAGGATACAGTTCTGACACACACCTTTCCTGACTTTAAACAATACACTATCCCCTTGTCCTTTTCAAATGGCAACCTATTGGTTTATGTAAAGGTTTCTCATGAGCACAATTAAGTGTTTTGGAATTCCCATTCTTTGCAGTGTTATCCATGATTTGTGTTGATTCACATAGTCAAATGCTTTTGCATAGTCAATAAGACAGAAGTAAATATATTCCTGAGGGTAAGGGAAGCAAATTCATTTCTTGGAGCTTTGAGCTGATGAGCTTATTGGCCAGCTCCTTCCTGCTACAGATAATCTATCAGGCCGCTGGGCTTTGTGTCACAAGAAAGGCTTTGTTCAAAGACACAATGGTAGCAGCCGGCTGGCCTTGGGAACATTTGAGTGATCTCCTGTAACCCAGACAATCCACCTCACAGCAGAAGCTGGATATAGATAAGGGATTGGGAGGTGGGATGACAGACAGGAGCAGAAAGTGTCTGATCCTGGGCTAACCCAAGTGGAAAAGGTTGTGGAAATAGTTTACAAGTGACTGATTCAAAGAAAAGGTGCTGTTGGAAAAAGGAAAATGAAGAGTACTTTCCCGGGCCCATGCTCTGCCTTGTGAGTCACACACATGATCCACAGGGCTAAGCTTCAATGGTGCCTGCTTACTAAACATCTTTCATTCCCAGATCTGTAAATGTGAAGTGTTCTAAGCTGCCTCGCTCTTGGGTTTCTCAGGGACCCCTCAGAGTCTTCCTGCCTACCTGACTATACAACGGGGACATTTAGAATTCTAGAACCTGAACACCTCAAGCTCCTGGATTATCTTAAGAGACCAGTGGTGTTCTCTGAGAGCCAGCCAGTAGGCATACTTTGCTGAGAGCTTCACTACAACACCATTTCTAATCCTCCCCAGAGGCAAGCAAGTGTTCTCTTTGACAACTGTGGCAATTGAAGCTCGGAGCAGTTAGAAAACTTGCCCAAGTTTGAGGCAAGTAGCAGAGTCAGGAATCAAATCCCAAATCCAGTTCTATCTGTGTTTTGACAGCCCCACTGTTCACCTCTGCATGAACAGAACAGCTCCTTCCTCTTCCTCCTCAGGTTTCTTCTCCTCCCAGGAAAAAAGGGAGCAGTGGGGCAAGTCACCTTAAATCTTTTCTAGAACAAGGCGGGCACAAAGAGAGAAACAAGCAAACACTATGTGTATAGATGAGAAAAGCTAGGGACATTTTTCATGAAGCCCGAGAAATGTGTTGGGGCTCTTCTCTGAGGGTTAAATGGTTCTGAGTAGAAGTCCTTTCTTTTATTTTTCCTCTTTACTGACAACAACAACAAAAATATCATAATACAGGAAAATTCAAAGAATAATACAATATAGTCCACACCCAACACTCTACAATTAACATTTTGTCAACTTTGCTTTATCTATGTTTTTTCCCTGGTCCATTTGAGGTAAGTTGAAGACTTCAAGACAATTCACTGCTAAATTTTCAGCCTGTTGTTGTTGTTACATGCTGTCGAGTTGTCTCTGACTCATAGTGACCCTATGTACAACACCCGGCCCTATGCCAGACTCATAATCCCTACTATACCTGAGCCTATCACTGCAGCCACTGGGTCAATCCATCTTTTTGAGGGCCTTCCCCTCTTTTGTTGACCCTCCACTTTACCAAGCATGACATCCCTCTCCAGAGAATGGTCCCTTCTGACAACATGACCAAAGCAGGTGAGATGAAGTCTGACCATTCTCACTTCCAAAGAGCATTCCAGCTGTACTTCCTCCAGGACAGATTTGTTAGTTCTTTTAGCAGTCCATGGTACTTTCAGCATTCTTCACCAACACCACAACTCAAAAACATCAACTCTTCTTCAGTCTTTCATATTCATTGTCCAGCTCTCACATGCATATGAGGTGATTGAAAATACCATGGCTTCAGCCTGTATCTCTTAAAAATAAGGACATTCTCTTATGTAATGAAAATATCATTATCCTATTGTAATGTGCAGTAGCAGTAGTGTTAGACTTTGTCCAACTTTGAGGAGAATGAGAATCAGCATTAGCCCAAAGCTGATTCTCATAAGATGGAGGTCAGACATACCTCCACTCTCCAACCTTTTTACCTATTCTAACTCCAGCTGTCCTTCCCATGGCACTCTGCTTCTCTGCTGGGTTGTTGCAGTGGTTATGCTGGACTCACAGACCACATTCACAGTTATATGGTTTATTAGAGAACTAACATGGGATCAGGATTAACTTGGAAATATTAGGAACAGAATCAACATCAGAAAGCACAAAAAGTCTGGACGGTTCTCCCAAAGTTAAGAGCACATCCTTTCCTTCTTTTGTGTAGGAGAGCTCTCTCTCTCTCTCTCTCTCAATCTCAACCTGTCATGCATGGGACTAAACTGTCCCCTTTCAGGCCAGACTTCCTCTTGGCCGCTGTCCTACTCAGCAAGTGTTACAGCTCTTTTGGCTCTGCCAACAGTGCCTAGAGACACCTTATTCCACTAACAAGCCTCCTGCCTGAAAGCACTCAGTGCTCTTGCTCCATGGGTCAACAAGCCTATTGTAGCCATCTCGCCACCTCACTCTGTGGACCAGGAAACCTACTGTAGCATCTCATGCCAATCTTCTTGTTTCACTGCTGCCATTCCAATGTGACAACTTTCTGTCTCTTGGGTCTAGGAGAGTCTCAGCACTGACATCAGAGGACACACTCTTCTTCTTGATGGTAGTGAGATCCCCCCTCAACTTCTGGCTGTATATATAGACAAGTGGCTCAATCTTTTGGGGTGGATTTTATGCACTTTATTTGCATAGTAAATGACCAGTCCCCTTGCTTGACTTGAACTGACCAATCCCCTTGCAAGTGGCTCCATATATCTGCATAATAACTAACAGTTTCTGCCAGCAGGGACTGGCTTCTTCCCTGGGTAACTAATAAGGGCAACTATAACAACTCCTCGGGGCCTGGGGAGGGGGTGGCAATTCCCAAACTGTTTTCTTTGATTCTCTTTCTCACAAAACCAAGGCAAAAGGCCACATAAAGAAACTCATTTCACTAAACACACCTAAGAAAACATTAACAATAACTTCCTCACATCATCTAATAAATTTGAGTCCACACTCAAATTTCCACAATTGTCCTTAAAACAAAAAGAAAAACAAAACAAAACAAAAAAAACCAAACACACTGTCATCAAATTGATAATGACTTATAGGGACTTCCATTGGGTTTCCAAGGCTATAAGTCTTTACAGAAGAAGACTACCTCATCTTTCTTCCATGGAGGAGCTGGTGGATTCAAACCACCAATGTTTTGGTTAGTAGCCAAATGCATTCACCACTATACCACCAGAGACCCTACAATTGTCCTAGAAACCTCTTTTATAGATTTTTTATATATATATCAGACTCAATCAAAAGCCATATATTGCATCTGGCTGTTACATCTGTTCATCTGTTTATTTTATTCTATCTAAAATACTTCCTCCCACATTTTTTTAGCATGACATTGATTTTTTTTTTTTTTTTTTTTAAGAGATTAAGCTGGTTGTCTTAGAAAATATCCCACTTTCTGGTTTTCTCAGATTATGGTATTATTTATCTTATTCTTTATTCCTGGTATTTCCTGTAAATTAGAAGATGCACTTTGACCTTGGTTAGATTAAAGGTCAAAGATTTATTGTAAGAATACTTGTATTGTAGGTAGCTTTTAACTTGGTTTCCAATAATCTCTGCCTCCTGGTATTCATGAACTTGTGTAATCTGCTTCCCTTGAGTGTGGCCTAGTCTTTGTGACTTGCTTCTAATGAATAGACTATGATAGAAGTTATGGGATGCCACTTCTGAGATTAAATTATAAAAAAGTATGGCTTCCAATTTGGCTACTCTCACTTTCTTGGATAGCTCCCCCTAATGGAGTCCAGATGTCATGTGGTGAGATAGCCTTGTGGAAAAGACCATGCAATGAGGGATTGCAGCCTGACATCAACCACATGAGTGAACTTGGGAGAAGATATCCCCACTAATCTCCACCCCCAGTGAATCTTCAGATGAGACCACAGTCCCAGATGACAGTTTGACTGCAACCTTATGAGAGACCTTGAGCCAGAAACACCCAGCTAAACTATCCCTGGATCCCTAATCCAGAGAAACAGTGAGGTAAAAATGTATGTTATTTTAAGCCACAAAGTTCTATGGTGTTTTATTTTTCAGTAATAGATAACTAACATAAATAGGTGATGGAATGAATGTCATATTTCACCACATCAGAAGGTACATAATGTCACAATAATTTTGTTCACTTTAGTTAAGATGGTAACTTTCAGATCTCACTATTGTAAAGATTCATTTTCCCCTTTGCAATCAGTAAGTAATCTGCAGGGCAATACATTTACCCCTAGACTATTTTGTTTTCCTGCAGTCTTTCACCTGATGGTTTTAACATTTATTGATAGTCTTTGCCTCAATCAGTTATGTCCTTGAATATTGCAAAATAATGATTTTTCTAATTCTATCTTTTCTTCTATGTTTATTGATTAGTGTTTTCCATGAGATAGAAATTAACTACAATGTTTCCTAAAAAGGCAGAGCAAATGCTTAATTCTTTCTTTTTAATTACTAATTTCCTTAATAAGTGTTAGGTCAATGGTCACCTCCAATGGTAGTAAACAAATTCCTCTATTTCTCTTTCTACCCACCCCCTTATCTCATTCAGTTATTTATTTATTTATGCTTATGGTCCAATGGCTGTTTATTTGCTGCACTTTTTACAATCAGTTGAGCTCATTCTTCTTTTTTCCCCCCACCTACTCCTACCTGATCTTCTCACCTGTCTATGCATGTATCTGTATCCTGGTGTTGATGTTAGTGGTAATGCAGTATTGAGCCTATACTAGTATTTGCTTCTGTTGTCTATGTCTTATGTGCACATTTCAGTGTCTTTCCTTTCCTCAGTGTCACCATGATGGTCACAAACTCTTTCCATACCACCCCTCCCCTCACCCAAATCAACATGTGACCTCCATCTAGTCTGAAAATTTCCCTCCCATTCCCTCCCATCCCCAGTAACCCACAAAGTGAATTTCCTTCCCTGAGTAAACCTTTCCTTGACTTTTTACAATAATGGGCTCATATAATATTTGTCCTTCTGTGATTGACTTATTTCACTCAGCATAACTTCCTCCAAATTTGTCCATGTTATGAGATGGTCTATGTATTCTTCATTATTCTTTAATGTTGCATAATATTCCATTGTGTGAATGTACCATAGTTTGGTTATCCATTCATCTGTTGATGGGCATTTAGGCTGTTTCCATCTCATTGCTATAGTGAATTGTGCTGCAATGAACGTAAGTGTGCATATGTCTGTTTGTGTCCTGTCTCTCACCTCTTTAGGATATATTCCTAGTAATGGAATTGCTGGATCAAATGGTATTTCTATTTTCAGTTTTTTAAGGAAATGCTGTACCATTTTCCATAATGGTTGTACCACTTTGCAGTCCCACAAGCAGTGTATGAGAGTTCCAATCTCTTTGCAGTCTCACCAGCATTTGTTATTTTCTGTTTTGTTGAACTTTCTATTATTGCTGGGGTGAGATGATATCTCATTGTTGTTTTGATTTGCATGTGTCTAATGGCTAATGATCATGGGCATTTCCTCATGTGTTTGTTGGCTGCCAGTATATCTTCTTTAGTGAATTCTTTAGTGTCTATTCATGTCCCTTGTCCATTTTTGAATTAGGTTGTTTGTCTTTTTGGTGTTGAGGTGTTGAAGTTTTCAATAAATTTTGGAGATAAGTCTTTTATCAGATATGTCATAGTGAAATATTTTTTCCCAATCTGTAGGCTCTCTTTTACCATTTGGAGAAATCTTTTGATGCACATAAGAATTTAATTTTTAAAAGTCCCCAGTCCTTTAGCTTCTCTTCCACAGCCTGTACATTTTGAGTTATGCTTGATAGTCTATTTATGCCATGGGTGAGGGTCCCTAGATTTGCCCCTATTTTATCTTTGATGAACTTTATAGTTTTGGGTTTTACATTTAAGTCTTTGATCCAGTTTGAGTTCATTTTTGTGTATGAAATGAGGTATGGGTCTTTTTTCATTTTTTTCTAAGTGGATATCCAATTTTGCCAGCACCATTTACTAAATATGCTATCTCTCCCTCATTTAATGGGTTTTGGTCCTTTGTCAAAGATCAGCTGTCCATAGATATATGGATCTATTTCTGGGTTTTTGATTCTGTTCCATTGGTCTATCTGTTATTGTACCAATACCACGATGTTGTAACTACTGTGGCTATATAGCAGGTTTTGAGATCCAGGAGTGTGAGACCTCCTACTTTGTTTTTCTTTTTCAACAGTGCTTTGCTTATCTGGGGTCTCTTTCCTTTCCACTTAACCAAAAAACTAAACTCTGTTTGGTTGAGCTGTTAGCTATTCACTATTAGCTGAACCTTTCTATCAGTTCCAGTAATTGTTTTGCTGAGTCTTTTGGGTTTTCTATTTATAAACCAAAAAAAATCAAACTCACTGCTGTGGAGTCAGATCTGACTCATAGCGACCCCTCTTTGGTTTTCTGAGGTGGTATCACTACAGAAGTAGATTGCCCAACCTTCCTTCCAAGGAGTGGCTGGTGGGTTTGAACCACCAGACTACTGTAGGTTAGCAGTCAAGTGCCATAGGCACTACACCACCAGAGATCATGTCATCTGCAAATAGAGATAGCTTTACTTCCTCTTTGTCAATCTGGATGCCTTTTATTTCTCTTTTTTCCTGGCTGGGACTTCCAATACAATGTTAAATAGAAGTGTGATAGAGGACATCCTTGTCTGGTTCCCATTTGCAAGAGGAATGCTTTGAGTCTTTCTCCATTAACAATAGTGTTGGCTATTGGCTTTGTGTAAGTGCCCTTTGTTATGTTGAGGATTTTCCCTCCTATCCCTATTTTACTGAGAGTTTTGAACAGGAATGGGTGTTGGATTTTATTGAATGTCTTTCTGCATCAATTGATATGATCATATAGTTATTTTCTTTTGTTTTGTTTATGTGCAGGGTTACACTGATTGTTTTTCTGATATCGAACCATCTTTGCATACCAGGTATGAATCCCACTTGGTCATGATGCATTATTTTTTTTATATGTTGTTGGATTCCATTGGCCAGGATTTTGTTGAAGATATTTGCATCTATGTTCATGAGGGATATTGGTCTGTAGTTTTCCTTTTTAGTAGTGTCTTTCTCTGGTTTTGGTATCAGTACTTGCTTCATAGGATGAATTTGGGAGTAGTCCATCTTTTTCTACATTCTGGAATAGTTTGAGCATTATAAGTGCCAACTCTTCCTTGAACATTTGGTAAAGTTCTCCTGTGAAGCCATCTGGGGCAGGACTTTTTTGTGTGTGGGGAGTTTTTTTATGATCTACTCAGTTTTTCTTTTGTTATAGGTCTATTCAAGTATTCTATCTCTGACTGGTATAGTTTAGATAGGTCTTGTGTTTTCAGAAACTTGTCCATCTCTTCTAGGTTCTCAAATCTGTTGGAGTACAGTTCTTCATATGTTCTGTTATTATCATTTTTATTTCATTTGGTTCTGTTGTGATGTCACCTCTTTTTTTAATTCATGTTATTTGCAACTTCTCTTTCTTTTCCTTTGTTAAATTTTCCAATAGTTTGTCAATTTTGTTAATCTTTTTGAAGAACCAGCTTCTTCTTTTATTGATTTTCTGTATTGTTTTCTGTGTCATTTATCTCTACTCTGATCTTTATTATTTCCTTACTTCTGTTTACTGTAGGTTTCTTTTGTTTCTCTTTTTCTAATTCTTAGAGTTGTTCAGTTAAAGTGTTGATTTTTTAATCTTTCCTCTTTTTAGATGTGTGCATTTAGTGTTTTAAATTGACCTCTGAGTACTGCTGTCACTGTGTCCCAAAAGTTTTGGTAAGTTGTATCTTTATTCTCATTTGTTTCTAGAAATGTTTTATTATTATTATTATTATTTTGGACTTTATTTCTTCTGTTACCTAGTAGTTTTCGAGCAATGTATTATTCAGTTTCCACATATTTGATATTTTTTTCCTTGATCTTCCTATTATTGATTTCTAATTATATAGCATTTGATCTGAGAAGATGTTTTGTAGTATTTCAATTTTTTT
>NW_006921623.1:615936-621029 GCF_000298275.1 Orycteropus afer afer | reverse complement strand
TTTTTTGGTTTGAAGGAAAGGTATGTAAAGGAGGCTCTTTCCAGCAGTTCATCATACTCAGAAACCCCAGCCAGGCTTGGATGGGAGAGGAGATGTGAAGGGAAAGAAGAGAGAGATAAAATGTGTAGGGGTTGCTTGAGTAGTTATTCCACCTATGAAATACGAAAAAGTGGAAACTTGGCATCCAATTATTGAATGTGGTCCTAGCAACCTTACCAATTTGCTTCCACCATTAGACCAATGGGCTGGCCTCTCTGTGCCTCAGTATGCAGGTGTGCCATGAGGACAGGAGGAGATGTCATATGGAGGATCAGTGAAAGACAGAAAACACTGCAGACATGTCAAATGGACTACCAGTCCTGTGCCATAGAAATCATGTACCAAGAAGAGGACAAAGATGTGGAGAAGGATTCAGAAACTGAAAATTCATTGTTACAGCTGAGGGTTATTAATCAAAAGAATGTTATGAAAGCTACCTCATTGCATCACAGAATGAAAGAAGAAATTAATGTGAGAAAGCTCTCAACCTCACCCAAGAAGGCAGGAGATGGTAACCCAGGCTCCTCTGATCCATTCCAGCCTCTGGAACTCCAGGCCTGTAGCTCATCTCTGCAACCTGGAAGAACGAAATTAACCAGAGCATCTGAATTATGCAGGGGGAAAGCTTGCTTTGATGTCCAGACAACCCCAGTGCCCAAGTAATGCATTTAGAATGGGCTGCACAGAGCTGAGTTCTGAACCCACTTCCCAAGCCCTCTTTTCTTCTACCTAACTCAACTCCCACCCCTGACTTGAACTTCCTAAAAGACAGGTAGTGCACTTAAAACCCTGATCAATGAAAACTATTTTGATTACTCAGTGCTGAGACTTCTGGTGTTACTGCATTTCAGTAATGTTGCCTAGGCCTCCACCAGGAATAATAATGAAACATTGGCACTGAAGTATTAGGGGCCCTGAAGGTCCCTTACACATGATCACTCCCATTCTTTTCATTCTGCTTAGGCTCACCTTGCCTCTCCAAGAAATCCCCCTCCCCCATCCCTTTTGTTCTCCCTCTTGAGACTGGCTCTCAAGGTTCTCTAAAAGCTCATGGATTAAAAAGTCGGGGGCAAGCATTCCATGCATCTACTATAAAGATGATGAAGCTGCATCTCCTTGAAGTATTTTCCCAGGTCCTAACACCCTATGCCCACACCAGAGCAGAGAATGAATAATGGGTGAAAGCCTAGAGAATCCCAGAAATGCAAGGGAGGTGCTAGGTGCCCTTAGGCTACAATCTCTTACCAACCAAAAAAAAAAAAAAAAAAAAATCCTTCCGTGTGTGACGAACTCTGCATGTGTGTCCTGCCAAGGCTTGGTCTGTTGAGTCTGCCTCATGAATGCTCACTGTAATTGTTTAACACCAACAAGCGCAAATCACTATAGAGAATATAATTGTCACCCAGAACCCTCTGGGCTCTCTTGGGTGCTGGGAAGTATGTTTCATTCCACATGTTTTCCATTCAAGTACACACAGCACAGACACACATTTTTCCTAGCCTCTCACAGAGGTGAACCCTGTTATATCTACTTCTCCCTCTTACAACCACCACTCCACAGGAAGAAAACAGCCTGGCACAGCGCTCTTTTGTTTCTTGACCTCTTTTCCCTCACTTGACCTGGGAATTCAGGCTAACTTCGAAAATCGGCCCACTTTCACCAGGGATGGTGCAGATGGTTGTAAGCAGCCGATGCTCAACTATGTCAACCTCATTTCTCTGCTTCTCATCCCTCACCAGGTACCAGGAAAGCACTCTTGTCTGTTTCTAATTTAATTCAAAAAACATTTAGTGAGACCTGAACAGACGCTGGGTATATGAAGATGAATGAGACAGGGGCCTGCCCTAAGGGGCCTAAAATATAATAAGGAATATATAGATCAATGAAATAGTTTAGGGTCTAGAAATAAACCCTCACATTTATAGTCTATTTACTTTTGACAAGATTTCTGAGACAATTCAATGGTGAAAGAATATTCTTTTTAACAAATGGTGCTAGGACAACTAGGAATCCATATGCAAAATAAAGAAGTTGTATCCCTACCTTAAACTATATACAAACTTAAATGAGGATGGATTAAGACCTAAACACTATAGGGAACTTTTTATATAACTCTTAAAAGAAAATATAGATGTAAAGCTCCATGATCATGGATTAGTAATAGTGTCTTAGATATGACAGCTAAAGTATAAGCAACAATAACAACAATGAAAAGATATAAACTGAACATCATCAAAATTAAAATATTTTGTGTTTCAAAGAACAGATCAAGAAAGTGAAAAGATAATTCCAGAATAAGAAAAAGTATTTGCAAACCATGTACTTCATAAAGGACTTGCACCTAGATTATGTAAAGAACTCTTGAAACTCAATAATAAAAATACTAATATCCCAATTTAAAAGTGGGCAAGAGATATGAATAAAACAGGTCTCCAAAGACCATCTCAGGGTTTCAAGATTATCCTAGAACTATGCACCCAGAAGACGGAAGGAAAAGAAAGAGTGTGATCAAATGGGATGAGACATAGAAGTGAAGCAAATCACTTCTTCCTACACTTCTTTAGTCATAACTTAGAATATGGTCTCACTTAGATAGAAGGGACAGGGAAATGTGGTCTTCCTGTGTGCCTATACAGCATGATTTCTGTAAAAATTCCTCCTAGTTGGCCCTATCAGTGATCCCCATCACAAAAGACCATTCTACACCAAATATGTTTCACCTGATGCTCCCAACTATTCTTGAGATTCTACTATAGGACTAGCTCCTTACAAAGAAGAGATAAAGACCATTCTTCACCTCTGTCATAATTCTATTACCCAGCTCTAAGGGAACTCAACTGTATCCAAATTTCAAAATGTACTCAGGGAAATAGTTTGTTCAGATTCAGGCCTCTACCCTTTCCCTGCATCAGAGCTGCAAGTCAGCCCAAGAGGTCAGGTGAAGACGTCCCACTACTCTATTCCCTCCATTGGCTGGTCACCTCCTTCCACCATGTCCCCTTAGCCTCTGATGACTTACAAAAAGAATTTTGTTCCTCTTCCATTAACTTAAAAATGAAAATCCTGGAGGATGTCACATCACTAAAATTACACCCAGTATGCAAGAAGGCGAGCTCTGCATCTCAGCCAGGAGTCATTTGGGAGCCCTGCTCCAGATGAACTGTTATACCATGAACCCAGATAGGAGCAAAGAAGGAGCAAACTGACCATAGTAAGAGGAGGTGTACCTTGGCTCAGATACCTTGTGCTAATGGTGCTGTGGGTGGTGATTTCTACAGGGCAAACTGATAAGAAAATGGATTTGATATAAGTGGATATATGGGTTGGATTTCAGAAGAGAAATCTCTACTTATATTTGATAGGCTAGAGATTCAGCTGCTGTATAGAAAAAAAATAATAACAGTGACTTAAACAAAGAAAGATTGCCTTCTCTCTCTTAAGCATAAGCACTACAGAGTTGTTTCAGCAGCTCAAAAGGTCAGAGCCCAGTTTCTTCACATCTAGTTGCATGCATATGTTCCAAACTGGCTGACCACCATCTGCACTCCAGGCAATAAAAAGGATGAAGTGGGCAAACCCTTTCCCTTCAAGGACATAACCCTGAAAAAGGTACATATCACATTTCAAATATTAGTCACAAGAGTACATGTAGCTGGAGGATTCTAGATAGATGGTAGCATTAACAGTCCATCATTCCAACCCTCCCCAATAAATACAATGATAAATACAACAAGGAATGGTGTTTGGTCCCTAGGGAAGGGAAGCAGAGCATAGTAGCATTGAACTACAGACAGGCCAGAATCAACAAATCAATGAATAGCATAAAGTTAAAAAAAAAAAATCACTTTTCCTACCATTCCTGCTCCTGCCTCCCAGGTACTCAGGCCACCAGCTACTGTGAATGAGGAAAAGAATTGAAAAATATAATACAACAACAATGAACATAATTAAAGAGTTAAGAGAAAATACAGGCAATAATCTAAAAGTAATAAAGTAAACAATGTATGAACAAAATGAGGATCTAGAAAAAGAGATAAAAAGAAACAAAACAGAAATCTTGTAACTGAAAGGGAAAATAACTAAAATGAGGAACACGGTAGAAGGAATTAACAACAGATTTAATTATGCACAAGAAATAATCAGAGAATTAGAAGATTGGATACTTAAAAGTACAGATGCTGAAGAGCAACAAGAACAAAGACTCAAGAAGGCTGAGCATAGTTTAATGGAATTATACAAAAACATCAGGAGACCTAATATACACATCATAGGAATTCCAGAGGAAATGAGAGGGTGGAAGGAGCAGAAAGAATATTTGAAGAAAAAAATGAAAAAAAACCAAAAATCCCCAATCTCATGAAGGACATAAATCTACAGATTCAAGAAGCTCAAAGAACTCCAAGCAGAATAAACTCAAAGAGGTCAATCAATACAAAGACACATCATAATCAGGCTCTCAAAAAGTATGGATAAAGAGAGAATCGAGAAAGCAGTGAGACAGAAGTTGTTGTTAGGTGCCATCGAGTCAGCTCTGACTCATAGCAACCCTTTGTACAATAGAATGAAGCACTGCCCGGTCCTGTGCCAGCCTCACAATCCTTGCTATACCTGAGCCCATCATTGCAACAACTGTGTCAATCCTTCTCATTGAAGGTCTTCCCCTTTTTCACTTTACCAAGCATGATATCCTTCACCAGGGTGTGGTCCCTTCTGACAAAAGTAAGTGAGACAAAGTCTGGCCATTCTCACTTCCAAGGAGCATTCTGGCTGCACTTCGTCTAGGACAATATGTTAGTTCTTCTGGCCGTCCATGTACTTTGAGTATTCTTTGCCAAGACCACAACTCAAAAGCATCAATTCTTCTTCAGTCTTCTTTGTTCATTGTCCACCTTTCATATGAATATGAGGCTATTGAAAATACCATGGCTTGGGTTAGGCCCATCTTAGTCTTCAAAGAGACATCTTTGCTCTTCAGCACTTTAAAGAGGTCTTTTGCAGCAGATTTGCCTAGTGCAATACATTGTCTGATTTCTTGACTGCTGCTTCCATTGGTG
>NW_006921623.1:567764-615836 GCF_000298275.1 Orycteropus afer afer | reverse complement strand
CTGCTTCCATTGGTGTTGATTGTAGAACCAAGTAATATGAAATCTTTGACAACTTCAATCTTTTCTCTGTTTATCATGATGATACTTATGGGTCCAGTTCACAGGATTTTTGTTTTCTTTATGTAATCCATACTGCAGACTGTAGTCTTCAATCTTCATCAGTAAGTGCTTCAAGTCATCCTCACTTTCAGCAAGCAAGATTGTGTCATCTGCATATTGCAGGTTGTAAATGAGTCTTCCTCCAATCCTGATGTCATATTCTTCTTCATATAGTTCAGCTTCTTGGATTATTTGCTCAATGTACAGATTGAATAAATATGGTGAAAGGATATAATAACCCTGACGCACTCCCTTCCCAATTTTAAACTATGCAGTATCCCATTACTCTGTTCAAATTACAACCTCTTGGTCTATGTACTGGTTCCTCATGAGCACAATTAAATGTTCTGAAATTCCCATTCTTCTCAATGTTATCCATAATTTGTTATCATCCACACATTTGCATAGTCAATAAAACACAAGTAAACATCTTTCTGGTATTCTTTGCTTTCAGCCAAGATCCATCTAACATCAACATGATATCCCTTGTTCCACATCCTCTTCTGAATCCAGCTTGCATTTCTGGAAGTTCCCTGTCAATATACTGCAGCAACCATTTTTGTATTTTCTTCAGCAAGATTTTACTTGCGTGTAATATTAATGATATTGTTCGATAATTTCCATATTTTGTGGCATCATCTTTCTTTGGATTAGTACAAATATAGATGTCTTCCAGTCAGCTGGCCTGGTAGCTGTCTTCCAAATCTCTTGGCATAGACAAGTGAGTATCTCCAGCATGGCATCCATTTGTTGAAACACCTCAGTGGGTATTCCATCAATTCCTAGAGCCTTGTTCTTTGCCAATTCCTTCAGTGCAGCTTTGACTTCTTCCTTCAATACCATTGGTTCTTGATCATATGCCACCTCCTGAAATGGATGAACATTGAGCAATTCTTTTTGGTAGTGTAACTCTGTGTGTTCCTTCCATTTTCTTTCGATTTTCCCACATCATTCAATATTTTGCCCATAGGATCTTTCAGTATTGCAACCCGAGGCTTAAAGTTTTTCCTCAGTTCTTTCAGCTTGAGAAACTGAGTATCATCTTCTCTTTTGTTTTTTTTAACTCCAGGTTTTTTCACATTTCATAATTGGCTTTGTCATCTCAAGCTGCTCTTTGAAATCTTCTGTTCAGCTCTTTTATCTTATCATTTCTTCCATTTCCTTTAACTACTCTCCATTCAAAAGCAAGCTTCAGAGTCTTTTCTGACATCCATTTTGGTCTTTTCTTCCTTTCCTGTCTTTTTAATGACCTTTCACTTTCTTCATGGGTGATGTTCTTGATGTCATCCCACAATTCCTCTGGTTTTTGGTCATTGGTGTTCAGTGCATCAAATCTATTCTTTAAATGGTCTCTAAATTCAGACGAGATATAATCAAGGTCATATTTTGACTCTCATGGACTTTTTTTAATTGTCTTTAGCTTCAATTTGAATCTGCATATGGGCAGTTGATGGTCTGTTCCACAGTCAGCTCTGGCCTTGCTTTGGTGGAAGATATTGAACTTCTCCATATGGCCTCTTTCCACAACTGTAATTGATCTGATTCCTGTGTACTCCATCTAGTGAAGTCCACATGTATAGCCACCATTTATGTTGTTGAAAAAATGTATTTGCAACAAATAAGTTGCTGATCTTGCAAAATTCTATCATGCAATTTCCAACATTATTTCTATCACCAAGGCCATATTTCCCAACTACTAGTGATTCTTCTTTGTCCCCAACTCTTGTATTCCAATCAGTAACAACCATAAACACATTTTGATTGCATGTTTGGTCAATTTCAGACTGCAGAAGTTGGTAAAAATTTTCAATTCCTTCTTCTTTGACTTTGGGGGTTGATGAGTAAATTTGAATAATAGCAATATTAACTGGTCTTCCTTGTAAGTGTATGGATATTATCTGATCACTGGCCATATTGTACCACAGGATAGAGCTTGACACATTCTTTTCGGGATGATGAATGCCATGCCATTCATCTTCAATTTGTCATTCCTGGTATAGTAGAGCATATGGTTTCCTGATTCAAAATGGCCCAAACCAGTCTATTTCAACTCACTAATGCCTAAGATATTGATCTTTATGTGTTCCATTTCATTTTTGACCAATTTTCCTAGATTCATACTTTGTACATTCCATGTTCTGATTATTAATGGATGTTTACAGTTGTTTCTTCTTATTTTGACTTGTGCCACATTAACAAATGGAGGTCCTGAAAGCTTTATTCCATCCACATCATTAAGGTCAATTCTTCCCTGAGGAGCCAGCTCTTCCCTAGTCACATTTTGAGTGACTTCTGACCAGAGAGGCTCGTCTTCTGGCATTATATTGGGCAATGTTTCAGGGCTATTCATAAAGTTTTCCAGTAATATATCAGACAATGTTCCACTGAAATTCATAAGGTATTCACTGGCCAATTCCTTGAGAAGCGAATGGCCCCTTTCTTCTTTCAAGTCTGTCTTAGTCTGGAAGCTCCACTGAAACCTGTCCACCATGGGTGACCCTGCTGGTATGTAAAATACCAATGACATAGCCACCAGCCTCACAGCAACATGCAAGCCACGACAGTACAACAAACTGACAGATAAGCGGTGGGAGATAGATGTAAACAGTCATATACAAAGGATCCCCAATAAGATTAACTGCTGATTTCTCCTCAGAAACATTGGAGGCAAGAAGGAAATGAAATGATACATTTAAAGTTCTAAAAGAAAAAAATAAATGAAAACTGTCAACCAAGATTACTTGCCTGGACAAGTATATCCCAGAAAAACTTTCATTCAATAATGAAGGTGCAAATAAAATGTTTGCAGACAAACAGAGGCCAAGGAAGTTTATATCCATCAGACAGGCCTTTTGGAAAGTGCTAATGGGAGTTCTATAGATGGAAGGGAAAAGACCCTAGAAAATACTTCAAGGCCACACATAAAAAGAATGATCACTAATATAGGAAATCACATAGACAAGTATAAGGACTACTAACAATATATTTATGCTTGATAATTCTAACTATTTTGTCCTTCATGCTTTTGAATTACAAATTCATAAAAAGCAAAGATAAAATTATATTATGGGTACATGTATTATAAAGACATAATTAGTGATAATGACAACAGAAAGGGAGGGAGGAGAAATGGTTTCAGTATAGAATTTCTTGTATGTTACTGAAGTTAAGTTGGTATCAACTTTTTCTAGAATTTTATAAATACAAACTGTTAAGTGTAATAATCATTGTAGCCACTAAGAAAATATGTAAGAAACATAAATAAAAGGAAAAGAGAAAGGAATCAAAATCTCTCACTACAATGAACCAACAAAACACGGAAGCAAGCAGTAAGAAAGGACAATGACAAAGAAGACTTAAGACACACACAAAAAAAAACAAATAACAAAACGGTAGAAGTAAGTCACTTTTTATTGGTAATTACATTTAATGCAAATGGACTAAATGTTCCAATCAAAAGGCAGAAAGTGGCAGGATTCATTAAAAAAAAAAATTCAACTATATACTGTTTACATGACACACACCTTAGACCCAAGGACACAAATAGTTTAATTAGAAAAAATTTTTCCATGCAAATAATACCAAAAAGAAAGTTGGGATAGCAATCTTGATATCAGAAAAAGCAGATTTTAAGGCAAAATCTGTTAGAAGTGATAAAAAAAAAAAATGGATATTATATAGAAAGACTTTATCAAGAAAATGAAAGGACAAGCTACTGACTGTGAGAATATCTTCAGAAATCATATATCCAATAAGAATCTAATGATCAAAATATGTATAAAACTTTGACAATTAACAAAAAGACAAATAACCCAAACATAAAATAGGCAAAGGACTTGTGCAGTCATTTCACCAAAGAGGACATTCAAATGGCCACCAAACACATGAAAACATGCTCAATGTCATTTACTATTAGAGACATGCAAATCAAAACAACAATGAGATAGCATTTCACTCCCAATAGGATGGCTAAGATTTTTTTTTAAAAGAAAAATAATAAATGTTGGCAAGACTGTGAGGAAATTGGAGCCTTTACTCATTACTGGAGGAAATGCAAAATGGTACAGTCCTTGTGGAAAACAGTGTGGTAGTTCCTCAAAAAACTAAAAATAGAACCACCATATGGCCCAGAAATTCCATTCTTAGGTATACACCTGAAAGACTTGAAAGCAGAGACTCAGAAATTTGCATACAATGTTCATTGCAGCACTATTCACAATAGTCAAAAGGTGGAAACAACCTCAATGCCCTACAACAGATGAATGGATAAACAAAATGGTATGCAAATAATGGAATACTACTCAGCCAGAAGGAGAAATGAAATTTTGATATGTGTTACAATATGGGTGGAGCTGGAAGACATTATGCTAAGTGAATTAAATCAATCACAAGAGGGCAAACAATTCATGACACCATTTATATAAAAAGACAAGAACAGGCAAATGCATAGACACTAAAGTTTATTAGTCATTACCAGGCGCAGGAAGCAGGGTGGGAGATGTTATTGCTTATGAAGTACTGAGTTTCAATTTACCATGATGAAAAATCACATTGGTTAAGGGTGGGGTTGCACAACTGATTAATGTAATTGCTGTCAATAAGTTGTACACCTGTGAACAGTTGAATTGGCAAAATTCAACCGTATCTGCCATTTCTTAACATTTGGATCAAAGATTCTACAGGAGAATCCTAATCAAAAGAAGGAAAATTCAGAACAGACTTTCAAATTCTCATGGACTCCAGACTTTCTGGAGCCATGGTGTTTGGATGACCCCCCCAAAACTATTCCTCTGAGATTATACTTAAAGCTTAAACCAAAAATATCTCCTGAAGTCTTCTTATAACCAAACCACAGTCTGACTTAACAGTAAAGAATATCTGCCTTGAGTATTGTGCTCTTTTAAGAACTATCTGTATGGGATCAAATTGACAATTGCAACTCAACAGAGTAGATAGGAAACACAAGGGGGCAGTGAGCTTACATTAATGGGAGAGGAAGAACTCAGAAAAGGAGGATGAGAATGGTTGCATAACCTGAAAAATGTAATCAAAGTCATGGAATTGTACAGGTAGAAATTGTTGAATTGGTGTATGTTATGCTGTGTATATTCTCAAAAACAACAAAAATTCAAGGAAAAATAAATAAATAAAGGAGGTTGGGGGATGTAGTCCTTATTCCAGGAAGCCATGTGCATCATTTTTTTGTTGTTTTCTTTTTTTCCTATTATTATGGATGAAAGGGAGAATGGATATTATGGGATGGCTAGGAAATATTGCCATACACACCACATCAGTGAAACATTTTGAACGTGTACCTTCCAATATATGTGTATGCGTTGATAAATAATATATGATATGTTTATTAAAACCTTGTAAAGCTTATTTGCTTTCTAAGTTTCTAGATAAAATAGTATCTTCTTAAACCTCAAGATAACACTTAATGCATACATACCACAAATCATCAGCAAACAGAGAGGGGCTGAAGCTCTGGAGTTGAATGATGTCACCCAAGGAGAGCAAACAGAATGAGAAGAAATCACCTAAAGGCAGAAAATTGGGAAACACCAACATGTAAGAAAGAGTTGGGGAAAAAAAGAAGAAAAAAAAAAGCAGGAATGATGTAAGAAAGTGAGCAGGAGTGACGTGAGAAAGAGAAGAAGAAACTGGTCGTAGTTGTCCTAAAGAGATCTGGAGGGAATAGAGTTTCAGGAAAAACCACACAGGGCAAGAAATGAAAAGGGACCATTGCATATGCCAACATGAAGGTCATCAGGGCAAGAGTGAGAAGAGAAGAAAATTAGTATGGAAGATAAGAAAGTGAAGGATTTTTGGAAAATAGTTTAGATTGTAAGTAGTAGGAAAGAGAGAATCATCAAAGGTTTTTAAATAAGGAAGTCCCCTCATGGCCACTGAGAGTAAGGAAAATGTGTTGAGATATTGTATAAGAAGTGGATTAGAGGGATCAGAGCTTGAGTCTGGAGGCCTGCCAGGATGTAGACCCAGATTGGGTTAACCAGAAGTGAATGGCATCAAATGGAAGCCATTACTTAGGATAAATGGGAATAATTCAGTGATCAATTTGATATGGAGACTTATGGAGAAGGAAGAGAAATTTTACTCCAAGGTTTTGAGCCCTGGAAGCTTAGAGAATGAAAGTGATATTGAGACCATTGTCAGTTTCTGATAGGTACTTGAAGTGGGGTTATCCTGGAGCGCTTCCTGGAGAAGGTGCTGTGGGAATGCCAATCCCAAAGTGCCTGGTCATCTGTCTGGTGCTTTTCCCACATGCCTAGGCTATAAAAACTGTCAGGGTTCATAGCTTTCAGGTGTCCCAGAGACTCTCCAACCAGCTGATCCAATTTTCATGTGGTCTCTGGGGACTCTGGAGCTGTCATTGAGCACAAAGGGGGGCTGGTCCCTCCCATTCAGTGTCAGGGTCCCTGAGTGGCCTACAGCAAAGGCCCTGTCAGCTGGCAATGAAGATGGGAATACCAGGGCGACAGTGCAGCCCACTTCTGAGGCAACCACACACACAGCTCCACAAGTAGGGCAGAGGGTCAGCACACACCAGAATCACCCTCAGCCACGGACATGGCCACCATGCTCTGCTCACTTCTCATTGTTCGGAATGAGTAAGAAATGGGTCAAGGTAAGAGAATGTCCTGAAATTCAGTGAGCATTTAAGGAGGAAAGATGCCATTCCCAACAGCAACCATGTTTTTCCCTAAGTCATGACCTTCCCCTATGCTCTAATCCAAGGGACCTCAATCAGGGATTCTGGTCCACTTGGTTTATTGGCTACTATGAAGCTGGAATGCCTCTCACAGCACTCCTTAGAAGTGGTTCTTGGTGGCTTTTGTCTCAGGCCCCTCCTGGCTTGGATAGAAATTGGTTTTCAGGACAAGAGGTGAAAGGAATTCAAGAAAATGTTCATTATTTTTTACTTCTTGGATAGCCACAGACCCTAAGAGGCAGGAATACTACTGTGATAGCTTTCCTGGGCTTAACTTTAGTCTGGACCTGATTCTTTCCAGCGCTAGGAACTTCAGTATGCACATGGGTGAGACTCCTGGACTTTGATAGTGGTTTTTGCTGGAGACACTAATGGAGGAAAGGAAACCACCTCCTAACTAGGAACAAAGACTACTGGCCCAGCTGCCTCTGAATTGACATTGTCCTCCACAAAATTATTTTGAGAAAAATAAAGTTGAAACAGGAAAACTATGAATGTCCTAGAAAGGGCCGAGCAAGTCCTGATATTTGGCCAAATACTGCTAATAACTTCAAGGATAAAGCAGCTATATGGTGACCTGGTTCAATTTGTGGGGCAAATCTTGGATTTCTTGGGCATCTCAGGGATGGAACGTGTTCAATACTGACTAAGCACTGCTATGCACCAGAACTGCCCTGTTTAGTGTTGAGGTCACAGAGCTGAATGGACCTGGCTGCTGGCCTCACAGATTTCATGGTCCAGTGGGAGATGAATAGGACAACAGGCAATTACTACACTGAGCAACAAGTGCCCAGGTGCCATGGAAGTACTGTCATCCAGTCCTCCTGGAAGGATAGCCATCTCCTGATGGAGAAGGTGTCTGCCCAGAGTCTTGAAGGATAAGGAGAAGTTAAAGGCAAGACTAGGGACAATCGTGGTTCAGTGGGAGAATTCTCACCTCCCATGAGAGAGACCCAGTTTGATTCCCAGATAACGTACCTCATGCACAGCCAGCACCCATCACTCAGTGGAGGCTTGTGTGTTGCTGTGATGCTGGGCAGGTTTCAGCATTGTTTCTAGATGAAGACAGACTTGGAAGAAAAGCCTGGACCTACTTCTGAGAAACAGCCAGTGAAAACTGTATGGATCACAATGGTCCAATCATGGAGTCATCATGAATTGGGGGCTGACTCTACAGAACCTAACAACAACAAGGAAAGGACAGAAGGCATTCTAGGCTAAGGGAATAGCAAATCCAAGGAAATAGATGGAGAAGTAATCATATACCATCAGGATTAAACATAGTTAAATTCTAGATCTGTTTGGCCACAGCAGAAGGAGGGAGGAGAGTGGCAGCTCCAAGGCTGGAGAAGTAAGCTTCAACCAGATCTTGACACACCTTATGTGGTAGGGAGCTTGGTTTTTATCCAGAGGGCAATGGGGAGCCATTGAAAGATTTTAAACAGACTAGACATGATCAGATTTGTTTCAGAAATGTAGCAGGGTGGTTTATTAAGAATGTAATGTGGCAGAATAACCTATTGAGAGACTAGCTGTGTCTTGTTTTCTCCATTGTAAGCTCCTCAGTAAAAAATGAAAAGTATTTCATTCTTCTTCCTTTCTGCTCCCACTCAGAAGGGAAGCCAAGCTTTTATATATTTGAGATCTGGACTTTCCTTGCTCACAGGGGGAAACTGACAGTATTTTTGTGTGTTTAATGACAAAAGAGAGAGAGAGGTTGCCAGGCAGGTCTGTCTCTTTGTTTTAGGAGACTGGTCCAGCCAGGGAGTGTTGGATTGTGCCAAGAATTGAAGGCAAGAATGACTACACTCAGAGAGGTTATGGGAGGGAGAGAGGCTTCAAGAGATGCTAAGGTCACTGAGACTTGGTGACTGCTTGGTTATGGTTATGTCTCCAGGTTTCCTTCTGGGCAATTGGAAATATGGGTGGTGGGGTTAGTCGCTGAATAGATTAGAGGATATGTTTAACACTCAAGTTCCATAGATTTGAACAGCAAACAGTTGTGCACAGATAGAGCTTAGACTCTCAGCCTAACCTCTCTTAGCCTAGAATGCCTTCTGTCCTTTCCTTGTTGTTGTTAGGTTCTGTAGAGTCAGCCCCCAATTCATGATGACTCCATGACTAGACCATTGTGATCCATAGAGTTTTCACTGGCTGTTTCTCGGAAGTAGATCCAGACTTTTCTTCCAAGTCTGTCTTCATCTAGAAACAATGCTGAAACCTGCCCAGCATCACAGCAACACACAAGCCTCCACTGAGTGATGGGTGCTGGCTGTGCATGAGGTATGTTATCTGGGAATCAAACTGGGTCTCTCAGCATCTCAACAACCTTTGGGGAAAGGAGGAAATCTCATGGCTACCTCGTTGCCATGTGGTCCTGTTGGTCTCTCCTGCCCTGATCTTGACCAGCGAGAACATTTTTAGGGCTAGGCCGGTGTTGTTATGCATGGAATTGTATCCCTCAAAATATGTGTTGTAATCCTAACCCATATTCCTGTGGACATAATCTAACCTAATGCAATGCAATCATCTTCCATAATGCAATCTGTTATATAATTATTCCATCAGTTGAGATCATACCAGTGTGGAGTGGATCTGAAACCTAATCACTTCTGAATTACATAAAGAGAAGCACAGACACAGAGATGTATGCACACACAAACACACAGGGAGGATGCAATATGAGGATCATCTACAAGCTAAGGAACCATGGAACATCCAGAACTACCTGCTAGAAAGGACCTGACATGACCAAGACCCTGATTTGGACTTTCAGCCTCTAGAATAGTGTGAAATAAATCTGTTCTTTAAAGCCACCTGTTTGTGGTATATGCATCACACCAGCACTAGAACACTGAAATGGGGGCTGACTGACCACTCTCTGTAGTGGTGGACAATGCAACATAAGCAAGCTCCAAACAGGGTCAGGAGGCAGGGGTGGCCACAGAGTACTGCAGGAGTGCAAGCCCATCACAGCGGCTCTTTCTTACTCCTTGGTAAAAGGAGTGCTCCAGATCTGATGTTGCATATAGTTCCTTCCAGACTGAGCCTTCTGTGAGCCTGTGATGACACCCTTATGCCAGAGAGAGCAGAATACTCGGTCACAGAACAGATGACAGGGGCAGGGAATAACTGTGAGGGTCCAAAGCCCGGAAGGGTCATCAAGGAAGGATTCCTATGGGGGTTCTTGGAGCCCAGCAGTGGATCCCTGGGTTGTAACTAAATTAAGGGCAACAGCCATTACCCTCCTGCCTCCCCTTCATCTGCTAGGCTGTGTCTAGGACACACCTGCCTGGCAAAGTGAAGGGCACAGCAGGCACCGAGTTCCTACTTGTAGAACAACATTTCCACACCTGATGCACCTGATACCAAGCTCACTGTGGCTTCTCTTCAACTACATGTACATCGTGTGTGCCTGAATGTTTCCTACTACCTCTCAGGGATGCCCTAACAATAAAAGGAGCTTTTGAAGATAGTGGCTCATTCTCCTTTCTCCAGATAAATCTCCTCTCCTTCCCTACTCTCTATTATGCACAATCTCTGCTTTCCAGTAGCTGAAATCAATATTCTGGATTACCTTCCCCAGGGATGAACTCCCCTGAGATATAAGATAATATTTGACCAGTGGCCTGATACTCTGGATGGACAGGAGGGAAAGTAGGAAATGGCAGCAGAATGTAACTAACGTTATTGAGCACCTGCTAAGGATCTGGCTTGACAATTGCCATGCCTGGGATGAAATAATCAGATGTCCATTTTAATGATGAGAAAACTAGGTCTCAAAGAGAGCAATAACTTGCCCAAGATCACAAAAGTGGTACAAACTGGAATTTAAACCCAAATATCCTTGGCTTTCTTTGTCTTTCCCTTCCATGCTTTCAAAAAAATATTTATTGACCATCTATTTTGTATAAAACACCAAAGATAAATAAAATAGTGTGGTAGCCTTCAAGTGCTTGTAACCTCAACAGGAAATATACAGGTGAACAAATGGTGTGACAAGTGGTCAAAGTCCTGCTAGACTTCAGAGCAGGCACAGGCTAAGGAGGCTTTCTGGGAAGTGACAACCACAAAGATGCCAGAGGATGCATTGTAGTTTAACTGGCCTACAAGGTGGTGGGAAGACATAAGGGCCAATGGGTCAGTATATGTAAAGGCATCTGGGATGAAAGCAGTCCCTGCATGGCTCAAAGTGTTCATCCCTTGACTAACTGAAAGGTTAGTGGTTTGAGTCCACCCAGAGGCACCTTGGAAGAAAGGCCTAAATACTTTTCTGAAATTTCTACTCTGCAACATACAGGGTTGCCATGAGTCAGATCAACTTGATGGCAGCTGGTTTGGGGTTTTTGGGGAGAAGGCGCAGGGGCAGGGCTTCCTGCCAGCATCTGCCTGCCAATGCCAGGATTGGTGGGAAGCTCAGGTGATGTCTCCCTCCCCCAGCCACTTTCAGAGCCAAACTACACTGCTCCCCAGAAAGACCCCAGTTTAGGCATTGGACCCCAAAACTGACTTCCTGGAGGCAGCTCTGCCAGTGCCCAAGGCCCTCCGGACAGCCACAATCCTCCTCCCTCAGCTTGATCTTCAGTTTAGCTAAACTGCTGGATCCCTTTGGGTTTGATACCATCTAATTGGTTGTGGCAAATCCCATATTAACTCTCCCTGCAGAAGCTGGAGTGCCTCTCCCCACCTTCCTTCTTGTCCCGGCCCCTATAGAAGCTTGTGTTATCATGTTTATGAGCCTCCACAACCACAGACGGGCAAATTTGCATATAAATAACCTGCCAGCAAGGGAAGCTGCAAGAGGCACCAGGTAACGACTCTGTTTATTACTCTGGAGAGAGAAGGGGAGCAAGAAGGGCTTATGCACTGGGTGGCCCAGTCTGGATGGCTACATTTCCACCTGATGATTAGCTGAGAAAGGGTCAGTGCCCCTCCAGTGGGAGGAGGGAGGAAGAAGTGCAAAATGTCTAGGCTCCTCCCCTTTGGGAAACCCCAGGCCCTGAAGACCAGGATTATGAGACCCAATATTGTCCCTGAATGGAGCTCTGATAGCATAGTGGCTGAAGCACTTGACTGCTAACCAGAAGGCTGGCGGTTCAAACCCACCGGCCACTCCTGGGAAGGAAGGTTGGTCAATCCTACTTCCGTAGTGATACTGCCTCGGAAACCCAAGGAGGGGTCGCTATGAGTCGGGGCCGACTGGATGGCACATAACAACAACAACAACAATTGTCCCTGAAGGGGCTCTAATGGCATAGTGCCTAAGGCATTTGACTGTCAACCAGAAGGTTAGCAATTCAAACCTACCAGCTGCTCCATGGAAGGAAGACGGGGCAATCTACTTCCGTAAAAATTTACTGCCTTAGAAACCCAATAGGGGTCACTATGAGTCAAAATCGACTCATGGCAGTGGGTTTGGTTTTTTTCATTGTCCCTGAGGCTGGTCCTGTCTGAAAATTTATTCCAGCAGTCAGGTATGGACCTGTGCATGGTGCAGTGAGGGATATGAGGGGGTAGGGGGAGGTGTCATGTTCCTCTAAGAACTGTGTATTGCAGAGAGCACATCCAGACCCAGGGTGGACAGCACTGATCAAATACAAGAGCAAGTTGAGGGGTATGTTAAACTGGTCTGCACTGCAGGTGCTGTGGGTCATTTTCACAACTGAGAAGACTTCAGGAGGAGGAGAACTTGGGCTAGGCCTTGAAGAAAAGTGGACCTTGCTTGGGTGGAAAACAGAAGGAGCACTGCAAGCTGGAGGGAATGAGGTAAACAGAGGAATGTTCAATGGATGCATCATTGTGTGACAATTGGTGGGGCAGGAAGAAGGGAGATAAATCAGAAGAGCAGCAAGAGGCAGAGCGGGAAGCTTCAATCTGTAGGGTCCCCATATGATTAGGTTCTGACCTTATGTCTAAATCTGGAAGGTTTTTGAGGAGAGGTGTAACATCGCAGTGACTTGAGAGACATTCCCCTGTATTTCCTTCACTGGCTAATCTAGGTCCCCTAAGTCAGCTGTTGTTCTGTGGGCTAAAGCTATAGTTGCTGAAACCTCCATTCAGTTATGGGATGGCACATAGGCTACCTACGAAGGCTGTGGAGGTTACCTTTAGTCTTGGCCTGGTATCTATTAACACACCACCATCACCATCACCAGTTGCCATAGTGTGAACTCCATCCAGGGATTCCATTAACACACCAAACCAAAAAAAAAAAAAAACCAAACCCACTGCCATCAAGTGGATTCCAACTCATAGAGAACTCCATTGGGTTTCCGAGATAGTAAATCCTTATGAAAATAGATTGCCCAACCTTCCTTCCATGGAGTGGATGGTGGGTTTGAACTACCAACTTTCTGGTTAGCAGTCAGATGCCTTAAGCACCATGCTACCACCAATGAGACTCAATTCAGAACAGAGAGAATAAGACATTTGAAGGTAAATGTGAATCTGGAGTCTTGGAGGAGTTAGGGATGAGAAAGAGGTAAAACTGGAAATTTATGCTTAGAGAACCAAATAAGGGATCAATAGGCTCAGAATAGGTGGGTTATCATGGAAAAACCACTGACCTCATCTTCAGACCTGGGTTCAAATCCCAACTCTGCTATATACAGTTGGGTGGACAAGTCAACTCTCCTCTCTGAGTCTATTTCCTCATCTTTAAAATGAGAATTATAATTGCTTGTGCTTAGAGTTTCAGGAAATATATGAAATAATATTTTAAAATCAACTGGCATACAGTTGTTGTCATTGTTGTTAGGTGCTGTTGGTAGATTTTCCATTCATAGAGACCCATGTGACAGAGTACAACTGCCTCACCAGGTTTTCTAGGTTGTAATCTTTACAGGAGCAGATTGTTAAGTCTTTTCTCCCAAAGAGCCAATGGATGGTTTGAACTGCTGACCTTTCACTGGCACATAGTTCCCATTAAGCCCATTGCTATGGGGTCGATTCTGACTCAGAGGCCCTACAGAACAGAGTAGAACAGCCCTTTTGGTCTTCCAAGGCTGTAATCTTTACAAAACATACTGCCACATCTTTCTCCTAAGGAGTAGATGGTGGGTTTGAACCTCTGACCTTTTGTTTAGCAGCCGAGTGCTTAACCACTGTGCCACCAAGGCTCCAAGTAGCATACAGTAGGCACTCTAAAATACTCATCTTTTTAAATTAAATGTTAAGTGTTATAACATCATGAGGATTGGAACAGTAGGGTGGAGAGAGTTCAGTTTACCAAATCCCAAAATACTGCAACTAGGGAATTCCTTTAAAGCCTGCATCAGGTGGTTATGAGGCAGATGAGGGAAACACTCTTCTGGGCAGCTGGTAATAAATACAGAGAGCTCATTTTCCTAAGAAGTGTCACAGTCTGAAAATATAAATAGGTTACAGGAGAGGTTAGGATGCTCATGAGTGATTGCTCTAACAGGCTGTTAAGGAATTGGCAGATGTTGGGGCTTGATCTGAACTCCAAGGTTGACAGCTTCTAGGGTAAAGCCTTTTCTATAAAAAGGTCTTGGTAACACCATCACAGGCAGGTTGTACCATGGGTTTGGACTTAGGAGATAATTCTATTTCTGTGCTCTATATCCCATGGTCCCCCAAGCTCTCCAGGATGATAGACTGAATTTACAGTGGTACATTTTCCATTGCTTCTTACCATTTCTACCCAGGTGTCCTGCCTGTTGGCAGACACCTGCCCACTTGTGCTTTAGAATAGCATCTCTCTTGAGATGGAGGAAAGAAAGCACAGAGGTCTCCAGTCCCCAGGCAGTGGCACAGCACCCAGAGCCACACTGACTTTATGATCTCCAGCCCCTCACCCCTGGTACCTGTAGGTAATACCTTCCTGTAGTCATGGCAATTGGATTCCCAGAAGGCTAGGTCTTTGGGTATCAACCGCCATCTTGGGAAGCTGCTGGCTGCATATGTTTTTAAGATTGCTTTGTTTCTCCAAGGGAGCTCTGGTGGCATAATGCCTAAGGCATTTGACTGCTAACCAGAAGAATGGTGGTTCAAACCCACCAGCCACTCCTTGGAAGGAAGGTTGGGCAATCTACTTCTGTAGAGATATGGCCTCAGAAATCCAAGGAAGGGTCGCAATGAATCAGATCCAACTCGATGGCAGTGAGTTTGGTTTTTGGATTTTTGTTTCTCCAAAGCTGGTCGTGCATCCCCAAGTTAGAACTACTGAAGTTGAAGGGAGAGAATGTTCTGTGGTGAAACTGCACTTCTTTGGTTTTTGAGTATTTGGGTCTTGGGAGAGGTTTCCAGGATTTCCCACTTGCTTTGGTGAGGTCATCCTACCTTGGTCAGCACCTGAGCAGAGTCTGGAAGCTGTCCTTCCCGTCTTTTCACTACTCTTACCTCCTGTTCTACTCCAAAGTCAGAAAATAACTAGTATAGGGCCAGCCATTTTCTACACTGGTAAGAAAATCTGATGTGACGGAGGGCTGGTGGGGAAAGAGACCAGGCAGCAGCAACAGCAGGAAGTAAGTTTTCATCTGGGTGGCTGGAGTGAGAGGAGGGGGGTGATGGAGCAGATGACAGGATCAGGGCAGGGCGATGGGGTGACAGAGCCAACAGGGAGGGCTAGAGCAGAGCTAAGCAGAGTGCAGGGGGATGACTGAATGGCGATTGGGGAGGGATTGAAGTGGGAGACAAAGGATTTGCTGCAGAGCCCAGAGCCCTGATGAAGCATGGGGGATGCTTTGATGCAGGAGATAGCAGGCTGGGCCCAGGGTGGAGGCGGAAGGTGATTTAGCACCTTAGAAGACAGTACAGGCAGGACCTGTGCTTGGGGGACCCAGAGCTGCAGGCTGCTCCCATCCATCCCCCAATGAAGGCAGCAGTGACTGAGGAGCCCCTGCGGAGGAGGGGGGACAGCGAGAGGAGAAGCACAAGGCTGGCTTCAGAATGCAGCCCGCAAGCACATTTTGCCTGTAACATTCAGACAAATTCCAGGGCAGCTTTTCTCCGGGAAAGGGAAACATGGTTCAAAGAGAACATAATGAATTGGCTGAAATAAATAGCTAATTAGTTCCAGATAGCATCAGAAGCTCACGGAAGTGTGCTGAGCAGTGCAGTAGGCCAGCAGCCACTACCCACTTCTACTGGACACAGCCCTCTCCCTGTGTGGAGACAGACTGGAGGCCCTGTACTGAGGGTGCACAGGGCTAAGCCCCGGAGAAAGTCTGAAAGCTCCAAACGTTTCTACTTGGTGGTCTATAGAGCCCTTACCGCCATCACTGAGAGGCCTTGTGGCATTAGGGAAAGAACACGGCCTGTGCAAGCAGGATATGGGCCTCTGAGCCTAGCTCTGTAATGTCCATATTAGGCATCTTGAATGGTTTCTCTGACTTCAGTATCTTCAACTAAAAGAAAAACTATGTGACAAAACCAAACTAATACCTATCCTGACTCTCAGGGTTGTTGTAAGACTTGAATGATACAAGGTCTGAGAAAAGACTATGAAAAGAATACTGAAAATTGCCATCCATTTGATACTAACTTCCACAAGGGAAACCAAAACTACTTGTCATGGAGTCGATTCCAACTCATGGAAACCCCATGTGTGTCAGAGTAGAACTGGACTCCAGAGGGCTTTCAGTGACTAATTTTTGGAAAGTAAATTGCCAGGCCTTTCTTCCAAGGTGTCTTTGAGTGGACTCAAACCTCCAAACTTTCAGTTAGCAGCTGAGTATGTAAACCATTTGCACTACCCAGGGACTTCTTCATGGGAGAGGGGGACCTGTTTTGCTCCCATTTTTGTCCTTCCTCTCCCTGCATTTAACAAAGTGCACGGCACAAATATTTGTTCACAATTGTTTAATTAACATGTATCCTTTATTGTCCTATGATAACCTCCAGTCATCCATGAACAGGCTGAGCCTAAGAAAATTCGAGGTACAAAGCAGGGGTATTCATGCCCTAAAGCCACCATATATGATGTTTGAATTGGCCCTCATTTTGACCTAGCCATAGTTCTGTCAGCCTGGAAGACAGAGGATGGAGAATCATGCAAAGTTTGATGGAGAGGGTAAAACAATGCACTAGATTTCCCTGTGTAAGGAGCAGAGCTGGATCTCACCCCTAAGAGTTCCTTGTCTCTCCTGTGCCTCTTCAGCTTTCAGATTCAGAGGAAGAGATGAGGAAGGACAGGACACTTTACCACATTCACAAGACTCTCTTCAGTCTGATGTTTGGAGGCCCTGTAATGTATCAATCATCTTAAACTGCATGCACATTCCACATTAATTATCATTTAGATATAACTAGAAGTTAAGTGGCAGTTGACTAGTTGACATGTTTTGTAGACATATAATCAAACTTCGTTAATTTTGATTTTGCAGTTTCTTTTTGCATCTTAGATACAATTCAGGTATCAAATATTGCTGGATGCCCTTGCAAAGTCCCAGAGCCAGGCATCAGGCTCACTGTCCAATGAAGATGTAGCTGGGAGCAGGAGAATTTGTGGTTTCATGACACCCTATGTTCTCCTACAGAGAGGAGAAATACTTTTCCAGGAAATAGGAGGCACTCACTCTGTTCCCAGAAACAACCAGCAAGTGCTGTGTGATCTTGGGCAAGCTGTGTGACTTGTCTGGGCTTCATCTTTCCTCTAGAAATAGGGCTTGAGAAACAGAGACAAAGGTTGAAAGGAAAGGGTAGCCACCAAGCCTTCTTTCCCCTAAGTCTGAAGATGTAACAGAGCAGGTGTGGGAGGCTGAGGAACAGTGGGGTCTGGAAGCTGAGCTGAGGGGATACTTGCTTTCCCTGGAAGGCAGAGACCCTTTGCCACGTGAGGCAAGCTAGCCCTCCCTATCTGCAGTTACTGCCAACTAAGAACAGACCCAATCAGGCCCAAGTCCCAAGCTCCCTACCCACTCCTCCCCACACGTTGGTCAGTAAAAACAATACCAAGGAAGGACTTCTTGCTCCACAGCAGCTTACCCTGAACATTTTGAGATGAGAAAGAAGGAATAACAGAAATCAACACTTATTCATAGCTTATGGTGACCCGGGCTTTGCTCTAAACATTTTGTGTATTAATGAACATGTTTAATTCTCACAACAACCCTAAGACATAGGAACTACTACTATCACTGTTTTACAGATGAGGAAACTGGGGCACAAGATGAAAAGTAACTTGTTCAGAGGTACACACATATAAATGGCATTGTTTCTTTTCAAGGAGCTCACAATTTAATCAGTCAGTAAGAGCAAATTAAGCACCTACCATAAACCCCCTCCCTCAAGAAGCAATGGTGGTATACTGGTTAGGGCATTTGACTGTTAACCAAAAGTTGGTGGTTCAAGCCCACTAGCCACTCCATGGAAGAAAGATGAGGCAGTCTACTTCTGTAAAGATTTATAGCCTTGGAAACCTAATGAGGGTTGCTATGAGTCAAAATCGACTTGACGACAGTGAGTTTGGCTTTTTGGTATGAGCCCCTACAAAGAAGACCCTGGTGGTACACTGTTTAAGCACTCAGTTGCTAACTGAAAGGTCATCAACTCAAAACCACCGGTCACTCCCCAGTTGAAAGATGTGGCAGTTTGCTTCCACAAAGATTCATAGCCTTGGAAACCCTGTGAGGTAGTCCTACTCTGTCCTATAGAGTCACTGATGACAGTGGGTTTGGTTTGGATTTTTTATGTAACTACCAGCCCTATATTAGGTACTGTGACAAATAAGGAAAAAGATAATATACTGGTCTGTTGTTGTTGTTGTTGTTGTTATGTGCCGTCGAGTCGGCCCCGACTCATAGCGACCCCTCCTTGGGTTTCCGAGGCAGTATCACTACGGAAGTAGGATTGCCCAACCTTCCTTCCGAGGAGTGGCTGGTGGGTTTGAAACCGCCAGCCGTCTGGTTAGCAGGCAAGTGTCTTAGCCACTATGCTACCAGAGCATACTGGTCTGTAGAGGAGTCTAAATCAGAAATAAGGCAAGCAGACCCTTTAGTTAGACATTCATCTGTCTGTTAGGGATTTATCTCTGGTGTCAGGATGGTACCATCAATAAATATTTCTTGAATGATGGATTGAAATGAACAGTGTATTAGCTTACTATTGCTGCTGTAACAAATTTCTACAAACATAGTGGCTTAAAATAACATCAATTTATTATCTTACAGTAAAAAAAAAAACAACTCACTGCCGTCGAGTCGATTTCAACTCATAGTGACCCCTCGTTGGGTTTCCAAGGCAGTCTCTCCTTCCAGTTAGCAGTCCAATGCCTTAGGCACTATGTTATCAGAGCTCCTATCTTATTGTAAGGAGTCAAAAATTCAAAACTGGTCTCTCTGAGCTAAAGTCAAGGGATCAGCAGAACTGCATTCCTTCTGGAGACTCCAGCAGAGAATTTCCTTGTCTTTTCCAGCTTCTGGAGGCTGTTTGCATTTTTTGACTTATGAATCCTTCCTCCATCTTCAAAACCAGCTGCATAGCATTTTCCAATCTTCTCTGACTCTGACCCTAGCTCTCCTGCCTCCCACTTTCACTCATAAGAATGCCCATGACTAGGTTAGGTCTACCTGGATAATAATCTAAAATAATCTCCTCATCTTAAGGTCAGCTGATTATCAACTTTAATTCCACCTACAACCTTAGTTCCCTCTTGCCTGATAACATTCACATGTCCCGGGAATTAGGACATGGACATCTTTAGGGGGCTATTACAATGTCTACCACAATAGGATTACGACAGTGGCAAGGAAATCTCTCTGAGCCTTGGTTTCTGCCTTTAAATTAGGAATAATTCAATTTTTCCAAGTGTTCCCAGATTAAAAAAAAAAAAAAAAAGCATTACCTTTGGGTTGATTCCAACTCATAAGCGATTCTGTAGACCAGAGTAGAACTGCCCCATAGATTTTTCCAAGGCTATAAACTTTACAGAAGCAGACTGCTACATCTCTCTCCCATGGAACAGCTAGTGAAGTAGTTCAAGTCACCAATCTTTTGGTTAGAAGTTAAGCACTTAACCACTGAACCACCAGAGCTCCTTCCAAGGATTGCAAAGGTCTAAAACCTCATTATCATCATGACATACCCACCTCCATCAGCTTTCATTTCTAGTCCTTCAAAAATTTCTTTCAATTTTACCACCCAAGTGACTCCCAATCCTTATCATTTCTACTAGTAACCCTAACTCATCCTTTAACAACTGCATGCCTGGACATCTGCAATGACTTGCTAACTAGTCTCCCAGCATCCACTCTAGTCTTCCTTAAAGTCCTCACCATTACCTACCAGGCCCTTTATGAGCTGATCCCTGTCATCTCTTCAACATTGTCTTATACTGTCTCTCATTCACTCACCAAGTCCCAAATGGGCTTTATGTGGTGTTACTTGAACACACTAACCTCATTCTCACTTCAGAACTTTTGCTCTTGCAGTCCTCATTGTTTGTTTGGAACCTTCTTATACTGGCTCAATATTTGACTGGTTTCTTCTCTTAATTCTGGTGTTATTTCAAAAGTTACTTGAAATGACCACCCTTTCTAAAGTGTCCTCTCAGCTACTGAGTCACACTCTATAAATATTATGCTTGTTTTAGGTCAGTCTCAGTACCTGAAGCCTGACAGAGCTGAGGTTCTAGCAACTCACAGTGTTACCCCTCTGGTCCTTAGAGGGTAAAGCTGATAGTGGCCTGAGGTTGGGTTTCTTGCTCAAAGATCTCCCCAGTGTACATCAGGAGTGTGGGTCACCCAGAAGACCCCGGGATTTCTTTGAGTGGTGTGTGTTGTATGCCAGTCTCATTCTACACAGCCCATTGTTAAATGCTCAGGCCTGAGCGGAAGACCTGGAAGGATGGAAAGGAGAACAAAGCTACTGGATTCACTGCCTAGGGCTGTCATAACAAAGTACCACAAAGTGAGTGGCTTTAAACTACAGAAATGTATAGTCTTGCAGTTCTGGCAGCTGGAAGTCAATGTCACTAGGATGTCACTAGGGCCACATTCTCTCCAAAGGCTCTAGTGCAAAGATCCTTTCTTGCCTCACTCGACTTCTGATATAATAGTTACCATCAAGTTAATTCCAACTCATGCTGATCGTATGTGTGTCAGAGTAGAACTGTGCTGCATAGGGTTTTCAATGACTGATTCTTCTGCCAGATCTTTCTCCAGGTGCTTCTGGGTGGATTTGAACCTCTAACCTTTTGGTTAGCAATGAACATGTTAACTATTTGTGCCATCTAGGGACTCCCAAGGAGCTCTGGGGGCATAGTGCCTAAGGCATTTGACTGCTAACCAGAAGGCTGGTGGTTCAAACCCACTAGCCACTCTTCAGAAGGAAGACTGGGAAATCTACTTCCACAGAGATATCACCTCGGAAACCCAAGGAAGGGTCGTTATGAGTCGGAACTGACTTGATGGCAATCAGGTTTTTCTCCCCCCCCCCCACCTTAGGGATTCCCAGGCATTCCTTTGTTTGCAGCTACAGCATACTCTGACATCACATAGCCATCTTCACTCTGTCTCTCTGTGTGTTTGTATCTCCTCCTTTTTTATAAAATACCACTCAGATTGGTTTAGGATCCACTCTTCTCTACCTATGACTTCATATTAACTAACAACATCTTCAAAGACCCTATTTCCAAACAAAGTCACATTCATAGGTACTAGAAGATAGGACTTCAACATACATTTTGGGGGCACATTTCAATCCATTAACAGTAACCTTCATCAAGGTTCCAAGCATCTGTCTCCCTGTCTGTGTCCTAGACTGAATCTTTGTGTTTGGGGGCCAGGACCCAGACTTTCTTTTGGTAAATATGATACCTAAACCAAAAACACCAAACACACTGCTGTTGAGTCAGATCTGACTCATAACTACTCCTCCTTGGTTTCGATGTGGTATCACTACAGAAGTAGATTGCCCAACCTTCCTTCAAAGGAGTGGCTCATGGGTTTGAACGGCTAGCCTTGTGGTTAGCAGTCAAATGCAGTAGGCACTACACCACCAGAGCTGATCCAGGTGCTCCCATGCCTGGGCTTGATGGATTCATGATGGGAGCCTCTTCCTCCAATCGAAACATGCAGATATTCCACATGCCCAGAGGATGGAGAGGTTAGAACAAGCTTCTGGGAGTGTATGGACAGAGAGATGAAAACAAACTTGGCCCATGGTGATTTTCCTCTCTGGGTTTTATAAGCCAATGCAGTTTCTGAGTAAAATCGGATCCATGTGTTCCTGATTCATTTCACTCTGGGAAAGAGTTTGTGTGTAAGAGAGAGAGAGATCCCAGAAGTTCCTTTCAGCTGATTTAACAAATCTCTTTCAAGCTTTAATTTTTCATCAGAGAAAAAAAACATTGTATGCTCCCAAACCACTCACATACACACAGGCACATCCCTATGCCCCCATCAATTTCAAATTCAGTATCTCTCCAATCCCTGAAGATAGACTATCCCCACGAACTCAAAGTTGGGGGATATTTTCTCCCCTTGTCCATTTAGCGTGTGCTGGGAAATGGTGCAAGAAGGGAGCCGAGGAAGAACTTAAAAGAAATGAGAAGAAGGAAAAAAGTGCTGCTCCAGCTTGAGGAAGCCAGCATCCTGGTAGCCTCCTCCTCTACTCACATGGCCCCACACCAAAAAGAATTTCAGGACAATAGTGACTCCACATCCATCTTTTGGGTCTAAGTTTCATTTTCATTTTAGAGCCCTAGGCTAGGAACAGAGTCCCTGGGTGGTGCAAGTGGTTAATGCACTGCACTGGCGGTTCAAGTCTACCAGAGGTACATCAGAGAAAAAGCCTGGCAAGCTATTTCTGAAAAAGCACCCACTGAAACAGAGCATAGTTCTACTGACACATGTGAGGTTGCCATGGGTTGGAGTTGACTGGGGGCGGTAGTGGTCTAAGAACAAAGAACCAAAAAAGGAGATGGAAGCCGTGAAACAGATCATCAGTTTCCCATCCTCTTTGCTAGGCAAGACCTTCTAGAGATATCTAGGGCAACATTTTGCCAGAGGGAGCTTCAGATGCCCAGAGCACCAGGAGTCCAAAATTCTCAGCTGTGACCCCAGATCCTGTTATTTTCTGTGACCTTAACCTGTAAGCCTCAATTTCCTTGTCTGTAAAGTGAATCTAACAAAATCTGACTACCCTACAGGAACAAATAAGAGTGGATGAGAAAATGGTTTGTAAACTTCAAGGCCTATAGAAAGGTGACACATTAGGGGTGTGGGGAAAAGATTAACCTACTTGGCTGCAAACCAAAATGTTGGAGGATTAACTCTCCCCAGAGATGCCTCAGAAGAAAGCCCTGGCTATCTACCTCAGCTGCTGAAAACCCTATGGAGCACAGTTCTCTGACACACATAGGGTCACCATAAATTGAGGTCAACTTGATGGCAACTGTAACTGAGAGTCTTAGATGGTATCAGTAGTAATCCTGTTTATAATCATTTTCAAGGCAAGAGATTCTGCAGCTATGGTGGTGTAGTGGGTAAGAAATTTGGCTATTAACCAGAAGGTAGGCAATTCAAACCCACCAGCTGCTCCGAGGGAGGATGATGAGGCAATCTACTCCTGTAAAGATTGGAAACCCAATGGGGATCGCTATAAGTTGGAATCGAGTCAATGGGTTTGGTGGTGTTTTTTGTTTTTTTTTGTTCTAAATGAACCTGTGTATATTTCCCTGTGGAAATCCATTTGTTCCTACTGTGTTGTGTGCATGCCCCACCATACAAGGGTGTGAGTTGCAAAGAGGAACCAAGACAGGACTCTATAAGGTTCCCCTCTCTGAGGCCTGGGCATGCAGAGCTCTGAGCAGCCACCACAGCCAACTGTCCAATGAGACAGTGTGAAGTGTGACTACTGGAAGAGTCTCTTCGCTTTCCTTATCAGAGAAAAGCAGACTGAGCAGCTTCCACTGTTTTTCAAATCAATGGGTGTGAAAATCTACCCAGAACTTAGGTCAGGAAATATGTCATTTTCATCTGTGAAACTTGCACCCACTGACCCCACATCCTCCCTGAAGATGGGGGACTTTCTCACCTCCCACCTCCAATTTAATCTACATCTGATGTGCCAGCAGACCTCAGCCCTGTCTGCATCTTTTGGAGCCATTTCCTTGCACTTAAGAGTAAATGACGGTTTCAGGGAGCCAGGCTGATGGCAGTGCTGCTCACCCATGTGGGCGTCACTCCTTCTCTCTTGCCCTTTGGGGACCTCACTTGGCAAACACAGAGGCTCCTGCTCATGGAAATGTGTATACTGTCTCTGCCTTCACCCACAATTCAATCATGCAGCCTTCTCTGTGGCATAAAAACCTGATTTTCTCTCCTAATGACTCTCTTAACTGAGCTGATGGCTGCCCTCCCCGGGGCTCTGTGGATAAGAGTGCCAGAGACAGACGACCCCACTTTCCTTGATGCCCCTCCATCCCCTCCTCCTCTGTGTCTCTTTGAGGCAGAGGTGCCCAGATGGACACAGTCCTTGGATGTGCCCAGAGCTGGGAAGAGAAGTGCATGGACTGAGAAGCAGTGAGTGGGCTACAGTCCTCCCTGCACCCCTCTCCCCACAATCCTGCCAGCTCCATCTCAAATCCATTAACCTCACTCTGTGCGCACTGTGTTAGTGGTCTGTCTGGGAAGGACAGATCGCCCAACTTGCCTGCAGAGAGTAGAGGGCTGCTACTTGTTGCCAACCTTAGATTCAGAGTAGGCATAGGTGCTAGGAGGGCAGAGCTCAGACCCGGGCAAGCCCTAGCTGGTGCCTACTCCTTGGCTGCCTGGAAGCAGCTCCCCACAGTGGAGGGATGGGGTGCTGCGATTCTGACAGGGGGTGGCAGGAAATTTTCTCATGTTGGCTTTCCCCTCCAGCAATGCTCATCTCTCCCCCTAACAACTAGGGAGACTCAATCATGTCAACTTCCTAAGTGGAGTAAGAGGACCTGTGGATCATAATCCCTTTTATTTTATTAACTCTTCCACATCAGCCTGTGGATCTCGTCACCTCTGTACTATGTGTGCAAGGCAAAGGAGGCCACATGCTGAGTAGCTGCAGGAGCTGAGGGAGAGGTGACTTGGCAAGATGGGACTTCACAGGCCTGAATGGCACTGAGACCCACCCCATAGGTTGTGTCTTAGCTGCATTCTCCTGAGTGGGAAAGTTTCTTCTTGCCATCCTTCATCATGTCATCTCCCAGGATGGGATTCAAAATAAAAGTTACATTCATGGGTATAGTGGTAAGGATTCCAACACATGGTTTTTGAGGACACAATTTAATCCATAACACTGGTTTATTCCCATTTTCCAAGTGAGCCCCTTGAATTGGATGTGTAACACCAATGGTTTAAAAGCAGGCAAAATGGAAGTGGGAGAGGAGCTGTTGCATTGTGGAAAATTACAGTCAATGTCATGAGACAAAGTATGTGCGAGCTGCTGTGTAGAAAGTGAATTTGATCTGTAAACTTTCACTCAAATCACAATAAAAATTAAAAAGAAAGGTGGGGGAACAATGTGTTGTGCCCAGATCTTGAATCCCCAAAACCCACCAAGGAGCCGATTCCACTGCAAAAGCATAGGGGTTGTTTATTCAAGCTCGAGCTCGGACCCTCAACCGTCACCAACGCAGCGGTTCAGGATTACCCAGGGGTATTGGGGTTTTTACAGGGGGTACAGCAGGAAGGAGGAAGTTTCAATCAGAAAATTACAGGATCGGTTGACATTTTCCAAGTTGCTAGTTGTTCCTACTTGATTGGCTCTGTCTGGTGGGCCGAAGCCACCAACTGTCATTTCTAACTACTTGATTGGCTCTGTCTGGTGGGCCGAAGCCACCAACTGTCGTTTCTAACTATTTTAGGTAAGGTATTTTTCTACCATTTACTGATTGGTTGTTGCTAAGGAGAATGCTTGGGTATTGATGAGGTGGGGGTAGTTAGGACTCTATGTGGTTTTTCCAGTAACTAAGGCACTAAAGCGTGGAGTACGTGCTAAGGCATATTGCAAAAATGGCTACATGGTGGTTATATAGAAACATGGCTTCACAAATGCCCATTTAGTGAAGAATTGGGCAAAAAAGAAGTTGCACCAATTCTTTTTCCCTCTTTTCTTCCCCAGCTTCAGGGCAGGATATTCTAACAGTTGGAGGAATTCCTTCAGGATGGATATCGCTGGACGGATATGATGTCAGTGACCCTCTGGACCATGAAGTAACTGTTGCTAGGCCACCATCTTAAGTTGTAGAAAAGAAGAAAGTCATAGAAAGTTACTCAGTGGAAGAAACTCCTTGTTGTTCCCAGTCATTTACCTCTTTTTCCATGGTAATAGAATTTTTAGCCAGACACATGGCAGCCTAAAAGAGTACATTTTCTAGCTCCCCCTTGCAGCTAGATGTGGCCACAAGGTTTAGTTGTGGCCAATGGGATGTGAGCAAAAGTAATCTTCACAACTATATGGGCATATAGAATAGGTACATGCCCTCTCTCCCTTTTCCTCGTCCCACTGCTTGGGACATAACTGTAGTGGTTAGCCGCATGTGAACAAGGGCATGTCCAGGGATGCCATCAAAGTAGAGGGGTCTGGGTACCTAATCCCATGGAGTGTGGAGCTACCATCCCAGCCCTGTTGGAGGAGAGAGAAATAGACTTCTAGGATTTTTTACAACATTACTACAGCTGAGCTTATATATTAACTTGAGAGCCTTAGTTCATTTTATTACAGCATTGTTATAGCTGCATCTGTATCTTAACTAAACGGTCTTAGTACAATTTCTAGCCAGGAAGTGTGTTCAGCATACTTGTCCTACTTCATAGCAAGGCTCAGCCCTCATAGAAGGTTCTCCCACCCCTCACCCCTATGAACAGGACCTGCACCTCACAGGAACTTGTCCCTGGGGGCAAGACATCAGAAGCAGAGATTGCTTCCCATTGGCATACACAGTGACATCCTAGCATATTCCATAATTTTTTGTAAAACCCTTTCTTCCCCTTGACAAAATTATTTCAGCAATAATCATGGAATGAGATGAATAACAATAATGGCCAGAAAGAAACATAACAGGGAAAATATTCTTTTATTGAACTTCTTAAATATAATCAATCATTCCAATTAAAGAATAACCCCCCAAAAACAAAGGTATTTTAGGTAAATAATTAGGAGTAATTAACAAGCAAATTTCAATAAAACCAAAATATTTGTAAATGACACAATTTTGGCAAATACTAAATTGTACCAATGATATTATATTTTATCACTTGGATTCCTTCTTTAGTTTTAAAGCAAACAATTAATTATTAACTATTTAACAGAATAATATATTTCAATTTAAAAAATATTATTCAAATTAAGTAAAATATTTTGTGTATGAACTAAAATTTGTACATACTGAGCAAAAACCTTCCACTCCAAAGTTTGCAATTAGTTCCACTGTTTTGCATTTTAAACACAAATGAAAATTCTAAGTGGTCACATAGAATGACAGAATGTGAGTAACTCAAGATTCATTTCTGCTTTAAACACTCTGTGCTGTCACCAATGATTGAGAACCTATAGTTTGAATACAGGAACATGAGCTACCACATGGGTTAGAGACTCAAATTACACCTGAAGTCAATTGCTGTGGAGTCGACTCCTGCTCATGGAGACCCCACGTGTGTCAGAGTAGAACTGTGCTCCACAGGGTTTTCAGCCTTTCCTCCAAGGTCTGGGTGGATTCGAACCTCCAACCTTTCAGTTTGCAGTCAAGCCCATTAACGATTTGCACTGCACCTGAAGCAAGCTCAATCCCAAACAATTATGAATTTACTCTAAAAACGAACCCATGTAACTGATGTACATGTTTCAGGAGCCAGCCAACTGAACAACTGGAAATTCCCTAAGTTAGCATCCATGTAACATGCAATACTTATTAAAGAATAATTTATAAAAATGTGCTAATTTGAAGCTTAAAAAAAAAAAAAAAACTATTGTTGAGTCAATTCCAACACATAACGACACTATAAGACAGAGTAGAACTACCCCTTAGGGTTTCCAAGGCTGAAATTTTTACAGAAGCCACCTGCCACATCTTTCTCTTGTGGAGAAATCTGAATCTTACATATATATTATTAACATTCAACTATAACTTGCAATTATTCCAAACTTAGATCAGCAAAAGATTTTGATGGATGCGGAGTATTTTATCACTGATATTGTTTAGTTTCCAGTGCATGGTAATAATAAAAAGCAGACCGACTTTCAGTTCCTGTTATTGTTTCTAACTCTCTGCAGACAATGCCCACCCTGATTGCCACATCTGGGCAAACCACTCCCACTACCCCATCTTAGCACCTCTCATCCAAGTTCCCTCAAGAGATGTGGAGGTCTCATTATTTTTTGGCTCCACTGCTTTATCTTTCTTAGGAAGACAGAATTTAGGGACAGTAGGACCCAAAACACTCTAGTTTTCAGGTCTTAGCAACTAAAACTCATTTGCTATTTTTGCTTTATTTTAAATTGTAGTACTTGCATTTTATAAATGGGCTGACAGTTAATTGTGTTTCCTTATTAAACAAGGCGAGATAACCACAGCAACATACTTTAGAAATTACTACACACACTTTGTCTCTTGCAGAAACTTGAGTGAGTTTTTGCTAGAAACCAAGAGAGCCTCCCAAGGGCAAGGACTTAGGTTCCAGGCTGAGGTGAATGGGCATAGTGGTATGGGTGGGTGGTTAGAAACATGGAAGGACTAGAAGCTGAGAGGAAGGGGCAGGGGACCCAGGAGACAAGAGGCGAGAAATGAGGAGTCCAGCACAAGAAATCTGTCACTAATAATAGCAAGAACTACCATTTAACTTTTAATTTCTTCATGTTACTTTTTCACTTTTCCCAACAATTCAGCAAGATGTGCCCAGGGAAGTTAATTATTTTGTCCAATGTCTGTCCTGTAGGAAGGTAGGACTTGAACCCATGACCTTGCCCTTCACCACACTGGCACCTACGATGTTCTGTAGCTTGCAGGGCCCTAGCCAGAGATCTAGGACTTAGATGTGGGCCTCCAGGTCCTGGGCAGCCAGGGCCATGGTAATGGAAAGAGTGTGAGGTGAGGGCATGCTATGTGTCCAGCACTCTTCTGAGCACCAGACAATTAGCAATGAACAAAAGAGGTAAATCCTTGCCCTGATAGAGCTCAATTATAAAGGGAGGGAGAGAGAATAAAAAACAGCTAAATATGGTATATGCCAGGGAAAGGAAAATGCTATGAAGAAAAACAAGTCAGGGTAAGAGATGGATGGGGGTAGAGTGCTTCCTAGATGAGGTGGTCAGGTGTTTTTGTTTCCCAGGCTGCCATAACAAAAACCACAAATTGGGTGGCTTATAAGAACAGCAATTTATTGTCTCACAGTTTTGAAGACCAGGGGTCTGAGATCAGGATGTCAGTCATGTTGATCTTTCCTGAGCCTTAAGGGATAATCTATTGCATGCCTCTCTCCTGGCTTTTGGTGACAGCCGGCAATCCTTAGTGTTCCTGGGTTTGTAGATATAACTTCACATGGACCCCTTCCTCTGTGTGTCTCTTTTCTCCTTTTTTATGACACTGCTCATATTGGATTAAGACCCACCCTACTCTAATATAACCTTACCTGAAGTGATAACATCTTCAAAGACCTTATTTCCAAATGAGGGCAACTTCACAGGTACCAGAGGTTAGAGCATCAACATATCTTTTGTTGTTGTTGTTGTTATATGCTGTCGGGTCAGCCCTGACTCATAGCGACCCCTCCTTGGGTTTCCAAGGCAGTATCACTACAGAAGTAGGATTGCCCAAACTTCCTTCTGAGGAGTGGCTGGTGGGTTTGAACCGCCAGCCTTCTGGTTAGCAGTCAAGTGCCTTAGGCACTACGCTACCAGAGCTCCTTAGGGAGGGGCAATTCAACCCATAGCATCAGGGAAGGCCTCTATGCAGAGGTGACATAAGAGTTGAGCACCTCACTTCCTACCTCTCTTGTTCAGGCCACCTAAAGTCCAAGACATACAGGCTCCAGTCCGTTATTGGATCTGAACATTGTTACTAGAAGTGATGGGAAAAGGATGGGTTAACAGACTTCAGCGTGATTGTCTCCTGGCTTCAGAGAAACAGAGAAAGGAAAGAGACAGCCACTGCCTTAGGGGAGAAGGAATGAACACACAAAAGGGCACAGGCATGTACACAGAGCAGAAGAACTAATGCCAATTAATTGATGCAAACTAACCATCTGTCAGGGAGCTGCCAGAGAATGCTGTATTTGGGGTGGAGGACAACAGTGTGCTGTATGATGATTCTATGTACAAGTCTAGCCAGGATAAAAAAGGTCCCACTAACCTTAGTCCTTGAATCTTGATTCTCCAAGTCCCCACCTGTGTGATGGCAGAAAGTGCAGTCTCTCTAGAGTAATTGCTCCCAGACATCCCCAAGACACTTCAGGGAGGTCATTCACACATAGGTACAGACCCATCCTGGCCTTGTTCTCCACTCCCACCACCACATTCCCAGCTCCAACAGCATCCCCAAGGTGCCACTCTGAGGATCCACCCCAGTGCCAGCATCCTGCCCAGCCATTACCAATGCAGTGAAGCCCAACATCAGGGAATGGAACTGCTGCTACCAAAGATTTTGCTACCACAGGGAAAGCTGACATTTGATATTGCCATTCTTACAAAGTGAGATGGGAAAATGCTTATAGCGTAGAGATAAAGTTGGTATCTCCAAATATTATGCAGTTAGTCATGCAGATTTTCCACACTCCTCTGTGGTTTGCTAAGCTGGGGTCCCCAAAAGGGGTCATTAATCAGGCCATCTGTTCCCCTGGTGGGACCAGAGACCCACACTCATTGCTTCTGGTGCTGGTGGCCAGGCCAAAGCTTACACAGTCCAAGATGAACATTGTTCCACTGCAGCCACTCCCTGCTTTTCTTGCAGGCACAGATACTGAGTACACACCTCAGCAGAGGCCTCTGCCCATCACCCACCAACTCTGCCTTTGTAAATAAGGAGAATGCCTTGTCCTGCTCAGCCATGGGGAACCCTGGTGGTGTGGTGGTTAAGTGCTCAATTAAGGTTGGCAGTTCAAAGCCACCAGCTGCTCTGCAGAAGAAAAGTCCTGGTAATATAGATTGCGCTCAAGAAAACCCTATGGGGTAGTTCTACTCTGTCACATGGGTCACTATGAGTCGAAATTGACTTGATGGCACTTAACAACAGCACTCAGCTATGTGTGTCACACAGCACCAATTTCTGAGCAGCTACCTGTTTCAGATGGTTAAGTTCGTGAGCACATAGCCTCTTTATATACCACATACATATCACCAAGCAGCTGGTTCATGTGAAGTATCAACATTCCTTATGAAGTGGGAGAGGGATTAGTTACTGGGTCTGGCTTACTGTGATTATGCCAGACACCTTTCTCACTAAGGTGAGTTCCCTCTCTGTGCCCTGATATTGTCCCATGGTGTCTGGCTTCCTTTGGGTTCCATTGCCCCCACGGTCCCCCACCTCCATCCATCATTATGTTTATGTCCATGACCCAACAGTAGACAAATGTTTAAGCCTTTTCTCCCAAGCGACATTCTGTCTTTATGTAAACAATTGTTCAAAATACCCAGACCCCAATTGCAAGTGAAAATACAGGGGTGGGGAGGACTGAGTCCCAGCTTACGCCCAGGGAAGATGCTCAAAATGTTCAGGTGCACATAATATGCATTTAGCTAACCCAGTGATTGGGAGCTCTGGTAACATAGTGGCTAAGACACTTGCTTGCTGACCAGACGGCTGGCGGTTCAAACCCACCAGCCACTCCTCGGAAGGAAGGTTGGGCAATCCTACTTCTGTAGTGATACTGCCTTGGAAACCCAAGGAGGGGTCGCTATGAGTCGGGGGGCCGACTCGACGGCACATAACAACAACAACAACAACCCAGTGATTGCTACCTTGCATCAATGTTATGGATGTAGAAGGTCAAGGTTTCTGTAGTGAGTGTTATCGTCTTGAAAAATAAAATGCCTTTATACAGGATTAGCTGAAAATATGCTGGTATATACACTCAGAGAAGTACCATGCAGCTGATAAAATACTAGGAACTCACAATGAACTGATACAGGGTGATTTCTAGATGTTTTTGAGTGGAGAAATGCAAAGTGTCAAGGAATACATATGGTATGCTACATTTTATGTAAGAAAGATAGGGAAATAAAATACAAATATATTTGCTTATTATTACAAAAAGAAACACAGGAACAATAAACTAGAAAATCATAAAACAGATACACTTAGAGGGAGTAGGAAGGAATAGTGTGGAAGGACTAGGAGTGGAACAGACACTTCTCTGGCTGTACTTTTAAAAAATATATATTTTTGACTTTTGAAAGCATATTAATAGTCCATAAATACAAATAATTAAATTAATAAGAATAGGAAGGGAGAAAATGACTTAAAACTGAAAGATAACTTAAAAAAGTGAACATGCCTATATTTCAATGAACATGCCTATATATCAAAACCATACTGAAAGGGGGGAAGAGAAAGAACTAATCCAAATAACTTATGAAGATGATATTTGACCATATAATTTCAGTCTGGGGCAGGGTGGGGTATGTGTTGGGACAGGGGAAGAAGAAGCACAAACAAGTCCTTATACAGTAGTAGTTCTGTTTATCATAGTGGAATAAGCAAAACAATTCCAAAAGTATTTCAGATTGAGTAAATGACTAAATATGCCGATGTTGTGAGAGCCAGGGTTCTAGCTGAGGAAGAAGAGACATGTAAATATGGAATGGGGCAAGATAAGAAAGAACTCTGTTGACATAGACTTGAATTGGAGGTATTGGTATTATTATTTCTAAAATATGCATATGTATGTGTGTACAAATACATGTATATCTATATACATATATGAACTCTTGCATGTATGTGTGTATATGTGTATGTATTTGTGTGTAAGTATATGTATATTTATATGTATGTATATTTGCACATGCATACATATTTTTCCTAGCTTTGACCACTGAAATGGCCAAGAAGCAAAGACACCTACAATGAGGCTACCTACAGCCTGGATCTTGGTCTCTAACATCATTTCCCTCTCAAAGGAACCAAGACTCCTCAGAGAAATGACTGATTTCAAGACTGAGGCAGGGTAGATCTTGTTCCAAGACAAGCCTGGAACATCTTTTTGTACCAAAAAAGGAATTGCTAAATATATATATATATATATATATGAATGTAACAGAACAGAGGACCCACCTTGAAGGGGTTTTCAAGGGCCAGATCTGAGATGATTTGAGCACAACATAAATACCTACAGTAATGAATTATAAACCATTGAAAAATGGGAATTCATGAGTTCACATCAAAAATAGACCAAGAGAGATTGATAAATAGATATAGATGGATGGTAGATGATGATAATTGATAGATGATAGATATAGATAGGTAGATAAATAGATAGACAGATGACATATAGATAAGAAGGGAAGGCTCCTGCTTATAGTAGAACATCAAAGGCTAACTAATAAATGTGAAGAGTGAGGGAGCTGGGTGATTAGCATTTGCAAGCATTGTGGTAAAGATTGAATCAGTCAAGAATGACCAATAGATGTAAATCTAGGGGGAAGTATTGATGAGGACTAGAATGTTTGCATGATCTTAAGGTGTCTCCCTACAGACTGCTGACTAGTTGCAAGGGAGGAAAAACACAGTATTAACAGTGGAGAAATCAAACAAGACCTTGATGGGAAGATTAAGGTGTCAAGATTACCTATGAAAGACAGATGGAATCATTTGCCTCCAGATGTGATACCCTAAGAAATACACAGCATTTCTGTGCTGTAATGTTAACTGAGAACACATAGCCCCAATCTAATCATGAAGAAATGTCAAACACAAAATGAGACACATTCTAGTAAAAAAAGGGGACATGTATTCTTCAAAAATATCAATATCATACAAGACAAAGAAATGCTTTGGAAATGCTTCAGATGATGGGAGGCTAAAGAGACTTGAAAGCCAAGTGCATATCTGACCTTAAATTGGATCCTGCCCTGGAGGAGACAATGCTATGAAGAGTATTACTAGATCAATCAAAAAAATGATATATAGATGAAACAATAGATAAAAGTATTGTATCAATGTAAATGTATAAAGTTGATAACTATGTTGAGGGTATGTAAGATAATATCTCTCTTCTTAGGAAATACACACTCATGTATTTAGGGGTAAAGAACCATGATGTATGCAACATACCCTCAAACGGCTCAGAAAAAAAGTGTATATAAACACACACACACACACATACAGGGAAGAGAGAATAAATAATAGAGTGAATGAGATAAACTGTCATTGATAAGTAAACTGAGTAAATTGTATATAGACGTTCTTTGCACTATTTTAAGTTTCGCAATTTCTTGTAAGTTTGAAATTATTTCCAAAATAAAAACTTTAGAATGCCTTTACATTTGCCATGCACTTGACCTTTCTCTGGCATGTTCGCATGCACTGGTGCTTTTGATCCTCCCAGTTACCCCATGAGGTAGTCAAGACAGGCATCATTACTATCTTAACCTCATTTTATAAATTAGGAAGAAGAGGAGGCAAAAAGATGTTGAGTAACTTGCCAAAGATCAAACCCTGACAGACAAGGCTGAGACCCTCATCTCTAGCCATCAAGCCGAGGCTTCCTCCTGAGATACCTACACACAGTTTCCAAATCCTATTAGAATTCATTTACAATTGCTGCTAGTAATCTCTCTAGGAGGTAATGAGTTTCATAATTTTATTTCTATGAGTTTATTACTCAGCCTTTGAAACCTAAGTCAAGAGTCAGTTTCTTCATTGATCCCCTCACCCGGTGTTCCCTCCCCTAGAGTCACAGCTATCCCTTGTTTGTTCTGCCCAGCATTGGGACACATATTTGTTTCAGAACTGATTGCATACCTTATGATTATTTCCTGTTTGTTTCTGTTTATCTCCCTAAAGGGTAGGGACCAAATATTGTTCCTCTGACTCCCAGCCCAAGCTCTGTGCCTGGCTCTCTAGATGTTTGATGAATAAATGAATATGTAGCTGAATGAAACCTCCTCTTATTTGACCTAAACTCACCTCAATCAAATCTCCAAGCAAGTCTTTCATTGTGAAATTGGAATTAAGTAGGATTAAAGTTAACACTGTTCTGGCTGACATACCTTCCTGGCTCCTTCCTGTCTTCCAAGGGGTAGAAGAAGATTAAGGGTGAGTACAGGTTGTAGGAAAGCAGTTTGGTCTTTTTTTTCCAAATATAATAGGAAGGGCTTCTTATTGGAAGTGGTCTAGAGGGAAGAAGAGACCCTGGGTGGTGCAAAAGGTTAGCACGCTCAGCTGCTAACCCAAAGGTTCACAGTTCGAGTATACCCAGAGGTCCCTGTAAAGAAAGGTCTGGTGATCTACTTCTGAAAACCAGCCATGGAAAACCCTACAGAGCACAGGTCTACTCTGACACACATGGGGTCTCCATGAGCCAAGCTGACTCAATGGTAGCTTTATTTATTTATTTATTTTTTAATTATAGGGAAGAAGGAGACAATGAAGCTGACACATGGGAAGCAACAGGTTGGGCCAAGTTTAGGGGATGGAGTGGACAGAGGAATAGAAATCTAAGGAGGGCTAGCAGGAAACTTCTAGTGACTCATGGGTTCAACATTAATTCAAGTTTCAGGTCTCAAGAGAAATGAGAATGGGGGTGGGGGTGAATTAGATGACTTCCTCCTCCATGTAAGTAAGCCAGAAAATAACCAAGGAAGGGACATCATGCAACCATTTCAGGAAACCTGATTGTTATCTTCCTTCCTGCTTCATCATGTTCAGGGACTGGGGGCTGTGATCTTTCTAGCACAGCTCTCGGCAGACTGTGAGAAGAAGGAACTTCCAAATAAACCCTGGATTTGAGACAAGGCTGAAATCTTATTTGAAGGGATTTGCTTTCGATTTCATTTTTTAAAATGCGTTTCTAATAACAAGCCTATTCAATCAAAAGGGGGTATTGGACTGCTCGGAACAGCAGTGGGATCTTCCTCAATGCAATTTGGATCCTTTTCTAAACCTGCTTCCTTTGATTCTGCCAGCTCAGATCTCTCCTCAGTCAGTAACTCACAAAGCCTTGTTGTCAGTGATGTGGAAGAAATTCAGTTTGGAGCATCCCTAAATACAACTCCAGACACACCCTTCCAAATAGGAGAGTAAGTTCCCATTCATATGACAGCAACAAGTGACACCAAACAGACTCATTGAATGTTAGAAAGGAAAGGACCCTAGAATGTGGTCCCCACATGGTGGTGTGGAGACCAGCACCAGCCCCACAGGAGATGTGGGAACACTGAGAGGCTGGAGGCCTCTCAGAGTGCAAAGAGAAGTAATAGGGGCTTGGGAGAATCAGAGACCAGGGTGAGGCCCTAGTGCAAAAGGCTGTAATTGGTGCCCCTAATGCCAGGGTGCACAGATAAGGCAGGGGCTATGCTTAGATTAGGCCAAGATGGCCTTCCTGTAACTTTGCTCTTCAGTTCCAGTTTGGTTACATATTCAATTCAACATTTTCCTAGAAACTTTCTAATCCTAGCAGAGTTTATGTAATCTATTCATCATGTCAACCTTCTCCATCAAGTGACAAGGACAGATAAGGGCGTGATCTAAGCAGATGACATTTAAAATGTAATATCTTCTCAATACAACAGCTAGTGTGATCTATAAGAACCAATAGATTATATCCCTCCTCTGTTCAAATGCCCCTATGTCTTATCACACCTAGAAAGCCCTGCAGTGGCCACAAGCCCAGTGCAGTCTATCTCTGTGACTTCTGACCTCATTCTCCCCTTTGTCACTCCACTCCTGCCATGCAAGCCCCCTCCCTCCTCCTCCCACACACCTGGCACCTGGGCTTTGCACTGCTGTTCCTTCTGCCCAGAATCTTCTTCCAGATAGCCCCATAGTTCCCACCCTCACCTCCTTTAGTTGTTCACTGAAGCATCATCTCAGAAACCCCACCCCAGACCACCCTAATTGAAATTGCATTACCCCCATGCTTCCTATCCCTCTCCCCACATTTACTTTTCTCCATAGAATTCATTACCATCTGACATACTAAATGTTTAACTGATTTATTATCTGGCTCCCCCCAGTAGAATATAAAGTTCATTTAGGGCTGGGATCTTTGTTTCTTTCACCATTGGCTCATGAAAACATAGAATAGCTCCTGGCACATGGTAAGCATGCCAAAAATATTTGTTGAATGCATGTAGGTGAAGAAGACTACTGGCTCTTGGCTTGACCAACTCTAACAGCCCAACTCAGACCACCCTCTAAGGAAGCATCTCCACCTCTCCAATGTTACTTGGCTTGGTCCCTGACTCCATAAGACCCTTCCTTGTTTGAAGACTCTTCATTAGTGTCCCAGGAACCCTGGTGGAGCAATGGTTAAAGCTTTTGCCCTAACCAAATGTTGATGGTTTGAAACTACCAGCAACTCTGCAGGGGAAAAAGCCTGGCAATTTGCTCTCATAAAGATTTACAGCCAAGGAAATTCTACAAAGATCATAACTGTGTGGATCATAGCAAATTATTGATAACATTACAAAGAATTGGAATTCCATAATACTTAATTGTGCTCATGCAGAAACCATACATAGAACAAGAAACAGTCATTTGAACGGAACAAGGGAATACTGCATGGCTTAAAATCAGGAAAGCGTGTGTCAGGGTTGTGTCCTTTCTCCATACTTATTCAATCTGTATGTTGAGCAAATAATCTGAGAAGATGGACTATATGAAGAAGAACATGGCCTCAGGAATGGAGGAAGATTCATTAACAACCTACAATATGCAGATGACACCACCTCGCTTGCTGAATATGAGAAAGACTTGAAGCATTTACTAATGAAGATCAAAGGCTACAGCCATCAGTATGGATTACATCTCAAAAAAAAAAAAAAAAATCCTCACTACTAGACCAATAAGCAACATCCCGATAAATGGAGAAAAGATTGAAGTTGTCAAGGATCTTGTTTTCCTTGAGTCCACAATCAATGCCTATGGAAGCAGCAGTCCAGAAATCAAACGATACATTGCATTGGGCAGATCTGCTACAAAAGACTTCTGTATAGTGTTAAAAGGCAAAGATGTTATTTTGAGGACTAAGGTATGCCTGACCCAAGCTATGGTATTCTCAATCACCCCATTTGTGTGTGAAAGCTGAACAATGAATAAAGAAGACCAAAGAAATTGATGCTTGTGAATTATGGTGTTGGTGAAGAATATTGGATATACCAGGGACTACCAGAAAAATGAACAAATCTGTCTTGGAAGAAGTACAGCAAGAATTCTCCTTAGATGTGAGGATGGTGAGACTTCATCTCACATACTTTGGACACTTTATGAGGAGGGCCCAGTCCCTGGAGAAGGACATCATGCTTGCTAAAATAGAGGATCAATGAAAAAGAGGAAGACCTTCAGTGAGATAGATTGACAGAGTGGCTGGAATAATAGGCAAACACAGCAATGATTGTGCGGATGGTGCAGGACTGAGCAGTGTTTTGTTCCAATGCACATAGGGTTGCTGTGAGTCAGAACCAACTTAATGGAACCTACCCACAACATCAGCAAACCTTATAGGGCAGTTCTACTGTGTCCTATAAGATCATTATGAGTCAGATAGACAGAATCAACTTGAAGACACATAAGAACAACAGTTAGTTCCCCAGGGTCCCTGGGTGACATCCACAGTTAAGCACTTGACCACTAACTGAAAAGTGAATGATTTGAATCCACCCATATGTGCCTCAGAAGAAAGTTCTGACAGTCTATTTCCAAAAATTCACAGCCATTGAAAACCCTATGGTTTCACTTCTACTCTGGCACATATGGTGTTGCTATGAATCAAAGTTAACTCAACAGTCACTGGTTTAATTTTTTGTTTTTTAAAATTAGCTCCCCAGCCCCTCACAGCCTACCTCTTGGAAGCAAAGCAATCCCAATATCTTAATTATATATATATATTCCTGTACTACTATTATATTCAGTTAAATGTCATTCATTCTGCAAAAACAGGTGATGCCGTAGACACAAAGGAAACCCCTTCCAACAGAAGACTTGTTGGGGATGGCAGCATTCTTTCTTGGCGCTTGGCCAGCCTCATAACTCTTAGCAACAAGACAAACCTGGTCTGAGGCCTCCTCCTGGCTGGCTTATCACCGTGCCAGAAAGGAGAAGAGTCCATTTTTCAGCCTGCTCCCTAAATCAAAGAAACGTATGCTTTCAGAATCATAAAGCACATGAAGACCCGAAAGAGAAATCCAATAGACTCATGTCCCATTCTTTCAAGGCAATTTTTCCAAGGCTCAGCAATGTTAACATCCAGAGCTGGTGTCTCAACAGCTCCACACAGATAGACATGAGGGTTTCTCAGAGCAATAGAGCAAAACAGAAACACCAGCCATCTGTCTCTTGAAATTTTCAAGGAAGGGGGGCACCCCTTTGCTTGGAAGACACATTAAAGCAGATTTTGCATTTAAAATACACCAAGCCATGGGAGCAGGACTTTCGCAAGCACTTGTCTTGGATGTTGTGATTGTTAGGCAAGCAGATCCCACCCCAACTCACCCCCTCTATCTCAGTCAGTGGTCACAGCAAGTCTGGAAACCCAAGGGAGCGAGGCAGGCCTAAGAGAATGCTAAGGAGGAAGACTTGACAAGAGAAGAACTCCTCACTAAGCAATGTTTCCAATCACTCTGAGCCAAATTCAATTGAAATGAAACACTTTTAAGAAACAATTTCTAGGTAAGTGGTGGAGAAAATAAGAACACCCTCAGCCCTTGGAGGGAAGAAAGGAGCAGCCACAGGAGTGCAGTGAGGGGCCCCCATCCTGTCAGGCCAGGAGCGCAATAGAGGAGCTGTGAGGCGATGGTGACCAGCATCGTTCCAGGCACATTTTTGCACCGCACTGAGGCACTGGCTCAGTGACTTGTGTGGGTTGTCATGACGATGAAATTGAAACTGGGATAAACAATAGCCACTCAGCCAGCATCCTAACCTCTGAGCTGACCTGTCATTATGATAGCAGCCGCACCAGTCCTCACGAAGACAGCAGGAGATGAGCATCTCTCGGGACAGCCTTTGATAACAGGTGGCGAAACATGAGGCTGGAAATCAATTGGGTCTTTTTGCCCCTTCTTGAGTTAAACTAGGGAATCGAGTAGCAGCCTGTGAAAGATCCCTAGTGCCTGTGGAGGGACAACAGAGCGCAGAAAGTTAATGCAATGGGCCCAAAAACACACAGCATGTTAGCAGTAAGAACTAAGAGATAGTCCCCCATCCTAAATTCTAAATCCCTCAGAAATTATGGCACACTAGGTTACTGCATCTAAAGCTCAACAGGGCTTCCTGCCATTCCTCCCCAAATGGACCAAGGCAAAATTTAATTACTGTCTCAGTCAGAACTTGAAAATCCCTTTACAGTTCTAAGGCAAATGCAAATACACAGCTTCTATGGCAGTCTGTCCCACCCTCCCATCCACCTCTGGTTACCTCAAACACACAGCCTAAACCTCCATCAGCATCTGCAGGAGCTGAGAACCCGAAAGAGAATAGAATATGCCCCAAAGGGCTCAACTAGGCTTTTAAAAATGATATTGTTATTTATATTTAATAGCACCTGCAGGAAAAAAAAAAAAAACCTACAGATCCTAGAGCATGGTAGAAATGTAAATGCTAACTGATTGTTATTCTTACAGAAACTTAGAATTCAAAAGTTTAATCATCCTCATTAGCATAATTTGGGCGACTTCAGTCCATAACCTTACCCTTGAGTTGATTATTTATGGCACCCTGAACAGAAGTTGAAAATTAACTCTGATTTAATGTAACAATTCCATCCTCAATATAATTCATAATGCAGATACGTTTGTCAAAAATAAATCAGGCTGCTGTGCCCATCTCAGAACAGGAAACCAAGGAATAGAAAGAGAATCCCTGATCTTTCATTTCTATAGTTGTTCCCGAGCTGCCTTGCTCTCCTCAAGCCTGGGCTTGCTCAGAAACTGGCTTTAGAGCAGGCTGAGAGCGTTCATATGGAAAGAAATCCAGGGATCAGACAGAGCTGTGAGAAACTGGGCCAGGAGGGAATGGGGGTCCCCCTGGGTGGACATCTTGTTTCTCCTGGGAGTTTTATTCAAATAAGCAACTTTCTCACAAGATGGAATGAAAAAAAAAATTATCTACCAGCTGTGCTAGTAGACTGGCTATGGAAAAACATAATACAATACTCTGCATTTGCTCAAGGTTTATCAGTTTACAGTGTATTTTCACCTACTTTACTTCATTTAATCCTCACAATAAGAGAGTGTGGAAAGAGAGGCCCAAAAAAGTCAAGCAACTTGCCCATGCCCCACAGCTTGCAAAAGGCAGTGCTGATTCTGGAGTCCTGGTCTTCTACCTCCTTGTGCATTTGTCAGCAGGTGGAAATAAAGGTGCCTAGTTAAGCCATCTTGGTAGAATTCTCACCTCCCATGCAGGAATCCAGGTTCAATTCCCAGCCAATATACCTCGTATGCAGCCACCACCCATCTATCAGTGGAGGCTTGTGTGTTGCTATGATGCTGAACAGGTTTCAGCAGAGCGTCCAGACTAAGGTGGACTAGGAAGCTGAAAACTCTATGGACCATAATGATCCAAACACATTCAATCATGGGGATGGCATAGAAGTGAGCAGTGTTTCATTCTATTGCACATGGGGTCACCATGAATTGGGGGCTGACTCAGTGGTGACTAAAAACAACTCCTGTCTGAGGAAAGTAGAGTCCCTAGGGGACTCTTGTTTACCCCCACGCCTCCTCCATTAAGCACTTGGGGTGAAGGTGATGGGATACAATGCTTCCAGAACAGACAGCAGGAATGCTCAAGACTGTCTCCAGGTTACCAGTTTCTGAGAGCTTGGAAGTGGCATCTATATCTCTGTAGAAAAGCTCATAAAATGCAGGTTCCGTATCCATAGGGCTAAAAATACCTTAAAGAACTCTCCCTGCCCAGGTGATGGGGGTGACCTCAGGATTATCTTTAGACTTACCCCACCACCTATATTCACCTCTGAAATGTACCAACCTATCTGACAAAGAGGAACATCTTCCCATGGGCCGTACCAAGGAGCCAGACTGGTTTTGCTGTGGAGGCTCTTTCCTTCATGCTAATTCTCTGTCTGGGCTTCTGAGCTGCCCAGACGTGCCAAGTTGTAGTGGCAACAGGTTTGCCTGCCAGTAACCAACATCCTCTACCTCCTCTCCACAAGCACCTACAGTCTGGGCAATGCCAATTCTCCCTTTTCTGTGCCAGGCAGAGCTGATGCTATCTCACAATGGGCAGCAGAGCAGTGTGCCAGCAGCCAAAGCCTTGCTCAGTGGCTGGCAGGAAAATGACCAAACTCAGATGATGCCATTTGGCTCTTTGGCTTCTACTCTGGGAAAGAACTGGCTGAGAAGAGGTATGAGCTCTTGGCAGAATATGAAGTTTGGGTTCTCTTTGTCCCAAGTCAGCAGGGATAATCATGAGCTGGCTTGACTTCTTTATGTGTGAGCAGACATGTGTGTGTGTGTGTGTGTGTGTGTGTATCCTCACACTCAATCATATATTTTTAACAATTATAAAATAATGAAAGAACACGGCCAAAAGGCTCATTGTGAAAGAGAAAGCACCCAGGGCCTTGAGTAAGATTGTGACCAATATTAGATTGAACCACCATGATGTCACAACAATGAATTAATTGATTCATCCAGTTAAAACAACTAGTTGGCTCATTCAATTCAAGCAACCATCTGATCCCACTAATGGGGAAAAAAAAAAAAGTCAGTTGCTAGAGCCTTTGTTGACCAAACGCTCAAGGTGTTAGCTGAATTGATGTTTTACCAACAAAAGGTTGTGATGCTGTATGATACAGCCTTAGAATCACCCCTTCCAGAGTCACTTTGCTAAAAGAAAGGATGTAGCATTTTGATCTATTCCACTTCCATTTATGAATATATAACACTAGTAAAAGGAGTTCCTGGGTGGAAAAACTAGTTGAAAGATTGGCAGATTGAATCCTCCCAAAGGTGCCTTAGGAGACAGGCTTTGAGATCTGCTTCTAAAGGTCACAACCTTGAAAAACTCTGTAGAGCAGTTCTACACTGCACATATGGGGTCAGCATGAGTCAGAATTGACTGACAGCCAACAACAACAACATTAATAATAACATTAATAATAACAACAACAAAAAGTCCACATATTCAGCATCTATTATGAGCCAAACCTTCTATTATGTATATCTTGTACTCAAGTAATCCTCACAAAAACCCTATGAAATGAATATTATTATTATTATTATTATTATTATTATTACAAAGACAAGAAAACTGAGGTCAGAATAATTAAGTAACTTGCCAAAGTCGCACAGCTGCTAAGTGGAATATTCAAGGTCAAAATACAGATCTCTCTCTTTTTCCTCTTCTTTGCAGTTGCTCACATATATACAGTTATCTCTCCAAAGGCAATTAAGCTCCATGACAGCTCTTGTTAATTCCTGGATCCTCACATCTAACACAGCGCCAGAAAAAAGGCACAGACTAGGCTCTCAATAAATAACTAAAACCAAAAAAACAAACTCACTGCCATCGAGTCAAATCTGACTCATAGCGACCCCTCCTTGCTTGGGTTTCCAATGCAGTATCACTACAGAAGTAGATTGCCCAATCTTTCTTCCAAGGAGTGACTGGTGGATTTGAACTGCAAGCCATCTGGTTAGCCTTCAAATGCCTTAGGCGCTACTCCACCAGGGCTTCTCAAAAACTACTGAATTGATACATGGTTTAATGAATGAATGAATCAGCTCTGCCATAACTGGGTCATGAAACCAAACAGCTTCATGTTCATCTCCTGATCTGATGCCCAGCACAAAGATTAGCCAAGGATGGGACTTAAGGTGTTGCTTTCCCAGAGGGTGTGCCCACACTCTGTGCTTTTGGCAAAGTATAGGAGAGCAGAGACTGCCTGCTTTCCTGTCTTCTGGATGTTTAGTTTTCCCCACCCCGGTGTAGATTTCCCATCAGTCCTATGTTTCCCAGATAGGCCCTATGCTGTGAACGCCCTGTGCCTTTGGCACCTGGTGTTATAGGGTAGGTATCTACATCTACGCTCCTTTTTGCCAAGCTGTCAGAGCCAGGCAATAGATGGCCATGGTGGCTGGGCAATCCAGCAGGGCAAGTTTCTGCCTGAATTTCAGCCCTGCCAGTGACTGGGTGGAGGGATCAGGAAGGAAATCTGGGCCAGGGACAATGCCTTCCCATTTCTGATTCTTAACTACACTGAGCCATGAGAAAGAATGTGCTGATGATGTAGGGAAACACCACTTAGAACACATATTCTTTGGACAGATAGGAAGCTCAGGTCTCCCATTCATTCCCTCTGTGGGGTAAAGAATTTATAATTACCCAAAGTAATTTGGTTCCTGAAAGATAATTCTAAACCTTTGGAATTTCCTGAGCAATTGAGGTGCCTTTGTTATCTATAAACCTCCAGACCAGACCTGAAAGATTATGCTAATGAGGTGACTCCGATGGGGGTTGGTGATCGATTGGTCAACCATGACTACATAATGAAGTACCAAGCTTCATGAACTTCTTGGTTGGAAGACATCAAAAGGCATTGAAAGACATCTCAACACAAGAGGGAGTGAAACCCATTTTGGGTCATGAAAGCTCCACATTGGGAACCCTCCCAGAACTTGCTCTATGTGACTCTTCATTTTCATCCTTTTTGCTGTAATAAATGGGAGCACTGGTGGTGCAGTGATTAAAGCACTTGGCTGCTAACCAAAAGTTTAGAGGTTCGAACCCACCAGCCACTACAAACAAGAAAGATGTGACAATGTGTTTCTGTAAAGATTTACAGCCTTAGAAACCCTATGGACTGTTCTACTTTGTCCTATAGGGTTGCTATGAGTCGGAATCTACTCAGCAGCAGTGGGATTATTTGGGTGTTTGCTATAATAAAACTTAGTATAACACTTTCCATGAGTTCTGTGAGACATTCCAGTGAAATATCAAACCCCAGGGGATAGTGGAACCCAACATGTCAGAACTGAGGGGGACTGGGAACCCTTGAGCTTACAGCTGACATCCTGAGGGAGTAGTACAAACCTCTGAATTTGTAAGCAGTAGGTCAAAAGTGAGGGTATTTTGAGCTCCCAAGCTTGTGGTTGATAGTTGAGGTCTTGGGCAGACTTAAGAGTCTGGAAACTGTGCCCTTTAACTTGTGAGACTAGGGTAGCTAGGGTCAGAGGAAGAAGTATTGATGTGCACATGGTGTCAGAACAGAAGTGACAGATATTTGAAACTAGGGATTTGATTTGATCCACACATTCTGCACAGGCCTGCACACTATTCACCTGGGAGAATCCTGTTCTTCCATGGCCCCAAGTCAGGAAGCTCCTCCTCATATTGTAACTGATCCACCACATTCAGAACTGCTATCCCTCTATGGTAGGCACTGCCACAAGAGTAAAGAATCCAACAGTCTGATGATTCTCTTCAGGGATCAAGATGGAGCAAGTACTATTATCATTCTCAACCTAGCCTCTCGGCAAATGTGTTGTTGCCGCTGTTGTTTTCAAAGGCCCTGGTCCTGATTATGTCTTGTTCCTTGCCCCTTCTCCCAGGGACATGAGAAACTGAATAAAAATCCACCAGCCACTCCCTGGAAGGAAGATTGGGCAATCTACATTCATAGAGATACCACCTTGGAAACCCAAGGATGGGTCACTATGAGTCCGAACTGACTCAATGGCGGGGGTTTGGTTCAGTTTTGGTTTAACCCTATCCTTGGTATGGATGGAGAACTTGTGGTACAGAGGTTAACCAAAAGGTTGGCAGTTCGAAACCACAAGCTGCTCTTGTTGCAGGCCAAGTTCTGAAATAATGACTAGAAAGTCAGTTGTAGCTCAGAAAAAAATTTAATAAGAGGATAATAACCTTGCAACATGGAGACACATGGGGTCAGAGGCAACACCATGTGTGTCTCCTCAAGCCTCACAGGCTAGGGTTTTTTACAGTAGTTTTTAAGGCTGTAAGTATGTGATTTCAAAAGACCTTATGCAGGCAAACCAAAAAAGCCTAACTCACTGCTGTCAAGTTGGCAGGTATTCATAAAATCCTGATCCTTTTGTGAAAGTCAGAAGTGGAACAAGGCTGTGATAAATTCCTAAGATAGACCTCAATTTCCTTCAGGCTAGGTGCATATGTAGTCTCTTTCTAAGATGGAGTCTGTGTGTTCCAACACGGATGCTGTGACTTCTTCTGCACAGGTGTATTCTGCTGTTTGCTCTTGGCTTGAGTCTTGGTCTCATCTTGGATCAGCCCTCTTAGTTCATCAGGTGCTAAAGGAGGGCAGGGGTGCAGAGGCTAACACTGGCTAGCACTGGCCACAGTGGGCTAGAAGACATCTCAAGAATGTCCTGTTTGGCCAACAAGTACATGAAGAAATGTTCACTGCCATTAGCCATTAGAGAGATGCAAATCAAAACAACAATGAGATACCATCTTTCCCCAGCACTAATAGCAAAGTACAATAAAACATAAAATAACAAATGCTGGTGAGGCTGTGGAGAGATTGGGACTCTCATACACTGTTGGTGGAACTATAAAATGATACAATCACTGTGGAAAGCAGTATAAACCATACCAAACTCACTGCCATCGAGTTGGATCCAACTCATAGCAACCCCTCCTTGGGTTTCCAAGGCAGTATCATGATAGAAGTAGATTGCCCAGTCTTCCTTCTGAGGAGTGGTTGGTGGGTTTGAACCACCAGCCTTCTGGTTAGCCGTCAACTGCCTTAGGCACTATGCCACCAGAGTTCCTGGAAACCAGTATGGCAATCCCTTAAAAAGTTGGAATTAGAGTTCTGGTAAGATGGCAGAATAGGCAGAAAGACTGCACAGACCTTCTTCAACAAAGAAAATGGGAAGCAATTAACACAGATACAGAAGATAATCCTGAACCCCTGAGATTTGAAGGAAGGATATAGAAGTGGACTAAACTCCAACTAGCAGAAGAATTTGCATGAAAACACCAAAAAAGGAGACATACGGAGCTGCGGTCTGGCAGCGATGTTGATGGCACAGACAGCTTGGATATTGCCAAGTGGTGGTAGGACCTAAGAATTAACCTAAAAATCAGCTCTGCTAGCCAGGGACTGCACGGAGGACTGCTCTGGTGGCTGGGGAATAAAAGTGGGAACAGTGAAGAGAAGAGGAAGGAGGCAGGCTGAGCTGTGGACTTTTGCTAGTCCAGAGGGTGCAGCCATTTTGAAGGTTTTCAAGTGGCTTGACCATTTGGGATATTTAAAGTGACAGTGTTCTCCCAGATTCCAGGGACTTAAGAACAGGCTCTACTTGCTGGGAATCACAAAGACATTCTGGACACACGGACTACTGGAAAGGTGCGACATTCCCATTTACTCTTATATCTCACACCCTCTTGGTGAATGGAGGTGCAACCATTCCTCACCCCCACCCACCTTCTAGGCTGGCAGGAATTCCATCCCAGTCTGTGTGTTCTGATGGAACCTGGGTGCCCTGCCCCTCCCTGTCCAGATTTTTTTTTCTTTTTTTTAGTTTGTTTTTGTCTGTTTTAAAACAACTACTATTATTATTACTTTTGTCCTTTTTATTATCATTCTTTATTCTTCCCTTCCCAGATTCTAGTTTTCAGCTTTTTTCTTTTCCCTGATCCTGATTCCATTTTTTTTTTTTCTTTCTTGTGGTTAACCCTGTTCCTTGTTTTTCTTTTTACGTTTTTCCCATTTTTCTTCATTATTTTCCTTCTCTACTTTTTTTCTCTCATTGCCCTCTCCCCAGATATTGTAGTGCTTTTTGTTTTGTTTTTTTCCCTTTTCTCATTTTGGTTGCTGTTCCTATGTGATTACATGGTGTGTTTTTTTCCATTTGCTCTTACTTTTTTGATGGTTATTCAATTGTTATTTTTGTCTAACTGAGTGGGAGACAGCAACAATCCCCATACAACACAACTACACCCACACCTCCTGCAGCTTCACTTACTGAATGAGAGTCACCACCTCCTTCTCCACCAACAGACCTATGATAAACCATCACCAAGAAGAGCCTGACTCACCCTTAGCTACTCTTCACAAACAGTTAACAGAGATCTAAATACAACAATGTCACAATGTCTCGGAGACAACAGACCATCACAGTCCACACAAAGAAGCAAGATA
>NW_006921623.1:524207-565817 GCF_000298275.1 Orycteropus afer afer | reverse complement strand
AGTTTTGTGTATTTCACTGAACATAAATTATATTTAAATAAAATGCATTTAAAAAAAGAAAGAAAGAAAGAAGAGTAGCTAAAGCAAATGGAAGAAATGGCAAGATGAAAAAGCTGAAAAGATTTCAAAGAGCAGCTCAAGAAGATGAAGTCAGTTGTTATAATGAAATGTGCAATGACCTGGAGTTAGAAAACCAAAAGGGAAGAACACATTCAGGATTTCTCAAGCTGAAAGAACTGAAGAAAAATTCAGGCCTCCTGTTGCAATATTGAAAGATTCTATGGGCAAAATATTGACTGATACAGGAACCATCAAAGAAGATGGAAGGAATACACAGAGTCACTGTACCTAAAGGAATTGGTCGATGTTCTTCCATTTCAGGAGGTGGCATATGATCAAGAACCAACAGTACTGAAGGAAGAAGTTGAAGCTACACTGAAGGAATTGGCAAAGAACAAATCTCCAGGAACTGACAGAATACCCGTTGAGATGTTTCAAAAAATAGATGCTATGCTAGAGGCATTTACTTATCTATGCCAAGAAACTTGGAAGAGAGCTACCTGGCCAACTGACTGAAGGAGATCCATATTTGTACCCATTCCAAAGAAAGGTGATCCAAAAGAATGTGCAAATTATTGAACAATATCATTAATATCAGACACAAGTCAAGTCCTCCTGAAGATAATTTCAAAAACAGTTGCAGCTGTACATTGACAGAGACCTTCTAGAAATGCAAGCTGGATTCAGAAGGAATCCATGGAATGAGGTATATCATTGATGATGTCAGATGGATCTTGGCTGAAAACAAAGACTACTAGAATACCAGAAATATGTTTACTTGTGTTTTATTGACTATGCAAAAGCATTTGACTGTGTGGATCATAACAAATTATGGATAACTTTGAGAAGAATGAGAATTGCAGAACACTTAATTGTGCTCATGGGGAACCTGTACATAGATCTGGAGTCTGTCATTCAAACAGAAAAAGGGGATAACGCATGGTTTAAAATCAGGAAGGGAATGCACCAGGGTTGTATCTTTTCACCATATGTATTCAATCTGTATGTTGAGCAAATAATCTGAGAAGCAGGACTATATGAAGAAGAATACAACATCAGAATTGGAGGAAGACTCACTAACAACCTGCAATATACAGATGACCCAAATTTGCTTGCTGAAAGTGAAGATGACTTGAAGCACTTACTGATGAAGATTAAAGACTACAGTCTGCAGTATGGATTACACCTCAGTATAAAGAAAACAGAAATCCTTACAGCTAGACCAATAAGCAGCATCACAATAAACAGAGAAAAGATTGAAGTTTTAAAAGATTTTATATTACTTGCTTCCACAATCAACACCAATTGAAGCAGCAGTCAAGAAATCAGACAACATATTGCAGATTGGGCAAATCAGCTTCAAAAGACCTTTTTAAAGTGCTGAAGAGTAAAGATGTCTCTTTGAAGACCAAGGTGTGCGTGGTAGTTAAATTATGTGTCAACTTGTCTGGACCTGGTTTTGAGTGGCTGGACAGCTGGTAGCAGTTATTCCCCATAATGAGACTGGCAATCAGCTCCATGGTGGAATCTGCCATGTGAAGCTGAGTAGCTGCTTTAGGGATGTGGTCTCCTTCCTGTAGGAGAAGCTTTGGGAATGGTCTGCAGCTTTTTGGCATGCTTGGACCCTGCATGTAGCCGAGTCTTCATTCAACAGCCTGCCATGCTCTGCTGATCTTGGGACTTGTAATGGATTTGAATCAATGGCCTCTGTGTGGTTTGGTAATATCAGGAACTGTGCCTTTTTACTTGTCGACCTTGAGTTTGTCAGCTTCAGTAACTAGCAGCTGCCTGAGTGAAGAGATGCCTCTAGCTTCAGTGGGCTGGGAGCAAGAGACAGAGCTGAAGTCCAAAGTCAAGGGGATTTCACCCAGCCCCTAGAGCCTGATACTTTGATCTCAGACTTCTAGCCTCCAAAATTGTAAGAGAATAAACTCCTGTTTGTTAAAGAGTCACTCATTTGTGGTATTTTTCTGTTAGAGTGTCAGGAATAATCAAAACAGTGCACCTAACCCAAGGCATGGCATTTTCAATAGCCTAATACACATGTGAAAGCTGTTCAGGTGAATAAGGAAGACCAAAGAAGAGTTGATGCTTTTGAGTTGTGGGTGTTGGTAAAGAATACTGAAAGTACCATGGACTACCAGAAGAATGAACAAATCTGTCCTGGAGCAAGTGCAGCTGAAATGCTCCTTGGCCAGACTTTGTTTCACCTACTTTGGTCATGTTGTCAAAAAGGACCATTCCCTGGAGAAGGATATCATGCTTGGTAAAGTGGAGGGTCAGCAAAAAAGGGGAAGGCCCTCAACAAAATGGATTGACACAGTGGCTGCAATGATGGGCTCAGGTATTGCAAGGATTGTGAGGGTGACTCAGGACCAGGCAGTGTTTCACTCTGTTGTGCATAGGGTTGCTACGAGTTGGAGCATACTGGACAGCACCTAACAACAACATGAAGCTATTGAAAAGATCTTGGCTTAACTTAGGCATGCCTTGGTCTTCAAAGTGACATCTTTGCTCTTAAACACTTTTAAGAGATCTTTTGCTGCAGATTTGCTCAATGCAATACATATTTGATTTCTTCACTGCTGGTTCCGTGGGCGTTGATTGTGGATAAAAGGAAAATGAAAAGCTTGAAAACATCAATATTTTCTCCATTTATCTTGATGTTGCTTATAAGTTCAGTTGTAAGAATTTTTGTTTTCTTTATGTTGAGGTGTAACCCATACTGAAGGCTGTAGTCTTTGATTTTCATCAGAAAGTGCTTGAAGTCTTCTTCACTTTCAGCAAGCAAAGTTGTGTCATCTGCATATTGCAGGTTGTTAATTAGTCTTCCTACAATGCTGATACTGTGCTCTTCATCTAGCTCATCTTTTCAGATTATGTGCTTAGCATACAGATTGCATAAGTATGGTGATGGATACAACCCTGACACACATCTTTAGTGATTTCAAACCATGCAGTATCCCCAATGCACAGGTTCCTCAAGAGCACAATTAAGTATTATAGAATTCCCATTCTTTGTAATATTATCCATAATTTGTTGCGATCCACACAGTTGAATTCCTTTGCAATTATTTATATTTATTTATTTATTTAATCAATAAAGCACAGGTAAACTGGTATTCTTTGCTTTCAGCCAAGATTCATCTGACATCAGCAATGATATCCCTTGTTCCACGACTCTTTTTGAATCCAGCTTGAATTTCTCATAGTTCCCTGTCAACATATTGCTGCAACTGTGTTTTAATCACTGTCAGCATAATTTTACTTGCATGTGATATTAATGATATTGTTTGATAATTTCCACATTTCTGTTGGATCACCTTTCTTTGGAATGGGTACAAATATGGATCTCTTCCAGTCAGTTGGCCAGGTAGCTGTCTTCCAAATTTATTGGCATAAGATAGTGAAAACTTCCAGTGTTGCATATGTTTTTGAAACATCTCAATGGATATTTCGTCATTTCTTGGAGGCTTGTTTTTCACCAATTCCTTCAGTGCAGCTTGAACTTTTCCTTTACTACCATCAGTTCTTTTTTTATCATTTATTTATTTATTAACTTTTTATTGTGATTTAGGTGCAATTTTATAAAGCAGATTCATTTTACATTCAACAGCTCCTATACATTTTGTTTCATGACACTGATTGCAATACCCACAATTCAACAGCTCTCCTCCCACCGCCTGCCTGTGGTTACCTTTTCCCTGTGTCCTAATTTCCGGTGCATTCCTGCCTGCCTAGCTTTCTCCCTGTGTAAATGATGCCCTTCTAATCTCCCACGGTTGACTGTTCTAAGGCATAATCTCTCTGGTATAGTTGTTCAGCTCATAGGTCTGTCTATTGTTTGGCTGAGACTTGAGCCACAGGACTAAGTCCAGTTCCAAGACGAAAGGGTGACTCTGAGCCATAGTCTTGGGGTTTTTACCAGTCTCTATCCAACCAGCAATCCTGGTCTTTTTTTTATGTTTTTGTATTTTGTGCCACATTTTTTTCTCCCACTGTATCCAGGATCTCCAATACCAATCCCTTTCCAAGTGGTTGGCACTGATAGTCAGGGACCATGTAGTTCTTTTGGTCTTGGGGTTTTATGGGCTGAGGTTCCCATGGACCACTAGTCCTTTAGACTAAGTTTCCATATGTCTTTGATTTTTTTCACTCTTTGCTCCAGACAAGGAGAGACCAATAATTACATATGAGATACCTGCTTGCCAGCTTTTAAGACCCCAGTAGCTACTCACTAAAGTGCCAATTGAGCTTGATGTCTCATGCCACTATGGTCCTGAGCTTGCACTCCCAGAGACTCCCTCAAGGTGCTTGGTGGTGGCTAAGAAGTTATCCTAACATGTTCTGTTAGCTCTATAATGTATATGGACATTTTTATAGCACATACAAATACATATGTGGGAATATCATCTGCTAAACCTTTGTGTGATCATGAGTATATTCCTGTTCACCTATCAGGCAAATGTGTAGAAACAGAAAGCAAATTAGAGATTATCAGGAGCTGGAGAAGAGGACAATGTGTATTAATGTTTAATGGTTACAGAGTTTCTGTTTGAGGTGATGAAAAAGTTTTGGAAACAGGTGGTAGTGATGGTTGTACAACATTGTGAATATAATTAATGCCTTTGAATTATATATTTTAAAATAGTTAATTGGTAAATTGTATGTTATATATATTTTACCACAACAACAACAAGGAAAAAAAACAGGCCAGAGATGACGGTGACAGTGGCTCTACCCAAGGTGGTGTCAGTGGTCAGACTCTGGATGGAGTCAGGCAAAATGTGGAGATGCCCAGCAGAACTAAACAGGCAAGTTCCAGGTCTTGGACCCTTCACCTCTCTGCCCAGGGAAGTGATCTGAGGCCAGTTGCTCCCTAAGGATCCCTGGGGAGACAATTTTGCTCTGGATAGATCTGGGGAGAATCATGAGAAGGTCACGTTCTATCTGCATCCCCAATATCTGGTGGAGATATTAAGGGCTGGTGGCACCATGCAAAGTCCCGGAACTGCAGGTTGTTGTTGTTGTTACGTGCTGTCAAGTTGGACCAGACCCATAGCGACCCCTCCTTTGGTTTCTGAGGCAGTATCACTACAGAAGTAGATTGCCCAACCTTCCTTCAGAAGAGTGGCTGGTGGGTTTGAACTGCCAGCCTTCTGGTTAGCAGTCAAGTGCCATAGGCACTATGCTACCAGAGCTCCTGGAACTGCAGGTAGGGAATGCATAAAAGGAAAGTGGTCATAGTTTTTCCCATGAGTGCGGTCAGTGATGTGTTGGTAAATGTTCGACAACCAGGTCTCTACAGAAAAAAATGTGTGTGTGTGTCTATAATTTTGCTGTATATATACTATATTTATATAATTTTATTGTGTATACAGTTTTACTGATATAAAAGAAGTAGAGCATAAAACTTACAAATGATAATAAAATATACTATCTTTTATTATAAATTCCATAGAGCCAACTGGTTGTCATAGAATGTTTTTGTTGACTCTTGCAGAACTCTTGAATCTGTAGCCTACCTATGTTTGCAATTCACAAACCAGTATCATTCCAACTCTAACATGAATGTTGGTTGATATTTTCATTACATTAAATGGTTAGATGAAAATGAAACAACAATGACGTTTGTTGGAACTTCATTCGTCAGTATTGTAAGTGACGTCTTTGGATAATAGTTTTCAATTACTAGAAGAATATTTTTCCAATATTTTGTGCTACTTACAATGTAACAGCTACAGACACAACACAGGTTTAAGTTTAATCAACCTTATTAAGATTTTTCACTTTTTAAGGTCTGTACAATCAACAAAACAATAGATGAAATCCTGTATTGGCTTAGCCAATTTCTGTGTTGTAGATACTCCTACTGTGGTAGTTAAGGTTGTGTGTCAACTTGGCTGGACCATGGTTTTGAGGGGCTTGGCAACTGGATGTAGTAATTCCCCATGATGAGATCATAAATACCTCTATGGTAGAATCTGCCATGGGCACCTTATCAATTGAAGGGGAGTTGTCTTCAGGATGTGGACTGCTTCCAGTGTATATGGATGGAGAAGATTTTGAGAAAGGTATCTAGCTTTTGGCACATTTGGATCTTGCATTGGATCAAGTCTTTATCTCCAATTCCTAGATGTGAACATGTTGTGTTGCCTGCCGATCTTGGGATTATTCTTGGACATGAACTAGTGGCCTGCTGTGATGCCTGCTGATCTTGGGATTGTGTCATTTTGCCTGCTGGCCTTGGGTTCATCAGCCTCAGAAGCCAGCTGCTGCCTGAGCTAAGAAATGCCTCCAGCTCCAGTGGGCCTGGAAAAAGAGGCAGAACTAAAGACCAAGTTCAAGGGGCCTTCACGCAGCCCCTAGAACCAGCACTTTGAACTCATACTTCTAGCCTCCTAAACTGTAAGGGAATAAATTCCTGTTTGTTAAACCCATCCACTTGTGGTATCTCTGTTATAGCAGCGCTAGAGAACCAAAACACCCACCATCACCAACTGAAGCTACCAATGTGACAAATATCACTGAGTATGGAGTTTAGAAGAAATAAGTAGCATACCAATACTATATTTTTAGTCTGACTTTTTTTTTTTTGCAAACCATGCAACTCTCTTTTATGTTAGTTTATTATGTGCACTATGCACGTTATATGTGTGTGGACCTTATTTACATGGGCACGTTATAAGCAAAACAAGTATCTACTATTTCCAATATACACACGCAATAGACATAAATGACTTCCAGACCATAAATGTGAAATGTTATAAAATAATTAGAAAGTGACATGCTTTTAGTATTTATTACCCTTGTGTTTAATGTAACTTATTTAATTGTATGTTTATATAATTTAATTTTTAATAATGGTTGCCTTTATCAACCAGCTTGCAAAATTGTTGAAAATGTAACAATCGATTCTCATGAGTCAGTGACATGAGCCAACTCTAGCACAACACTAACTGTAGAGTGCTTTTCCAGAAATCACCCAATCTTCCCAACTGAGAGATAGGGTAGGTACCACTACCAAAAAATGGAGAAACTGAGGCTCATAGGAGTGAGGTGAGTTGCCCAAGATACCTGGTAACTGATGTCCTAGAGCAGGGGTGGCTGTGGGGAATGTGGTATATGTAGGAGGGATGGTGGTGGACATCTGAGAGAATCGGAGCAAGCTGTATCATACACAGACAGAGAAAGCCAAGGTTCCCAGATAAGAGAGGCACTCAACCCCACATCCCCATCACCATCCCCAGCTCCCCACAGCCTATATGTCTCTCAGAACAGGATCTTCACAGGGGAGGCAATCTCACTCATGTTGCATAGGCTGTGGTTGTTGAGCAAATTCACTGTAATCTTGTGCCAATCCATGTAAATAACAAGTTTGTCCACAAGATGGAAAATCTGCCTGTGCCAGCCTCCTCGCTGAGTTTGTCAGAGTCAACACGTGGGGGTGGGGCCAGCAAAGGACCAGGCAAAGTCTCTGGACTCTATTGTCCCAATGTGCTAGTGTCTCAGATTTTGGGTGGGGCCCAGAGAGGGGTTGAGAGGTAGGAATTGGTAACCCAAAGGTCACAGCTGCTCTCTGATTTAGGATTTAGTACCTGCTCTCCACTGGAACAGCCCCCTTCCCCCTTAAGTTCTCAGGATGCAATTCCAGCTCCTCAAGTTCCTTCTCTACCTACCAGAGCCTCCAACACATTCACTGACTCACTGGGCCCCAAAAATGAGTGATAATGGCAATCCTGCACCCTATCAAGTCCCCATGCCCACCTACGTCCTTCATGTGGAGGGAGGAACTGTGTGGAGCCCTGACAAGAGGAGAGAGTCACTGACTCCCAAGCCCAGGGCCCATGATTGGGGAGGCCACTGCTAATAATACAATACATCCTTGACTGTCATACTTTTAATTTTCTGTTTTAGCTATTGAATAATCTGGCTCCTGTCTTCCTCTCGAATCTCATTTCATCACTCACATTCATCATTGCTCCACTCTGCTCCAGTTACCCAGGTCTCCTTGCTGCTCCTCAACTACAGTGAGCAAGTTCCCATCTCAGGACTTTTGTGCCTTCTGTGCCCTCTGCCTGTATTGCTTAGATATTTATTCACAGGGCTTATTCCCTCATTCAGATCTCTGCTCAAATGTCCCCTCAGACAGTGTTTCCCTCTTGTCCTTTATCCTGCTATGCACTGCCATCAAGTAGGATCCAACTCATAGAAACTCCTCCTTGGGTTTCTGAGGCAGTGTCTCTATGGAAGTAGATTGCCCAACCTTCATTCTAAGGAGTGGCTGCTGGGTTTGAACCCCCAGGCTTCTGGTTAGCAGTCAAATGCCTTGGGCACTATGCCACCAGAACTCCCTTTATCCTGCTAATGCTCTTCATCTACTACATCACGGCTTGTCACAATGTTATGCAGCAAAACCTGCAAAAGTTGGAAATTGCATAGCACAAACTTGTCAAAGATGGAAAACTCAAATACAGTGGAACCTATGAGAGTTGGAAAACACAGTAAAACCTGGGAAAGCCAGAACCTGTGTCAGGCAGAAGCCTATCAGAGAAGGAAAAGTCAACTTTCCAACTATTAATAGAGAGTAATAGAAAAGTGGTAAGGCTGCACCCTGTCAAAGGCAGAAAACTTGCGAGACCCAGAAAAACAAGGCAGTCCCACTTAGTTCTGGGTCTCACAGGTTTTACTGTATATAGCATACATACTTTTTTCTATTTACTTTATAGCTTTCTGCTCACAAGAATGGAAGCCCCATGAGGACAGGAACTTGGTTTTCTACTGCATCTGTGCTGCAGACCTTGAGGTATAGTAGGTCAAGGTGTTGAATGAAGGCATGAATGAGTGAGTTAATTGTGTGAGGCTCTCTGAAGTCATGGCTAAGGTGACCTGTGGACACACTTACTGACTTACTCCTATAGAACTCCCAGCACCTCACTGCAGCATGGATTTGCTTCCCATTCATCACTGAAGACACATTTTGGGGGGAGGAGTTAAATGTGGTAGTGATGGCCCAGGCCAATTTGGAGGTTCTTGAACCAACATTCTACCAATCAATATATGTTTATGAGCACAGACTTAGAGTCAGGTCTCTGTTCTTCCTAGATTGTGATCCTGGACATGCCTACTCAATCTCTTTGAACATCAGTTCCTTTATCTATAAAATGTAGATAATGAAAATACTTCATGATTGAGTCATTGTAGAAATTAAATGAAATAATGGGTATAATGTGCTCAGTAAGAAAGTAAGGAAGGTGTTGGTATTAATGTTGCAGTTCACAAGGTTAAAATCCTTTGGAAGCAAGAAGCCCAAGTGGTCCATAAAGAAACCTTGGCTGACTGAGAAGCTGTTTTTTGGACAATGTTTCCAACTTCTTATTAGACCTTGAAAATATTACTAGAGGTCGGTTCCAGAAAATACTTAATATTTCTTTAAAGTTGTTTCTCAAAAGAGACAACCAATGAATGGCAGCCTTCATAGACTCAACAGAGAAAGAGGGAAAGGCCAGTGCCCTCCCTGAACCTGACACTAGGCTGGCCAGCAGGACCCACTCACCAGCCTCCCCTGAGCCCTCATGAAGGCTTCAAAAAGAGGATCCAATGTCTGTAGCTTCCTTTCTCCTAGCTCCCCAGTCCAGAAGCTCTCTCTCTCACACACACACACACACACACAATTTTCCTTCCTGGTAGAACTTGGATCTGAGTTGTTGCCACTGGTGTCTGTGATTGATTGCAAAGCCATTTCCATACAGGGATTCCCACCTGGTTCTCTTGCCGAGCAGCTCTGCCTACAGTCCATGACACTCATCTCACTTTAACCACCCTGGGTGTGGGGAGAAATGGCTGGGTCTGTGAGTCCCACAGACCTGGGAGCAAAATCTGGTGCTGGCACTGCTACTTGGCCTTTCTACCTCATTTTCTTAGAGATGTTCTTGGGGTTTGAAGGACCTCTGTGAAGATCACCTGGGCTAATGATGCTCTCTTCCCATCTGCGCCCCTAGTTTCAAATTCCCCAGCCACTTTTGACAGCTCAGAGCAAGCTCCTCAGCCCCAGAAAGCTGAAATTAGGCCCAGCTCAGCCTCAGGCAAATTGAGGAAGAGGGTGGGGGGAGCCAGTGGGAAGTGAGTGGCAGCTTTTGGGAGAAACAGGGGATGAACCGCAGATAATGGGAGGCGGAGACCAGAGCAGAATGGTAGGAGCTAGGAGGGAAGCGCTGACACAGCACTCACTCTTCGAAATTCTTCCATAAATCACTCTGCCAATTCCCAGCATCCTGGGTGTCCCCACAGCAGAAGGTAGTATAGTCGGGAAATACCAGATTCTGAACCTATACCATTACCCTAGAGGGCTGGGGGACTCTGGGCAACTCTTTCCTCTAAACTAAAGGGCCTCAGTGCTCCACTGCAGAATAGGGAGCACCCTCCCTTCCTCCTGGGCCTTATGCAGAGATATCGCTTGTGTTCCTGGGCATAGAGGTCCCCACACAGAGGTGGGTGGATGAGCAGCAGGGTCATTACTGGTAATTATCATTCATAACAGTATTAAGGAAAAACCTCACCGAGCTCAGGAGCACGCCTGCTCTGGGGTATGGAATAATAACTAACATTTATGTTGTTCCTCACAGCATGAAGACCACAGTCATATGTATTTTTCTCATTTGATTCCCACAACAACGCAGTAATGCAGGTAAAGCAAAGATTTTCCCCTCCCCTTTTTTTAACAAACCAAGAATTCAAGGTTCAAAGAGATAAAGGAGCTGCCCCAGGTAGCTGTGGAGGGAAACAGAAAGAACTCAAGTCTCATGATTCCAGACTCCACCCTGGCCCCACACTGAATAAGCTGGGACCCAGAAGGATGCTCTAAGTCTGAGGCACTGAAGCCAAGGAGGTGGGTTTTGAGAGATTTTTGAGAGTGCCTCAAGAACCAGAGGTTGGGTTTAGCTCCTAGCTGAACCACTTACCAGTGGTGTGACCTCGGCTGCCTCATTGGTATAATGGAGATGATACACACAGCACCCACACCGTAGGGTTGTTGTAGCATTAGATGAGAAAATTGACTCAAAGGGCCTGGCCAGACTCCTAGCACAGAGAAAGTACTCAATGAATGTCGTTAGTTGCTGTTGAGTTGGTTCTGACATATGGTGACCCCATGCACAGCAGAAGGAAACATCAGTCCTCCATCATCTTTACAATCATTGGTAAGCTCAAGTCCATTGTTGCAGCCACTGTGTATGTCAAATGATTTCTAGCCTAGAGGGCTCATCTTATATATTATCAGTTACTATTCTGAGGGCCATAGGGTTTTCATTGGCTGATTTTTGGAAGTACATCACTAGGCCTTCCTTCCTAGTCTGTCTTAGTCTGGAAGCTCCATTGAAACCTGTCCACCACGCATGATTCTGCTGGCATTTGAAATACTGGTGGCATAGCTTCCAGCATAACAGCAACACTCAAGCCACCACAGTATAACAAACTGATAGATGAATGCTCACTCACTGACATTGAGTCAATTCTGACTCATAGTGACCCACATTGGGTTTCCGAGGCAGTAGGCCTTTATAGAAATAGATTGCCCCATCTTCCTTCCACAGAGCTGCTGGTGGGTTTGAATCACCAACCTTCTGGTTAGCAGTCGAATGCCTTAGGAACTGCATCACCAGAGCTCAATAAATGCTAGTCATTGTTATTATCCTTCCTAAATCTCAAGGGAAAGGTACTTGTGTGTTTGCCCAATTGGCTTGCCTGTTGAAAGATGGATTTGGTGACTCTCAGTCTAAGAAGCCCAGGAAGTGATTTTTGAGGCATTTCTCATTTTCCCCTTCCCAGCCCACAATGGGTGGCATCACCAGAGAGTGTTTATGAGGACATCATCAAGGTGATGGCTGGCCTGAGCCACATCAGGGCCAGGAGGGTGAAAAAGGAATCCAGACCCTGGGTAGCCACAGAGCTGCTTCAGCTCTGACCTTTGGCTTAGAGCTGACCTAAGCCCAACACAGGGCCAGGACAGAAGGTTTGCTTTTCACCAAAAACATGACTTGGGAGGAAGTATGGGGCCATGCACAGAGCATGAGTTCTGAATTCTGATGGATCTGAAACCTAACTCTGCTTCAGTTTCCTCATCATAACATCATGTTAATCAAAGCCATTGTGGGTTTGAATGTGATTATCTGGGTAGTGTTTACTCCATTCCCTTCCTTCTCTATGGATGCTGGGAGCTATGTCACCAGTATTTCAAACACCAGCAGCATCATTCATGGTAGACAGGTTTCAACAGAGCTTCCAGACTAAGGCACACTAGGAAGAAAGACCTGGCAATCTACTTCTGAAAGTCAGCCAATGAAAGCCCTACATAGGCAGAGCTACCTAAAGACAAGGCTTTTCCCTTTTTGTGTGACCATTCTTGGGCTGAGTCCCCTCAAATGAGGCTCTCTGGTCAGGAAGGATGATGGGTGGGGAGTGGTGATCACAAAAGCATTTGGTGGCTTCTTCCCACTTCTTCAGAGCATGGTAGCTGTCTCAGCTTTTCAGGGTATGCTACCTTACATGCCCCTAGAAACCCCATTTCGTTCTCAAAGGCCAGCTGACCACCTGGCACCTCAATATGCCACCTCTCCCTCATCCCCTGGCCCTCCTCTAGGACCACCTGGACCCCACTGTGCCCACCTGCAGATATTGCACACCCTGGGCAACTTGCATCGGCATACATGCAGCCTCCTTCTGCAATTCTCACCCCTGCAGTGGCCAGCAAGTCAGATGACGTGCACCGAGGCTTGGAGACACTCTGCTGTTAAGTGGTGTAATTTAGCCTGGGTTCTCTGTTTTGATTTTGCCCAGCTGCGTCTGTGTGCATTTAGATTAATCCTGTTAGTTGGCGGGAGTGAGGCTACCTGCTGTTTATCAACAGTGCTTGTGTGATTCCTGTTTGACATGCAGCCACCTTCCCTCGGTAAAGAAGCCTCCACTCTCCTTCATCCCACAAAAGTGTAGAGGCAGCAGGATCCAGTGGAGAGGTTGCCTGGGTTACCCTCCCTCTACCCACAGACCCATCCACCAGTCTGCACCAACAATTCAGCATCTACCCAGGCAAGCCCTTTTATCTGTTGTTTGTTGTATCCCTTCTAAAAGACTTCAAGACAATGACTGGTTGCTCTATCACCAGCAGGAGACAGGGATGCTCTGAGCAAGGTCAGAGACCACCCTGGCCTTTCCCTCACATCACCCCCATGGATGTACAGCCTTGCTGGGAGAAAAGCTGGTCCTGTCTGGTCCTGTCGCTGTCAGCTGTGAACCTCAGGTGGGTCTCTTTGCCCCTCAGTTTTCTGACCTGTAAAATGGAGCTAATAATTCCCATTCTACTTACAGAGACACTTGTCATGGAGTGAAATAAGACTATTGAGAAAGCTGTGGAAAGTGTCGAGCTTGCACTGCTCTCTGGAGAAGGCAGTGGGGATGGTGTTGTGGGCATGTGTTTGTAGGCAGGGTCCAGTTCTGCCCTTCTGTGTGCGTCACTGTTACACATGGCCACTGTTTTGTTATCTATAAAATGGGATAATAATTCCTGCTCCCTCTACTCACAGGCTTGATGTGAAAAGTGACCAAGATAAATTTTGTCTGCCTTTGATCTCTTTCAGCACAACATCTAATTTCATACCAACAACCCAGTAAGGTTGAATGGTTAAGCATTCAACTACTAGTTGAAAGGTTGGTGGTTTGAACCCACCCAAAGGACCTTGAAAGAAAGGCCTGACGATCTACTTCTGAAAAAATCAGCCATTGAAAACTCTATGGAGCACAGTTCTATTCTGCACATGCAGGATGGCCACGAGTCAGAATCAACTCTATAGCAACAGTAACTATTGGTAAAGAGATTGAGGCCAGAGAGTTAGTGAATGCTGAGGGTCAAACCTGGCTCCTGCTGCCTCCAAACCTGAGCTCCTAAAGTCCATGTTCTCATCATCATGACACTAAGCAGGTCCAGTTCTGCACAGCACAGAGTCACATCATGGTGTGATGACCTCTGCCTGGAGGCGAGCCAGTGGGATGAGGCTATTCACCTGCCACAAACTGCACAGAGTCAGAGAAATGGCCAAGCTAGTGGGCACACTCATTGGAACTCCAATACTGACAAGCACTCTCCCACCAGATGGAAACTGTGAGGGTTGTTAGAGGTCACTGGTCCAGGACCCCCCCCAGGCCTGACTTCCTACTACCTCACAGGGTGCACCAAGCAGCACCCATTCCCTACCATGAAGGCTTTACTCCAGGTCTTGTCCATCCTCTCATCTGGAAAGTTCTTCCTGAGCAAGGTCACCATCTTTGTGACCTCCACCACCACCATGTGCTCCCCAGTCTCTATCCTCCACCTATGCATCTTCCCTCAGCTTCAGACTTGAACCCCCAGCTAGGCCCACAGGCTCTGGAGTTATCTGTAGAACACTTATATGTAGAACAGAGGTGATAAGCCTATGAAATAACACATGCAAGATTCCTGGCCTTTACCTGGTGCGAGGCAGGAGACTGAGAGTTTCTATAATTTTCCCACTGAAGTAGGCTGTTGTATGCCATCAAGTCAGTTCTAACACATAGTGACCATACAGGACAAAGTAGAACTACCTCATAAGGCTTCCAAGGCTTAATCTTTACAGGAGCAAATCACCAGGTCTTTTCTCCTGCGGAGCTGCTGGTGGATCTGAAATGGGTTCGGACCACTAATCTTTTGGTTAGCAGCCAAGTGTTTAACCATTGCACGACCAGGACTCCTTAGGTAAGGAGCTGTTACTATTTTTGTTTTGCAGGTGAGGCTACTCAGGAACAGAGAGCTTGCTAAAGATCACAAAGTAGTATGTGATAGAGCTGAGACTTGAACCCACATCTGTGGGACTCCAGAGCCAGGTGCTGCAATGTTATATTGCCTCCCCAAGGTAGACAATCAGATTATGTTGAATGAATGAGTGAATATTTTCACTGTTGGGGACTAAGGCTGGACAGTTCTAGTTACTTCAAAATTCTTTCACTGAACAAAACTGCCACCCCATCATGACTCTCTCCCATTGCCCCTAGTTCTGCCTTTGAAGGGTAACTGATGCCCAGGGGCCTTGGTCACCACTGCCAGTTCCAACTATGGTACACAAGAGGCCCCCTCCCCACTCACACATGCATGCATGAACCCGTGCCTGGCCTGCCTGGCCCCAAAGCAAGGCTAGCTCCCACACCTCTATTTAGGATCTCCCACCTAATGTAGGGGAGCTCTGGTGGCAAAGTGCTTAAGGCACTTGACTGCTAACCTGAAGGCTGGTGGTTCAAACCCACCAGCCACTCCTCAGAAGGAAGATGGGACAATCTACTTCCATAGTGATACTGCCTTGGAAACCCAAGGAGGGGTCACTATGAGTCAGATCCGACTTGATGGCACATAACAACAACAACCTAATGTAGAGGGATCCAGCTCCCTCTCCCCAAGGACAGGGACCTAGGCCTCCCACCATGAGATGAGCCCCTCATCATCAGTGATTCAGGACCTGTGGACACACTAGGTCAGGTTATAGCTGGAACAGAATTAGGTGAGAGCTGGAGGAGCCTGTGGTGGCAGTCTGGGGAGCGTGGGGACACTCATTCTAGTAGCCTGAGCAATCTCACGCTTGGTTAGCTCTGTGACTGACACTGCTTCCACACTGACCCATGGTAGCCCACACGCTGACCTGACCAAAGGTCTGACACCTAAAGCAGACTGGGGAGGGGATGTTGTTAAAGAATGAGGCCCCTCTCCCTGGACAAGAAGCAATAACCTGTCTGCCATGCAATCAGGCAGGAAGGAGCACCTGCTCCCACTGCCAGCATCCCCGGAGAGGTGAGGGCTTCACCTCTGTCTCCAGGATGCATCATCCCTGGATCTGTTCAGTCTGCTGTGAAAATTCAGGCTAGGTCTGCTCCCGTAGACCCCTAGGGCTGAGACCCCCAGCCATCCAGAGCCATGACCTCCATATATGTCCTGGAGGAAGAGGGAACCCCCCAACATCAGATCAAACAGTACCTTCAAGTTAGTGTTACCTTTGAGAGTCTGATTCTGGGTCAGGATGATCTGACCTTGAATCTTCCCTCTACAAGTTACTTTACTGCCCCTGGCCTAGACTTTTATTTCTGTAAAATGGGGATAGTGATCCTTACCTTAGTTGTAAGGGCTAAATGAGTATTTGAGCCAATCCCAAAAGTTACAGACTCTATGAGCCCATATGACATCCTCAAAATGACAAAACTGTACAGAAGGAGAACAGATTAGTGGCTGCCACGGGTCAGGGAAACAGGGTGAGCAGGAGTGAGGGTGCCTATAAGAGGGCAACTGGAGGGACACTTATGGTGATGGAAACGTTCTGTTTCTTGACTCATGCCAATAAACTGTTTGTGGCGTTGTACTATAATTTTGCAAGATGTTACCATTGGGAGAAACTGAGATCCCTCTGTATTATTTCTTACAACTGCATGTGAATCTACAACTACCCCTAGAAGTTGAATTTTTAATAAAAAAAGTTACTTAAATAATGTCTGGTGCATTAGCCTTTCTTCCTCTCACCCACCTGGTTCCTCTCTGAGTTCAGTCACATTGAATGGGGCAGAAGGTTGGATAACAAAAGCCTGACTATGTGTTTAGCACCTTTAATTTCTGTGCTTGCCATAATGCATCAGTGAGTGAATGAATGAGTACATGAATGAATGGCTTTTACAGCAAATGAACTATTGACCTCTCAGGAAATGAAATGGCTTAAAGCAAGAGATACTTAGGATAGACATCCTGAAGCCCCCAGATTCTCTTCCTGACCCAGAACAGGCTGCATGCCTGCGAGGACAGCAGAGTGATGCACTTTAATTAGTGCAAGAGTAAATTACACTGGACGAAGAGAGTTCCAACTTCTCCCAACGGCGGGGAAAATGGAAGCCTAGCATTTTCAATTTAAGGTTTAGTTAGATAATGCCTATTGGTGCCAGTAGATTACAGAGTGGATATTAAATCCTGCAGGATTTGGAATCAGAGCATACAAGTGGAATCCTTAAGTAGGAGGAAGCAGCCGGAACAAGCTGGCCTGCTGTCCTCAGTTAACAAGAGACCCTCTATGAAGGAGCAGTCAGTACAGACTGTGGGTCTTAAAGCGCCTAATGACAGCTCTAGGAAGGGCGAGAAGGGTCAATGATCATAGAAAGTACAGGGCTGGGCTCATTTTCCTTACCAGCCTCCTGAGCAAATTCTTCCCACATTACTGATGGGAAGAATAGGGCCAAATGCACCACCTTCTTTGGCATTTAGAATAGAAACCCACACTTCTAATTGCATCCTCCCTTCTTCATCTAGTCAACTCTTAAACAACCTTCAAAATTATGCAAATATCCCTTCCTCCAGGAAGCCCTCCTTACTATGCACTTGGATTTAGGTGCCTCCTCTGTGAGGAACTGGGCTTCCCCCAATGTTGCATTCACCATTGGTTATTGCAACCAAACACTTATGCCTCTTCTTCCCTACTCAGAGCTTTTTGAAGGTAGTGACAGTAACTCATTCTCCTATATATCCTCACACACGGGGTCCCTGGGTGTGCAAATGGTTAACATGCTAGGATGCTAACAAAAAGGTTGGCAGTTTAACCTTATTCTTAATGGAGAGAAACTGAAAGTATTCCTCTTGAGAATTAGAACCAGACAAGGATGACCTTTATCACCACTTTTATTCAGTATTGTACTAGAAGTCCTAGCTAGAGCAATAAGGCACGAGAGGGAGAAAAAAAAAAGCCATATAAATTAGTAAAGAAAAAGTAAAACAATCCTTATTTGCAAATGATATAATCCTATATAGAGAAAATCCCAGAGATTCTACAAGAAAGCTATTAGATCTAATAGAATGATTCAGCAAAGTAGCAGAGTACAAGACAAACATATAAAAACCAGTCAGATTCCTCTACAGTAACAAGGAGAACTCTAGAAAGAAAATCAGGAAAACGATAACATTTACAACAGCCACCAAAAAGATGAAATACTTAGCAGTAAACCTAACCAGGATGTAAAAGACTTATACAAAGAAGACTTTAAAAACTACTGCAGGAAACCAAAAGTGATCTACATAAATGGAAAAACATACTATGCTCATGGATAGGAAGACTCAACATTGTGAATATATCAGTACTACACAAAGCATTCTATAGATATGATGCAATCCCAATCCAGATTCCACCAATATTCTTTAAAGAGATGGGAAAACTAATCATGAACTTTGTATGGAAAAAGACCCCAGGTAAGCAAAACACTACTAAAAAAGAACAAAGTAGAAGGTCACACATTTCCCAGTCTCAGAATCTACTACTATACAGCCACAATAGTCAAAACAGCCTGGTATTGGTACAATGACAGACACACAGACTAATAGAACAAACCTGAGAACCCAGCAATCAATCCAACAACCTATGAACAGCTGGTCTTTGACAAAGGGCCAAAATCCATTAAACAGGGAAGAGATAGTCTCTTTAACAAATGGTGCTGATAAACCTGGATATCTAAACCTCACACCATATACAAAAACTATCTGAAGATGGATCAAAGACCTAAATATAAAACCTAAAACTACAGACATCATGGAGGGGGGGATAAAATAAGGAAAAACTTAGGACTCCTAATACACAGTATAAATAGTCTATCAAACATAACCAAAAATTCACAAACAGCAGAAGATAAACCAGATGACTGAGACCTCCTAAAAACCCTTATGTGTATCAAAAAAAAAAAAGGAGCTCTTGTGGTGTACTGGTTAAGGCATTTGGCTGCTAACCAAAAGATCAGTGGTTCAAACCAACCAGCTGTTCTGTGGAAGAAAGATGAGCAGTCTGCTTCCATAAAGATTTACAGCCTTGGAAACCCAATAGAGGTCACTATTGGTCAGAATTAACTTGATAGCAGTGAGTTTTGGGTGCATAAGTACAGAAGAAATAAAAAGAGGAAGAAGAAGAAGAATCTACAGAATGGGAAAGAATATTTGTCAATGACATATCTGACAAAGGGCTAATCTCTAAAATTTACAGAAAATGTCAACACCTCAACAACAAAAAGAAAAACAATCCAATTGAAAAATGGGCAAAGGATGTGAACAGATACTTCACCAAAGACATTCAGGAGGCCAACAAACACACAAAGAGATGCTCACAATAATTAGCCATTACAGAGATGAGAATCAAAAAAAAAAAAAAACAATGAGATATCATCTCACCCCAGCAATAATAGCAATGATCAAAAAAACAGAACACAACAAATGCTAGCAAAGGTGTGAGGACACTATAACTCTCATACACGCTGGTGGGACTGTAAAATGGTACAACCACTGCGGAAAATGGTATGGCACTTCCTTAAAAACTTAGAAATAAAGATACCATATGATCCAGTACTACTAGGTATATATCCTAGAGAAATAAAAGCCATGACATGAATAGATACATACATACTCATGTTCATCACAGCATTACTCACTGTTGGAAAAAGATGGAAACTATCTAAGTGGCCATCAATGGATAAATGGCTAAACAAACTTATATACCATCATAGAATGCTACGCAGTATTAAAAAATAATGATGAATCCCAAATACATCTCACAACATAGATGAACCTGTAGGACATTATCCTGAGTAAAATAAGTCAATCACTAAATGACAAATACTGTATGAGACCACTATTATAAAAAGGCAAGAAAAGTTTACACACAGAAGCATTCTTTAATGGTTACCAGGGATGGGAAGGGAGGAGGTAAAAATCACTAAATAGATAGCAGGCATGTATTAATTTGGGTGAAAGGAAAGGCAATACACAATAAAGAGGAGGTCAGCACAACATGACCGAGGCAAAGGAAAACACTAAGAGACATGCAAGAGTAAAAGGCAGTGACAGTAAACACTATTGCATACACAAGTCTGCAATAACAATGATTCACAAGTGGATAGATAGGTAGACATGTGGGATGGTGTATGGGAGTATACCCACAAGTACATATAGATTTGGCAGAAGACACTTCTATATATGTACTTGTATGAGCTGAAAATATATCCAGGTATATGGGAGCTCTGGTGGGGTAGTGCCTAAGGCATTTGACTGCTAACCAGAAAGGTGGTAGTTCAAACCCACCAGAGGAAGATTGGGCAATCTACTTCTGTAGTGATACCACCTCAGAAACCCAAGGAGAGGTCACTATGAGTCGGATCTGACTCAATGGCAGTAAGGTTTTTTTGTTTGGTTGGTTTTTTTACCATAGTGCAAACTTCTTAGCCATAACCAAACACCTCAGGGAAGTATGTTATTGAGCTTGAGGGCTTAGAACCAGTCTCAGGGGACATCTAGGTCAATTGGCATAACCTAGTCCGTGAAGACAATGTTCCACATCCTACTTTGGTGAGTAGCAACTAGGGTCTTAAAAGCTAGCAAGCAGCCATCTAAGATGCAGCTATTGGTCTCTCCCTGTCGAGAGTAAAGAAAAGTGAAGAAAATCAAAGACTCAAGGAAATAATCAGTCCAAAGGACTAATGGACCACATGAACCACAGCAGCCAGTAGCCTGAGACCAGAAGAACTAGACGGTGCTGGCTACCACTACCTACTACTCTGATTGGGATCACAATAGCAGGTCCTGGATAGAGTGGGAGAAAAATGTAGAACAAAACTCAAAATCATAAAAAGGGCCAGACTGATTGCTCTGACAGAGGCTGTGGAACCCCTGAAACACCCCTGGACACCCTTCAAACTTGGACTGAACCACTCCTGGAGATCACTTTTCAGCCAAACAATAGGCAAGCCTACAAAATGAACAGTAACATCCCAAGGAATGTGCTCTTCAGAACAATCAACCATATGAGACCAAAAGGGCAATATTTGCCCAAAAACAAAGTTCAGAAGGCAGGAAGGGGCAGGAAAGATGGGTGAATAGAAACAGGGAACCCAGGAGGAAATGGGAAGAGTGCTTTTATTACAGTGAGGGGACTGCAGATAATGTCATGAAACAAAATTTGTATCAATTGTTGAATGGGAAACTAATTTGCTCTGTAAACTTTCACCCAAACCACAACAAAATGTTCAAAATAATAATAGTAATGGCTGGCAGTGGGAATTAACCCAGAGGTGCCTCAGAAGAAAGGTCTGGTGGTTTACTTCCAAAAATTAGCCAGTGAGGACCTTTTGGAACTCAGTTCCACTCTGACACACGCAGGGCAACTGTTGTTTGTTGTGTTTTTTGCTGTTGTTTTAAATCTTGTTCCCAGGCACAAAAACCCAAACAAAACCCATTGCCATTGAGTCAGTTCTGACACACAGTGAATGATCCTACAGAACAGACTAGAACTGCCATTCAGGATTTCCAAGGCTGTAATCTTTACAGAAGCAGACTGTCAGTCACATCTTTCTTCCATGGAGTGGTGGATGAGTTCAAACCACTGACCTTCTGGTTAGCAGCCAAATAACCACTACACCACCAGGGTTCCTCAGGCACAAACTCACTGCCATTGAGTCAATTCCAACACATAGTAACTCCCATTGGGTTTCCAAGACTGTAAATCTTTACAGAAGCAGATTGCCACATCTTTCTCTCGCAGAGCAGCTGGTGGGTTCAAACCACCAGGCTTTTGGTTAGCAGCTGAATGCCTTAACCACTACACAATCAGAGCTCCTTCAGGCACAAAGGGGTCCCCAATAAACGTTAGCTACACAAATGAGGTTTTTAAATTAAATTTGCATTCATTTTTGAGTAATTGATACATTTTGAATATGTAATACATTTAGAGTTCAAGGGGTTTAGAGCGAGATCCTCCCTCCCATTTCTGTCTTGAGGCAGCCAAACTGTGTGTCTTTGAAGGCACTTTGTGTCCTTCCAGACTCTGTGTCTTTTCAAAGAAGCTGTATCCACATACAATCAAATATGTGACAGGGATTGGGGGAGGGAGAGTCCTCCTTTCTTAACACCAGTAGCAGAACATGACACACATTATTCTGTATTTTGCTATCTTCACTTAACAATTTCTCTTGGAAATGGTTCCTTATCATTCCACAGAGGGCATCTTCATTTTCTCCGTCATCTGTGGACCAGGGTCTGCTGTTTCAGGAAGGGGAGCCAGTGGGCAGGCAGCTGGCAGGATAGACACGCAGGCCTGACTTTTCCCTCAGATAACAGTGTGGACACAGGGTCTCAAAGCTTTGAGCAGAGTCCACAGGATGGTGGTGGGGACCATTGCTTGCCTCCCCTGGGGCTGGGTGACGTCTCCACTAGGCCCAGCATGGAGGCTTGGACTCAGTGGGGAAGAAGGATATAGAAGCTTATTAGTTTAAGCAGGATGAAATGTGTAAATTAATTACCCCGGCCACTCGTGCATGTAGCAGCCGGCCCTGTGTGCTGGGAGGGGAAGCATCAGCCTCCAGTCCCTCTCACAGTTTGGTTCTCCTTCCCCACGAAGCCCAGAGAACTGGGGAAGGAAGGTCCCAGGCTCTGACTGCTCCCAGAACCCAGATCCAGGGGGTTCTGGAGGGAATGAGTTCCTTCCCTGGAATGGCAAGGCTGGATTCCACCACCACCATCAGCAACACAAACAGTGTTCAGATGAGAAGGGACAGAGAGGGGAAAAAGACCCACCCTTGGTCCATTCACTGAGCACTTATTTATTGAGTGGTTGTGCCATGCATTGTGCCAGCTTACTTCCTTCAATTTAATCTTCACTGAAAAAAAAAAAAAAAAAAAAAACCAACAAGTACCCTGGCTTATATTAGCCTCATTTTGTAGATGAGAAAACTGAGGACCAGGAAAAATAAGTCACTTGTTCTATTGACCCAGCAGCTAACTGGCAGAGTTAGGAGTCAAGTCCAGGACAGCACTCTGCTCCCACATAGCAGACAGGTCACCCAAATGAGGCTTCCTTCTTCCAACCTCCTTAGTTGTCACAGGACAGCTACAGCCTCCCTCTCCTAGTGTCAGCTCTCCCTGCGCCAGGGAGCTGCTCCCCGCCCACCTCCCCTGCCCATGTGCCTGTGCTCCTAGCCATTCCCCCCACTGCCTGCCATCCTCTTGTACCTGCATTTTGCTTATGGCTCCTCCATCTGGGATGTGGTCAGTCCCATCATCAATGTCATTGTTCACCTGGACCACACTTCAGCCCCTCACTCCTGCTTAACTTTAATCCATCCCACTCTCAGCAGCCAGAGTCCTTCCTCTTCTTACTGCAATAACCTATCACCCACTTTCCTGGGGGCGGGGCATGACATTGACAACAAAGCCCCATCCTTGTGTGACCACACCCTGCCTGCCCCATACTGTACTCCCATCCTTACATACAACTCATTCTCCAAGTCAAGTCTTCACCCAGATCTTCTCACCACAAGCTTCAACCTAGCTGCCCCCTCCTCAGAGGAGAGCACACTCCTCAGTTACTGTGACCCCATAGCCATGTTCTGTGTCCTTCATGGCATTTATCACTAACTAAATTACCCTGAGGACCAGGAAAAAGAAGTCATTTGTTCTTTTGTCCCATTACTTATGACTTTAGCATCTGCTTCTCCAACCAGATGCATGGTCCATGAAAACCATGGAGTGTATCTGTCTTGTATCTTTAGTGTCCCCAGTACCTGGATCTTGGCACACCAAGAATCACATGTAACTGATGATGGTCTCCCTCTGTCAGAAGCCTACCTGCCATTGAGTTGGCTCTGACTCACAGCAACCCTACCTACAACAGAATAAAACACTGCCCAGTCCTGCGCCATCCTGTGTCAATCCATCCCTTCCCCTGTGTAGTGGGCCTAATCTTGAGCTTCAGGTCACCCAGTCCAGGTCCTGCCTCTAGGCAGGTCCACACCTAAGCCATGCAAATCCCCACACACTCATCTCTCGAGGAATGAGCTTGAGCCTTCCAGCCTCTTCAGGGGTGGACTCTCAAGGGTTGCACCTTCCCACCTGCCAGATCAGTCTTCTGTAAGTTGCCAACTAGTTTGTGCCCATCAATCTGGCCCCACTGAGGGTCTTAACATAAAAGTGGAACCAAGCTTAGAGAAAAGCAGCTTGCTGCCAGGGACAACCATGAAGCCAGCCAGGATTAATTTCTTGATAGCCATGAACCATTGCTGGGTGATGCAAACAATTAATGTGCTCAGCTGCTAACTGAAAGGTTCACAGTTTGAGTCCACCCAGAGTCACCTCATAAGCCTGGAGTTGTACTTCCAAAAACTCAGCCACTGAAAACTCTATGGAACACAGTTCTGCTCTGACACACATGGGGTTGCCATGAGTTGGAATGGACTTGATAGCAAGTAGGAAAAAAAAAAAAAGTCTGACCCTCCCCCTCCCCCCCACACACAAATCTGGTTCCCTGTCCTACCTGGAGAGCCTCAGGCACCCAGGACACTGATGTCATGCCCTGAGGAGGGGATTCTTGGCTTACTCAACCATAGCCACGCTCCCTATGGGAGAGTCTGATGACTCTATAGGTTCCAGTGCCCTCCCTACTTTCTCCCTTTGCCTCTTTCTAGTCTCAGCTTTGGCAAGGTGATGAGTTAGGGACCAGGAGCTGGCACACCCACCAAGCAATTAGTTTTTATCTCCCCTGTATATGTGGCTGAACAACAGTTCCTTGTCAAGCTTAATAGTCAGTACTCAGAAAGATAAACCTGCCCGAGCCACTCTTGGGAGGTGATCTGAGTGTTTGGTGGGAGAACAGGGTGGGTCTGAGCTAGGCCATGTCCCCAGTATCTAGCATCCAACTCTGGACAGTTATTCCTGGGATGAGATGGGTCTCGGTCTTGATGTCACTCTCTGATCAGGAGGAGGGTACACGTCTCATTTCATGGGTGGGTATCTGAAGATGACAAGAGGCAAGGAGATCTCACCATGGGTTCCATCTCACACTCATTTGATGTTCTGCCTTGTCCCACAGGCCCCTACTCTCCGGCTCATGTGTGTCCCCTACAGGGGCTGCAGACTGAGCTGATGTACCCTGCAGCCCCACTCTTCAGGCCTGTCTCACAGAGGATACCCAGCAGCACCTTCTTCCCACCTAAGCAGGTTCCAAGTAAGGCAGGTGTGGTTTGGTGGGTAAGCAGAGAACCAGCCCCCTCGCTCCTGCTCAGGCTAGTGGACTGCCTTCCCAGTCACACACCTCATGGTCTAAGACAGGCAAGTCTGCTTACTAATGAAAAATGGGGGGAGGAAGGGACTAACCTTGTGAAAGAGATGCTGCTAGCAGAGAACCTGGACACCTTGGGCTTCAAGAGGCAACCCTCAAAAACAAACCAAATTCACTGCCATTGAGTCAATTCCAACTCATAGCAACCTCCTTTTGGGTTTCTGGTTAGCAGTCAATGCCTTAGGCAATACGCCACCAGAGCTCCTTAGTTGTTGTTATGTGCCATAGGACCCAACTCACAGTGACCCCTCCTTGGGTTTCCGAGACATTATCACTACGGAAGTAGATTGCCCAACCTTCCTTCCGAGGAGTGGCTGGTGGGTTTGAACCTCCAGCCTTCTGGTTAGCAGTCAAGTGCCATAGGCACTATGCTACCAGAGCTCTTTAGAGGGAACCCTAATGTCCATTAACTGCAGTGAACTGCTTCCACCTCCTGGCCATGTCTCAGAACTGCAGGAAGTCTTTGTGCTGTTTCAGGGGCTGGGTGAGAGGATAGCCTGGCTGCCCCAGACCCTGTCCCTTCTGTCCAAGTGCATAAGGTGAAATATATGGGAAATCATGTGTGGTCCCAGGTTGGGATGCTGTTGTGGTGGTTGTATTTGTTGTGTTTACTTGACAATAATAATATTACTGGCTCCTAATTATTATTGGGGAGCTCTGGTGGCACAGTGCCTAAGGCACTTGACTGCTAACCAGAAGGCTGCTAACCAGAAGTTCAAACCGACCAGGCACTCCTCGGAAGGAATGTTAGGTGATCTACTTGCGTAGTGATACCACCTCAGAAACCCAAGGAGGGGTCATTATGAGTCGAATTGACTCAATGGCAGTGAGTTTGGTTTGATTTGGGAATTATTATTGAGCACTTGCAGGGCCAGGTACCTTGTTTTTGTTGCTCAAACCAACCCTGTATTATGCTGGCCTCATTATACAGACGGGGTAATTGATGCTCAGACAGGCTGGGGTGCCTTGTCTAAGGTCACACAGTGGGTGAGCGGTGAGGAGTCTGGTTCCAGGTTCTATACACTGCTGTAGAACATGCTACCCTCGGAGCCCACAACTTGGCTCCCCGACAATGAAATGTCCCCATGCCCCCAATTCCCTTTTGTTCCTTTTGCCCTCCTTTTCTCCCACCCCTTCAGCCTCCCTCCCCATAACTGCTCCTTGGCCTCAGAGACCTGTCTACACACACTGTTTAGGTGATGGGGATACAGAAGAGAACACACTAGAATAACCTCTGCTATCACAAAGTCCATACTCCAGTGGGGCCTGAAGATCCAGAAGCTTCTGAGGTCCCAGCATCCCTCCTTTATGAAAGGGAAGTCTCCTAAGACAGGAACCCAAGTCCTTGACAGGCTGGGTACACAGGTCAGGAAGGGTCTTGGGAATTTGGAAGTCTACTTTGCCTTGGCTCTCAATCCAGACCTGATCACAGAGCCCCAACCTGGGATGAAACTCAACTTTCCAGTCCTTCCAACCCCCCTTGCTGTGGTCTTTGCCTTACAGACTACTAGGGCTGGAAAAGGATATCAGGAATAGTCCAGAGTAGATGGAGACAGGCCCAGAGAGGGCAAGCAGCCTGCCCAGGTTACACAGCCAAAAGTGACCAAGTAAGTACAAGAACTCAGGTCTCCCATCTGCTTGACTGGAGCCCCTGCTGATCCCCAGCATCACCTCCCTCCTCCTCCAGCCCAAATCAAAGCAGGGCCCCCACAGCATGGGGAATAGGAGAACGTGGACCAGAGAGCACGGAGGCCCCACATGGCCAGGGTCTGTCTCAGAGAGTCTGGACATCTCTCAAGCCCAAGTGTGTGGCCCTCCGAGGGAGTAGTTGAAGCTGTGGGCTTGGGACCATGGTCACAGGGGACATCAAGCTCCACTGGCATAACATACTACACAAAAACATTGTTCTACATTCTACTTCGGTGAGTAGTGACTGGGGTCTTAAAAGCTTGCAAGCAGCCATCTAGATGCAACGATGAATCTCTTCTCATCCAGAGCAAAGAAGAATGAAAAAAACCAAAGACACATGGGAACAATTAGTCCAAGGGACTAGTAGACCATGCAATCCTCAGCCTATTTGATCACAAGACCAAAAGAACCAGAGGGTGCCCAGTTGCCACTATCAACCACTCAGAAAGGGAGATCTTTGATAGAGTGGGAGAACAATACAGACCAAAACTCAAAATCATTAAAAAAAGAAAAGAAAGAAAAAGACCAAGTTTGCTGATCTGATGGAGCCTGGTGAGACCCCTGAAAGTATGGCCTCTAGTTACCCTTCAGGTCTGGAATTGGACTTTCTCCTGTGCCTTCCAGCCAAACAATAAACAGGCATGCAGGGTGAATATTTACATCAGGTAGATACATTCCTTGGAGCAATCAATCATGGGAGAACAGAAGGGCAGTGTTTGCACAGGGAGATACTTCAGGGGGGCAGGAGTGCATGGGAGGGAAGGACACAGGGAAGAGGTAACTATGGGGAAGAAGTGGGAAGACAGCTATCACACTGTGGGGGAATTGCAGTCATTGTCATGAAACGAAATGTGTATGAAATGCTGTAAGGAAAATGAATTTGCTCTGTAAACTTTCACCCAAATCATAATAAAATTATATATATATATATATATATATAAAAGTGTGGCTCTGCTACCCATTGCAGCCACAGGGATGGCAGGTCCTGAAAGTCAGGCAGACTCAGGGGACTGACTGCCCACACTGTCTCCCTGGGCTGCAGGACTACAACTGTTTGTGGGAGCCAGCACCAGGGCAGGGAGCTGTGGGGACAATCCTGGGACACTCTTGTACTCCCACCTCCCAAAGCGGGGCACTAAGGTAGCCAAGGCACACCAGTCCCCCTCACACATCTCTTCCTTACAGTGCCTGAAGGTCCCCCATAGGTGTACCCCATCCCTTCTCCCTTCCTGTCCGTTCATACCCTCCTTTCCCGCCATCCTTCTCTCTTATCCACTTCTCCCTTCCCGTTTCTCACTCCAGGAAGGCTCCTCCTGGGAAATCTGTCTTATGGCCAGGCTCCTAACCTCCCTTGGCCCAGCAGGGTGGGCAGAGGGAGTAGGAGAGAGTCATCCCTCCACAGTGGACCAGCAGTGGTCTGGTTCAGGTGCTTGACTCAGTCCAGAGCAGCTTTGGATGGGGGAGGGGTCTGTTTGCCGGCAAGTGAGAAAAGACATTGAGAACCAAGGGGCCTGAGGCATCCTAACCACAGCAGGGGAAAGAGCTTAGTTATCTCCCATCCTCTTCCCCTTGCTAACAAATCAGGCTTCCTCTTGTCTTACTTGCCTCTTCCAGGAAGGTCTCCCTGAATGCCCATCCAAGTCTCCCTGTGCACCCAGGGACTGGATGACTAAGTCTCCTTCCCTTATCCCCCAAGCCCAGGATGGCACTGCCCACAGGAGGCTGGCTCTCCTCCTCGCCTCTGATGTGGGCTTCTGCCACCAGAAAGCCCTGCAGGCCGCCAGTGACTAATATCCTCAGATCAGTCGCCACTCCAGCCTGGCCCATTTGGGAGCACCAAAAAGCTCTGGACCCTCCTGGGCTCTGTTCCCCTCTGGGGACTCAGTTGGACTGGCCAGGGGTCAGCGTTCCAGCTCATGGCCCCCAGTGTAGTCAACATATCCCTAGGACCCCGCCCTTGGGCCTTTCTTCTGTTAGCCAAGGGCTGCCTCAGGAAGGTTCCTGCTCCCTGGTGACAGCCAAGGGCCTGGGAGGAGACCCAAAGAAGTCATGCCTTTAGAGAAAAGAGGGAAGACGTCAGCACACTTGTCAGAAGGGGAAAAAGTGCCTGCACAATAATGGCAGCCAGTCCCTCACGTGACCCTCAGGGAAACACTTGTTCAATACAAAAGAAGTGAGCAATCGATGATTTATTCAGGAGGGGAAAGCCCGAGCGGAATGTCTCCCTCCCTCTCCCACCTCTACAACCTGGCCTGCCCTATCAATAGCCCCAAAATGCTGGGAAGTGAGGGTGGGGAAGGGGCCTGGGGGTGAGAGGAGGAGGAGCCCCACCCTGCCATTCCTGGTTTGGTCCTCTCTCCAGGCCCTGGGCCCACCAGATTTAACATGAAGATAGTCAGAAGGAAGAGGAAACCTCTGTGATGAGGGCAGTGTATAAGCCACCCGTGTAAAGAGTACTTCCAGTTACCAGCTCAGCCACATTTCCATCAGCCTGCTCACTTTCCGTCACTAGGGAGAACACAAAATTATAAAATAAGTGAAATTCTATAGTGCAGCTGGGCCAGTAGCTATTTTCATTGGTGCATTATATCATGCTAAGGGAACTACCTATTCCAGCAAGAGAAAGAGAGAAATATCTTGGCTTGGGTCATCCTGCTGGCCAGGAGAACCATGTCCAGCAGAGACTGAAGATGCAAGGATGGGGAGACTCAAGGTCAGGACTGGAGGATGCCAAGGCTTCCCTCCGGCATGGCCCAAAGCTTAAGGTTTTGCCAGCTTGAGCAGTCTGTGACCAGAGTAGGGCACATGGGGCCAGTCCTCTCCTGGCAGGGTCAGGCTGCTGGGAAGAAGGTCTATGTGGATGGGAGATGAGCAGCTGTTTTGACCACATATTTACTGATCACATCATGGCAGAAGGGGCCTTGGAAAGCAACCATCAACAAGCCTGGGGACATAGATAGGAGAGGAAGACTGAGACCATGTGGGCACCCACTGCTAGCCCCAGTAATCTAGCTCAAGAGGAGGGTGGTAGGTTAGAGGAGAGAAGCCCCACCTATCTCCTACCCCACGGATGGTTTGGTCTATGAGCACAGGAAAGATGGTGACCGTCTGAATTTACAAAGCAAGAAAGGGGCTTGGATGAAGTGTGGCCAATGAGGAGGAGGTGAGGCCAAGGCTGCCCAGAGAGGGCACAGACAGCTGGAGAGGCAGGCATGGGCCAGGTGCCCTCCTGCCCACATAGGAGCAGTAGCTTAGAAGGCACTAGCAGCAGAATCAGCTGAGGAGGGCAGGGGTGACGGTGCCTCGTTCTCTCCTGTCTGGAACTCACGGGGCCTCATTGGACCCAATCCCATTGCCTTTGTTGACGTAGAATGGCCGGTAGTGAGACTGTGGAGGAAACCAGAGTAGTTAGGGAGGGCAGATGGCAGTCAACCCACCAGCCAGACTCATCCTCCCCTATTCTCCCCACAGGAGGCAGCAGTGGTCTGACCCCCAACAATTTACAAAGTCTTGTGGCCCAACCTGACTACCCTGTGATCAAGAATTGATCCCTTGTTGTTATCAGAATTCTGGATTTAAATCCTAATTAGAGTTCATCTGGTCAGTGGGTTAATGAGCTTTCCCTCCATAGCCCAGGAAGGCCCTCCCAGCACCACCATGCTGCTGTTCTTACTGTTGTTGTTGTTGGCCGGTGCAATCCACTCAGTCCCCCAACTCATGGCAACCCCACACACCACAGAATTCAGTGATGCCCAGCCCTGTGCTATCCCCATGATTGGTTGCAGACTGAACCATTATAATTTATAGGATTTTCATGGGTAGATTTTTTAGAAGTAGATAACCAGACCTTTCTTCCTAGTCTGCCTTGGTCTGGACGCTGTGCTGAAACCTGTTCAGCATCACAGCAACCTGGGAGCCTCCTCTAACAGATGGCTGGTACTGCAGATGGGGTGCATTGGCCAGGAATTACACCCAGGTCTGCTGGTTGGAAGGCAAGAAGTCTCCCACTGAATCATCACTGCTCTCATCGCTACTATTTTTTACACACCACTTTCATACTCTATAAGATCCCTGGTGGAGTAGTGGTTAAGCTGCTAACCAAAAGGCCAGAAAGATGTGGCAGTCTGCTTCTGTAAAGATTTCAGTCTTGGAAACGCTATGAGGTAGTTAGTTCTACTCTATCCTATAGGGTCATCACTATGAGTCAGAATTGACCATGGCAATGATTTTGTTTTGTTTTGTTTCCATACTGTACCAAACTATACAGCTCTTTTTTGAGTGTTTTATATGTAAGGATTCATTTAAATTTTACAGCTACCCAATGAAGTAAGTTACTATTATCAAACCCATTTTATAGTTATGCAAACCAAGGCACAAAGAGGTTAAATAACTTGGCCAAGGTCATCCAGCCAGTAAGGAACAGAGCCAGGATTCAAGCCCTTGCTGCAGTCTGGCTCCAGAGTCCACACACCTCTTGTCGCTTTGCAACTGTTCACATGTTTGCTTTTGTTCTCTCTGCATAATTCTCCCTGACAAGAGGAGTACAGAGAGGGCAAACAGCAGCCCAGCCCAACACAGACCCAGAGCCTCCTCCCTCCTGTCCCCTCACCTCTCACATCCTGCCCCCTCATTAGTGTTCACGCAGTGTCTCCCGGGAAAGAGCCCAGTGACAACTTCCCCAGCCAGCTCTGTGTATTACATCTCACATGTAATTTCATATCAGCGTTAGTTTGCCTCCCAATCACTTCATCAGGGTCCTGTGAAATCAGCCCTCCAGGCTGAACCACAGGACAAATCTGAGCTGCCCCTTGTCCATGTGAGCACCGTTGGTCCCTTGAGAGTCTCAGGAAGTAGATCTGTCCCCAAGCTCGGCCAATGTCCCACAGAGACACGATTGCCACCCCGACCCAGGGTGTCCACAGCCCCTGCCCTTGCCCCTGCCTGCCTAAGAACTTGAATCTGCCACTCAGCTCTTCACCTAAGCCTGGATCCAGAGCAGGACTCAGGGATCTGTAGAACATTGACATGGAGAGTCCATAGACCTTGGTTTAACCAAGGAATGAATGAAGAAACTAAGACCCAGAGAGGGTAAAGGACAAAATCAAAGTCAAACAGCTACCCAGTGGCAGAGCAGAGCCTGGGACCAAGTCTTTTGACCCCCAGGAACTGGCCTGGACCCCAAAGAGGTCAATAGGCAGTTAATAGACCTGGAAATGGCTGAAGCCTTTCTTTCAGGAAAGCTGGGTCAATAATATAGATTGCAGATGAGTGATTGGTACTGTCTTGTTAATAGCCTAGAGTGGTAGATGAGCAGGAATAGAGAGCCTCACCATATCCAGGCAGGGCCCTTCTCTCATTCCCCTGTGGCTCGGGGTCACAGCACCTGAAAGTTAGTTGGATAATCAAAGACTATTAATTATCCAGGTCACCTGACTCATGTTACAGATTGGAGAAACTGAGGCACAGGGAAGAATGACACGTACAAGGTCACACAGCAAGTTGCTGGCCCTCTTTGCACACTAGCACCCTGCTTCTATTCCCCCCAACACTAGGTGCGCTGCAGAGCCCTGCCCTACCATGGGTCTCAAAGTCATCATGAGCCTTCTCTGCTGGGACCCAGGCTCTGAAAGGGTAGGAAGGTATGTGGTAGGAAGCAAATGACCAGTGTAGAGACTGAAAACTTTTTTCTCCCCATATCTGCTTTTTGCAATCTTGCTGTTTCAATGCCCTTGGACCCAGCTCCAAATTACACACACGATCACTTAACTCCCATTGCCAGCAAATTAAAGATTCTCTCCAATTAACCAGCCTAGCCACTCTTTGTGGCCCAGAGCTAATCACCTCCCCACGCTCTGGCCTTCACATGCAAAGACAGCAGGGAGGCGGGGGGGGGGGGGGGGGCTCTTAGCCCAGCAGGAGCCAAGTTGCCACTCCTATCGCAGAGCAACTGGCTGGCCCCTTCAGTGGGACCTGGCATGAGCCCTCAGGGAAGAAACAGGGAAATCAAGAAACGGAACTATGAGAGACAGTTCCTGATCACTGAGGTCTCAGACAAGCTCAGGTATGTCAGCTCTAAAAGGGATTAACCAAAACCAAACCAGCTGTCATCAAATCAGCTCTGACCTGTGGTGATCCCATGTGTGTCAGAGTAGAACTGTGCTCTGCAGGGTTTTCCATGGCTGTGACCTTTCAAAAGAAGACTGCCACAGCTTTCTTCCAAGGTGCCTCTGGGTAGACTTGAACTGCCAACTTTCTGGTTAGCAGCCAAATGTGTTAACAGTTTGCACTTCCAGGGACTCCCAAGCCAGTCAAATTGATTCCTACTCATGGTGATCCAAAAATGATTAAAACCAAAAATCCCACTGCCACTGAGTCAATTCAGACTCATAGCAACCCTACAGGACAGAGTAGAACTACCCATAGGGTTTCCAAGGCTATAAATCTTTATAGAAGCAGACTGCTTCAACTTTCTCTTGTGGAGAAGCTGGTGGACTTGAACTGCCAACTTTTTGGTTAGTAGCTGAATGGTTTAATGACTGCATGAGAGCTCCTTCAAGGAGGATTACAGATCATCTAATTTCAGCATCTGAGATCCCAAGGCCACACTTCCCTGTTGTTCCTTGGCTTCAAGTCATTGGATGTTATTGTTGCTGTTGTTATGTGCCCTGGAGTCAGACCCAACTCATAGCGACCCCTCCTTGGGTTTCCAATGCAGTATCACTACAGAAGTAGATTGCCCCATCTTCCTTCCGATGAGTAGCTGGTGGGTTTCAACTGCCAGCCTTATGGCTAGTAGTCAAGTGCTTTAGGCACTATGCTACCAGAGCTCCCAAGTCATTGGATAGGAGTCCCTAACTCTATCTACTCCTAACTCTCCAGCCTCCCCTCTCCATGCTATCACCCCAATAGCCTCTATGCTGAGAGCTGGAAAACTCCCTAGGAAGGGGATGCTTATCCCCTGGACTAAGCATGTTACAATCCCACAGCTGGCAGGGACCAAGCACCCATTCAAATAAGTCTAGGTACTCAACAACCATTCGCCAAATAACAAGCCAGGGCTGCCCACTCTACAGATTAGAAAACTGAAGCCAAGAAAGTGTGTGCTTACACTAGACCCCATGACTATTAGCTTTGGGGCTCTACTACCCTTTGCTGTATGCAGGTATTCAGGCCACTGCTGCCTCCTTCCCGTATCCCAAGGCCCAGAGAAGTCCCATCTTCCCATAGTGCCTGGGAATGATGGCTGGTTGGTTGCCTTTCAAGAACCTGAGTCTGTGCCCAAGTCTCTGGATATGCCTATGTCCAGGCAACTCTTCTGCAGCCCCTCACTTACCAACAAAGTCTGCTTGCTTGATTTCCAAGTCTGCGGCTGGGCCTTAGGGCTCTGGCTCCGGATGAGGGAAGGATAGCCTAGAGAGACAAGAAGTGCTGGTCAGCCAGGTCCTGGGGCTGGGACAGCACAGCTTCCTTCTCCCAAGTGACCACCAAGCTATGTCCAGACCATTACCAAATGCAGCCACCCTGAAGGGATGATACAACTGAACTGGAGAGCTGGCCAAAGGGCAGAAGCACCCTACAGACAGAAGGAGAAGGAGCAGATCAGGAGGTAGCAGGGAGTGGTGCCCCAAACCCAGGTCAGGATCACACTGGCTCTTAGGGGATTCCACCCACCCACCCTGAAGACTCATACCATGACTCCTCCCCTATCCAGTGTCCCAGAAAGTTACAACCTGCCAGAACGTCCTGCCAGGGGGAGCTCATTCTCCCCTAATGCCCTGGTGCTGGCTGGACAATGCTTCCCATTTATGGAGCCCTACTTGTGTGAGTTTGAACTGCCAGCCTTCTGACTAGCAGTCAAATACGTTAGGCATTAGGCCACCAGAGCTCCCTCAGCACAAGTCACTCACTCACTCACTCACTCACTCACTCACTCACCACTCACTCACTCACTCACTCACTCACTGCTGTCAAGTCAGATCCGACTCATAGTGACCCCTCCTTGGGTTTCTAAAGCAATATCACTCTGAAAGTAGATTGGCCAATCTTCTTCTGAAGATCCGACTCAGCAGTGACTGAGTGAGTGAGTGAGTAACTTGTGCTGGGGGAGCTCTGGTGGCCTAGTGCCTAAGGCATTTGACTGCTAACCAGAAGGCTGGTGGTTCAAACCCACGAGCCAGCCACTCCTCAGAAAGAAGGTTGGGCAATCTACTTCTGTAGTGATACCGCCTCAGAAACCCAAGGAGGGGTCACTGTGAGTCAGATCCAACTTGATGGCAGTAAGTTTTTTTGTTTTGTTTTGTTTTGTTTTGGTACTTGTTCTGGGAGCACTGGTCTTCTCACCTAACCCTCATACCATTTCCCTGCGCTTAGCAGTTTGCCAAGTTGCACAGCTAGTAAGCAGCAGTTGGGATCTGAACCAGGTTTTGCCCAACCCCAAAATCCATATTCATGTTTTTCTGCCCAGCTCTGTTCCCTCTCCCATTTCACCAGCAGGAAACTGGGGCCCATGGAGGGGTGGTCACTTGCTAGTGTGGCTTCAGCCCAGGGTAGAGAGAGCAAGCCCAGAGATCCAGGGCACATGGGTATTCTCTGGTTTGATCACTAAGGTGCCTGTTCCTCCATCTCCACTCTTCCCCTCAGCCCAGAGGGCGCGGTAGGGAGCTCCACCCTGCAGAGTAAAACTCAATCTGACCCTACTGGAGTTACAAGAATCTGGTCCTGGCTGCGGCAGCCTGGGTGGCCCAGGAGAGAGACTTCTGCCTGGTGAGTCCAAGCCTCTGGGAAGGCCCTGCTATCAGACCCCTTGCAGCACTGCTGGCACCAGCTCAGGCATCCCACCCCCAGGATTGGCACTTAGCAAGAAGGCAGAGGAGGAAACAGAGCAGATGACCAGGTCTCTGCCTCCATCTGGGGGTGGAGCAGTCTTGGAAAGAGAGGGTCCCATGGATCCTGAGTGAGATGTGCAGACTCTACCTCTCAGTTTCAAGAAAGAAAACCCCATACCAGACATGGAGATATGAGGATGAGGATAGGGCTGGGGATGGGGGCAGGGGTGTGATCCAGGAAACCCAACTTGTACAGCAGGCAGAAGTCAAGGATGGGGGTACTAGGATGGTGGGTGAGGGCACAAACCCTCTACCAGAGAATTCTAGGGAAGAGGGACCAGGACACCCTAGAAGTGGCAAAGAGCCCCCACAGGATATCCCACCTGCCCCACTATATGAGAGAAAAGGGGAAGGGTGGAAAACGGACAGGTACCAGGATTGTTTTTAAACAGACCACTGCCGCCCAATGGTTTGGATAACTCTGAAGGGGCCTGTCCCAAGGTGGTGAACTGATAAGGGATTTTCCCAGTGCCTGCTGGGAGAGAGAGAGGCATTAACAATAAGGCTTAGCCCCAGTGGGGCTGGAAAGGAGCAGGACAGAGGCGGGCCTTCATCCGAAACTACCTGGAACGTGTGTGGGTGGGCCAGTTGCTGCTGGAAGGACTCTCATTGCACACTGGGAACCCCTACCCAGAACCCCCTATCCCAAAGCCATTGCCAGCTAAGGAATGTGATCATGGGGTCCCTTTGCTACTCTTCCAAGGTGGAATGTATGGAGAACCAACTCTCCCAGGGCATGGCCACAGATAGAAGAATGTTTATGTAGGCTGATGGGGAGAATATTTGGGGGGCATAAAAGATCTGAATCCCATATGAGGGCAGCCATCTGACATGCTAGATGGCCTATGGTCCAGACTTGACCAAAGAGAAAGGAGACATCTTCTGGAATCCAGAGGCCAAGGCAAGTCCCAGAGCTTCCTAGGCCTAGCTCAGATTTAAGATATCCTGGGGTCCTTCAGGCTATGACCCTCCATTCATAGTCTTCCTTCACCTTGGTAGCACCAAAAATCCCTGGTCAGGGTGTTGGCTGGGACGTTAGCCTGGAAGAGACTGCTAGGTGTTAAAGCCACCAGTATAAGCCACTGCTTGGGAGTGTGTCTGCCCTGCATGGGCTTTCCTTCTCACTCTGTCCTTCACCTGCCAACCCCACCAGCTACTTATCTTTCCACACTAAATGTCCTTGGATAAGAAAGATAGGGTTCCTCTCAGCATAGTACACCCACTGTCCTTAAGACTTTTGGGATAAACATGAGGCCCAGACCTCACTGTAAGACGCCCACTCAGGATGACCCCAAGGTATAGGAAGCATTGGTCACACAGCCTTGTCAAAGAACTTGGGGAAGCAAGTCAGGTAGGGGACAGGGTATAGGGAAAAGAGAATCAAGCTTGGGATCCCTAGTCCACCCTTTCTCAGAGGTTTCTGTAAGACTCCAGTTTTATGGGATGTTAGTGGGTATTACATAGCAAGAGGGTTCTAAAGTCACTAATGGTGGGAATCACTAGGTGGAACAGTTAGCTTGGCTTTCTGCAGTAGAAGACTCAGCTTGTAAACCCAACAACAGGGACTCCAGGGCCAGAGGTGTAAGGGTGCTGTTTCCTCAGCCCATGGATCATTGAGGTCTTTCATTGTAGAGCATCTTCAAGAACCAGTGAGTGGTGATTAAGCCTTGAGAAAGGCTGATCTGGCCCAACCCACCCACCTCTGCCCTCATTTCACAGCAAAGATGATAGAGGCCCAGTGACTTCCCAAGGTCCTGCTGAGCCACAAACAGACTCCAGCCTCCTGCCTCCAGGCCAGCACTTGCTCCTCTACAAGGTGAGAAGCTGGTGAGTGGGGAAGTAGGACCATGGCAGGCTTGTGGAGTGATGGAGGAGATATGAAGGAACGTTCCACTGAGGGGAATGCAAGGACAAAGCAAGGTGAGGGCCCACAGAGGGCTGGGGCTTGAGTCTCACCTTTCAGAGAGAAGGAGGAGCTGCCTTGGACTGCAGGCAGATCATCAGAGCTCTGCATGGTGGAGGAGTATTCCCAGACCCGGGAGGTATAGTTACCTGTCAGGAAAAGAAATGGGGTCAGACTGAAGCTGCCTGGCATGGAGGCATGAAGGCAGGATGTGGTCATTTTGTGACTTGTGCTTTCCAGCCCCTGCTGGGCTTTCATCCCCCAATCCTTCCTGCCATTCAGGGCATCTTTCTATATTTATATTCTATATTTATGTTTTAGGATAAAATATAAAGTCTCCTCATGTCCCTACCCTACCTAAAAAACCACTGCTCTCAGAATAAGGTACAAAGTTCTTAGCATGGTCCACAGGTCTTTCATGATCTGCTATCCCATCCCACCCCTAACACCATCTCCACTTGCCTTGTGGCCTCCCTTCCCACCCTCCTAGCCCAACCAGGACAATCCCTCAAGTCCAACCAGGCTGAGCTCTTAGCTGCTTAGACACACCAGGCTCTCTTGACCCAGACTTCTTGCACAGATAGGGTCCTCCGCCTCGGGTAATCCACCTGCTTCCTTAGAAAATCCATTCAGGTATCAGCTTACATGTAATTTCCTCCAACTCTGTGTGTACTTCTGCCCCACACCCCACATGACCCTGTCCTCCCCTCGGAATGGCTCTTAACCCTTTTTTCCGTGGCTCTTGATTGCAGCTTGACTTGCCTGCCCCTGCTCCCTAGAGCTGTGGGCTTCATAGGGGCAGGAAATATGCTCATCTGGCCCAGCATCACAGTCAACTGCTGGCATATAGCCTGGTTCCTCAAAGGTGCTCATTGCATGGTTGATGGATGAATGCATGAACAAATGAACAAATAAATACAAGCACATCCTAAGCACTGGGGACACAGGCAGCTGATATAACTCCTAAAATCTGTTTGCCAAGTTGAATAAGCTGACCAATGTCCATTTGCCGAGTATGTACCACAGGCAAGAAGGAAAGGAGGCCATGGGAGGATGTGGGGCAACCACAGGGGTACTGTGAGGGCATTCATCCCCCATGGATGATGGAGGCATGAGCACACCCCTCCAAGGTCCTCTTCCTCAGCAGGTTGGGGGCTTCTCACAGTGTCACAAGCCCCTCTTAGCTCACACCACAGCAATGCCACCCCAACCCTGGTGATCATCTCCCACAGCTGCTTGCAGTAAGTGATGGCTAGGGCTGACCTGTCCTCTTGCAAATTCTTCCCACAGGGGTCTCAGAAAGGTTCTGTGGTTCTGCAGCAAGGGCCTCAAGAGTATGCCCATTCAAGCATCCAAGCGGCCATTAGCCTTACCCTTTCATTTACTCATTCATTTATTCTTTTTCTTTTTCAATGAATGTTTCCTGAGTGCCCCCTACTGCTCCGCCCTGGGCACAGGGCAAGAAACAGGACTGACAGTTCCTGCCTTCATGGGGCCCAAATCTATTATATATGTGGAGAAGGGGGTGGTGGTTGGTACCAGCTGATCATCAATCAAGACACAGATGTCTGGGCATTGCCCTGTCCACTAGATACCCTGCCCCTCTGTTCTCCATGGCCTGTGCCTTAACTGCAGAGGCTTCCCACTCTCCCTCTCACTCCTGCTGACCTGCCCTGGTCTGTCTGGGGCGAGAGCTCCATGGATCCTATGGCACAGTCCTCTCACTCTTTACCCATGGTAGACATGTACCCTGGACCCCTGGGATGGAACAGGTCTCCAGAATCTGGGCTCACTGAGTCCCATGGCCCTGTCTTCAGACATGAAGTTTCCCTCAGTGCACTGGGCCAGGGAAGACCTTGCATGTGGCAGCTCTCCCTGAGAAAGCCACCTTCCTGGCCCCACTTCATTCCCATGTTGTAGGTCATGTCACTCACCTACCTCCCATAGCAATTGTACTGCCTAGATTCCCAGGCATGGCCCATTGCAGATCATGCCTTCTTTTCCATTTACAGCTCAGCTAATTTGCCATAACATCTATACAACTTTTCAAATCAGTGAAGATACTCTGTGGGCCCTGGTGCCCTGATACTTGCTGGGGGATGTCCCCACACCCAACCTCAGGGTGGCAGCTCAGCCCTAGGTCCTGACTCATTCCTTAGGAATAAAAAGATTACATGAACTCAGGGAGTTTCCAGTGTTGCTAAGGTTCCAGGCTGCTTTTCCTCCAGCCTAATATCGCACATGTGTGCACATATGTCCACACTGACACACACACACACACACACATACTACTTTAAGCCCAGGATGACTTTCCTTACCCCTCTCTGGGACCCCCACCCCACCTACCTCTCCACATTCATCTCACATTGGGTCCCAGTCTCTCTTTCCCATGGCCCAGATCTGGCCTCCCACCTCTACCCCACCTCCTGCACAGCGCACTCTTGGGCCCTGCCCACTCTTGAGCTGAGCCCCCTCCTACCTTTAGTGCCATAGAGATTGTTGAAATTCTTCTGATTGATGTCCTTGGAGAGGCGGCTGGGGGATGATGGCTGGTATGATGTCCGGGCTCCACCTGTGAAGCAGGCAACAGGGGTCTGTCATTATAGAAAGAGGGGTATGTCTTAACTCAGGAGACTGAGGGGTGATATGCAGTACTCCTTACCCCCTAACAGCTCCCCAGCTGCCTATCATGGGACCTTGATTCCATTTTTAAGAAATGTCCTTTGGATTTAGGGTAAGGTGATCATTTAATTTTCATGCAAATTAGGATACCTCTGAGAGTGAAAGGGTCCTATTAGTAATTACACCAAGAGAAACAGATGTGAATTTGGTGGTCCTGGATAAACTATGACATAAGGTCACCCTACCCAGAGGTTTTTCTGGTCATCAGAAGGTTGGGAAGTGAAAATAAATGTACATGAAATGTTGAATGTAAAACAAACTCTGCTCTGTAAGCTTGCACCTAAACCACAATATAAATTAATTAATTAAATAAATAAAACTAATTTGCAAGTTATGTTGTTGTTGCTATTAGGTGCCGTCGAGTCATCTCCGACTCATAACAACCCTATGCACAGCAGAATGAAACACTGCCTGGTCCTGAGCCAGCTCCATGATTCTTGCCCCTCGCCACTGACACCGTGTCAATCCTTCTCATTGAGGGCCTTCCCCTCTTTTGTCAACCCTCCACTTTATCAAGCATGACATCCTCCTCCAGGGAATGGTCCCTTCTGACAACGTGACAAAGTATGTGAGACGAAGTCTGGCCATTCTCGCCTCCAAGGAGCATTCTGGCTGCACTTCCTCCAGGACAGACCTGTGAGTTCTTTTAGCAGTCCACACAGTACTTTCAGCATTCTTCACCAACACCATAGCTCAAAAGCATCAATTCTTCGCTCTTCCTTATTCTTTGTACAGCTCTCACATGCATTTGAGGCAATTGAAAATACCATCGTTTGTGTCAGGCACACCTTAATCCTCAAGGAAACATCTTTGCTCTTCAGCACTTGAAAGAGGTCCTTTGCAGTTGATTTGCCCAGTGCTGTATGTCGTCTGATGTCCTGACTGCTGCTTCCATTAGCATCAGTTGTAGAACCAAGTAATGTGAAGTCTTTGACAATTTCAATCTTTTCTCCATTTATCGTAATGTTGCTTATAGAAGCAGTTGTGAGGATGTTTGTTTTCTTTATATTGAGATGTAATCCAATATTACATCTTCATCAGTAAGTACTTCAAGTCATCCTCACTTTCAGCAAGAAAAGTTGTGTCATCAGCATATTGCAGGTTGTTAATGATTCTTCCTCCACTCCTAATGCCATGTTCTTCTTCATATAGTCCAGCTTCTCGGATTATTTGCTCAGCATACAGATTGAATAAGTATGGTGAAAGGATACAACCTTGACAC
>NW_006921623.1:485135-523619 GCF_000298275.1 Orycteropus afer afer | reverse complement strand
CATATGCCACCTCCTGAAATGGATGATGATCGACCAGTTCTTTTTGGTACAGTGACTCTGTGTATTCCTGCCATCTTCTTTTGATGCATCATTCATTGTTCAATATTTTGCTCACAGAATCTTTCATTACTGCAACCTGAGGCTTAAATTTTTTCTCAATTCTTTTAGCTTGAGAAATGCCAGGTGTGTTCTTCCTTTTTGGTTTTCTAACTCCAGGTCTTTGCACATTTCTTTATAGTAATTGGCTTTGTCTGCTCGAGCTGCTCTTTGACATCTTCTGTTAAGCTCTTTTATCTTGTCATTTCTTCCATTTGCTTTAGCTACTCTTAGCTCAAGGGCAAGTTTCAGAATCTCTTCTGACATCCATTTTGCTCTTTTCTTTCTTTCTCATATTTTTAATGGACTCTTGCTTTCTTCATGGATGATGCTCTTGATGTCATCCCACAATTCTTCTGGTTTTTGGTCATTGGTATTCAATGCATCAAATCTATTCTTTAAATGGTCTCTGATTTCAGAAGGGATATATTCAAGGTCCTATTTTGTCTTTTGTGGACTTGTTTTCATTGTTTTCAACTTCAAGTAGAACTTGCATATGAGCAGTTGATGTTCTGTTGCACAATCAGCTCCTAGCCTTGTTTTGGCTGAAGATATTGAGCTTTTCCATTTCCTCTTGCCACAGATGTAGTCAATCTGATTCCTGTGTACTCCACTGGTGAATTCCACGTGAATAGCCACCATTTGTGTTGTTGAAAAAAGGTATTTGCAATGAATAAGTCATTGGTCTTGCAAAATTCTGTCATGCAATCTCCAGTGTTATTTCTGTCACCAAGGCAAAATTTTCCAACTACCGGTGATTCTTCTTTGTCTCCAACTTTTGCATTCCAATCACCAATGATAAGCAACACATCTTGATTGCATGTTCAGTGAGTTTCAGACTGCAGAAGTTGGTAAAAACTTCAATTTCCTCATCTTTGGCTATGGTGGTTGGTGTGTAAATTTGAATAATAATAGTATTAACAGGTCTTCCTTGTAGACGTATGTATATTATCCTATCACTGACTGACAGCATTGTACTTCAGGACAGATCTTGAAACATCCTTTGTGATGATGAATTCCTCTTCAATTTGTCATTCCCAGCATAGTAGATCATATGGTTGTCTGATTCAAAATGCCCAAAACCTGTCCATTTCAGCTCACTAATGCCTAGGATATCAAGCTTTATGTGTTCCATTTCATTTTTGACAACTTCCAATTTTCCTAGATTCCTACTTCATACATTCCATGTTCTGATTATTAATGGATGTTTCCAGCTGTTTCTCCTATATTTGAGTTGTGCCATGTCAGCACATGGAGGTCCTGAAAGACTTACTTTATCCATATAATTAAGGTTGGTTCTACTCTGATGAGGCAGCTCTTTCCCAGTCCTATTTTGAGTGCCTTCTGACCCAAGTGACTCATCTTCCTGCACTGTCTCAGACAATGCTTCTAAGCTATTCATAAAGTTGCCCAGTAACATGTCAGACAGTGTTTCTCTGCTATTCATAAGATTTTTCCTTGTGAATTTTTGAGAAGTGGATGGCCTCCTTCTTCTTCCTAGTCTCTCTTAGTCTGTAAGTTGCACTGCAACCTGTGCACCATGTGCAACTCTGCTGGTGTCTGAAACACCAGTGGCACAGCCTCAAGCCTCCCAGAAATGTACAAGCCCCCAGGATGACAAACTGACAGACAAGTTTGTCTACCTTAGCTGTTGGAAACCTCTGTGCCTTCCCCTTACCTAATTCCTACCTGGAACCTGCCACTTTGTGGTCCCTGGATGCTCCCCTCTTTCCTGGCTCTGGGTAGCTTGGGGGCCTAGCCTTGCCTCCTGCCCCTTTTTACCTGGATATCCTGCCACTCTGGAAGTCCTCGGCCTCTCCTGCTCCCTCCTTTTCCTGGCTCTAGGGGGCTTGGGACCTAGCCTTGCCTCCCACCCCTTTTTACCTGGGTATCCTACCACTCTGCAGGTCCCTGGCCTCTCCTGCTCCCTCCCTTTCCTGGCTGTGGGGGACTTGGGGTCTGGATATCCTGCCACTCCGCAGGTCCCTGGCCTCTCCTGCTCCCTGCTTTTCCTGGCTCTAAGGGGCTTGGGGCCTAGCCTTGCCTCCCACCCCTTTTCACCTTGATATCCTGCCACTTCGGAGGTCCCTGGCCTCTCCAAGTTGCAAGTTATAGAAATTAAAAAAAAAAAAAAAAAAAAAGGCTGGGAAGCCAGCACCTCCTGCCTGAGCCAGTGGTCCTTGGTGGGGAGAGCCCACCACTCTCTGGGGAAAGTCTATCTATGAAAAAGACCAAGGAGCCTGGGACTGGACGCTCCTAAGGAAGAAAAGGTTAATGGCAACCATTGGGGGGACAGAGACCTGGGCCCCTCACCAAGTGAGGGTGAGTTATCTGGAGATGAACTGATGGGTGGTGTCTATGAGCATCCCCTACGTGCCAAGATGGCAGCTCTTGCTCGCTCCCGTGGCACAGAGACTTACACAGCAGAGTACTTTTTCTCTCTCTCACCCACTTGGGCTCTCACAGAAATCTTGTAATGAAGGCAGAAGGGTATTATTACCCTCATGTTACAGATGAGGAAAAGAGCTCCCATGTGCTTAAGGGTTCTTCTACCAGTTTTTCCCTCAGACCATGTAGCCATGCCTGGTTCTAGCCCACCTGGCCCTAGCACCTGCTGGTACCTCCTTTAACCCTATGTACTTCAAGTTCTTCTTACCCTAATTTCCTCTGTCCACCACAGCCCTGCATCCACCATCACACCCCTGTGTCCACCAGAGCCCTGTGTCCATCACAGCCCTGTGCCCACCACAGATCTCTGCCTACCATAGCCCTGTGTCTGCTATCACAGTCCTGTGTTCACTACAGTCTTGTGTCTACCACAGACCTCTGTTCAACCCAGACCTGTGTCCACTACCACAGGCCTATGTCCACCATCACAGCCCTTTGTTCACCCCAGCCCTGTGTTTACTACAGCCATATGTCCACCACTGTGCTGTGTCTAATATCACAGCCCTGCTCCATCACAGTCCTCTATTTACCACAGCCCTGTAGGAGTTCTTGTGGTGTAGTGCCTAAGGCATTTGACTGCTAACCAGAAGGCTGGTGGTTCAAATCCACTAACCACTTCTCAGAAAGAAGGTTGGGCAATCTACTTCTGCAGTGATACTGCCTCAGAAACCCAAAGAAGGGTCACTATGAGTCAGATCCAATTCGACAACAGTGAGTTAGGTTTTTTTTTTTCTGATGTCCTTCACAGTCTCATGTCCACCATTATAGCCCTGTGTCTGCTATCATAGCCTTATGTCCATCTCACCCTTGCGTCTACCATGACAGCCCTTTGTCCACATCATAGCCCTGTGTTCATCACAGCTCTGTGTCCACCACAGCCCTGTGTCCACTATCACAGTTCTGTGTTCAACATAGCCTTGTCCTGTCTACTGAGCACACTCTCTTTTAGGGAGGCTCACTGTCAAATCCCAAAACTCTTAAGACTCAGGCACCTGTTGGCCCTGTAGTGGCCTAATTTCCTAGTCTCTTTGATGATTCCTCTTGGTCTTTCCCTTGCCTCTACCCTGAGCCTGGGAGCTCCCAGAGGGCAGATTTCCTCCTCCTTCTTGTCCTCATCACCAACAGTGCTCAGGGCAGGGACACCAGATGAACCTGTTTTCTTCTACCTACAAATGTCATAGATTGGCTCATAGCAACAAAGCTGAAAGATCTCTCAACATTTGAATCAAATCTCTCTTCTCACACGGGGTTACTGAGGACAGAGAGGAGAGTGGCCAGCCCAAGGTCATCTAGACCCTGGGACTGTCAGGTTATATCTTGTCTGTGCTTATTCCATCTTCCACCCCCTAAGCCCCATTGCTATCTGCCCACACACACACTGCAGTGGAGCTCATGTTGGTCCTCAATATCCTACAGAGTAAGAGGGCCAAGCAAGAGCTAGTCAGGGGACTTAAAACTGAGAGAAGGAGGGAGAGCCAAAGTGACAAGGGCAGTCCTCTGAGGAGAGAGATAAGGGGGTGGACTCCTTGTGCCAGTCACCTCTCACAGAACTAAGCCCACAAAAACAGAGTTCCAGTGAGGGGAGTGAGCAGGATTGGCTGGTTGGGGCTTGGCTCACACCAGGAATGTGGGGAAGGGGGCGAAGCTCAGGTGTTGTTTTCAAATTGGGTGGGGTGACAGGAAGTTCTTCTTAGTTGAGTTCATCTCTTATAAGTGCATGTGTGTTTGGGTGTATGAGTTACCGCTTAGGGCCTTGGCTTCCCCCTCCCCAACCCCTTGTGCCTTCTCTCATATTTCCTCCCTCCCTCCCCCATATTCCATACTCCTCCCAATCCACAAGTGCATGCCTGCACATACCCCCTGTGTCCAAGAGCTGGCCAGCCTGGGAAACCCTTCTTACTTACGGGTATTGTTGTGGTTTGTTTCAGGTGCCAAAGAATGTGACAAGCTACCACAAGGCAAGAACAAGCAGGCACTGGTCTATATCCCTCCACGACAATACCACCACAGGCTGGGACTCTCTGGGGCCTAATGAGGGAGGGCTGAGGGGGCCAGGTTGCAGGCCTAGCCCCAAGCACAGGGATAGAACAGTGAGAAAATCTGGGAGAAGAGATTTCGTACTCCTGCCCTTGAGGAACAGAATGGGTTTAGGGAGAGAACCTTCCCACAGAGGCTCAAGATCCACAAAAAACTAAGTGGCAACCAAACACAGACCTGGCCACTGGCAAATGGAAGCCAATGAGACCATCAGCAAGGAGACCCCCTCAACAAAAGAGAAACAAGGAGTGGGTTGGAGGTAAGGGTTCAGGAAGAGGCAGCTTGTATCCCAGAAAGAAGTCTCTGCGGAGCAGGGTGAGTGCATAATTTATCATCTAAACCAGACACATCTAAGAGTGAAAAGAGGCACTATCAATAATTATTCCTGGACAACAGGTATTTGCCAAGACTTTCTCGGGTTGCCTCACCAAGGAGGAGCCTGGCTGAGAGTTACACATGGATAACGGGGACCCTTCAATAGCAAGAGAGCACTAGGCCTGGGGCAAGGATCATCCCTTTTACCCTTGGGCGTGAGGTACATGGAGTATCTCTTCATGGGGTCTGATGCACTCCAGTCAGTCGTGAAGCTGTTTGAGAAGTTGTTCATGTAACGACTGTCTCCACCTGGGAAGGAGAGGGGTCAAGTCAGCAGAGGGGGTAGTGAGGTAGAGCTGGCTCTCAGGGTGCATTCCTGGGCTCAGCTGAGTCAGCCCATGACCTGCTCTGTTCCCAGGAGAGCCAAGGTTTCCTGGCCTCTAGTAACGTAATGTTCTTCCCAGCATTCACTCTGTTCCTGGGCACTGTGGTGAGCCAGCTACATTCTCTTGGACTGACCCCCTTGGGAATAAAAGCATGTGCATATCATTCTGCAATTTACAAGGTGTTGCTGATACTCATTTCTTCATTTCATCTGTATGTCAATCCCTGGACAGGTATGATGATCCCCATGTGACAGATAAGGACACTGAAGTCCAGGAAGTGAGTGAAGCAACTTGCCCAATGTCGCATGGCTAGTAAGGGAGAATTAGGGTTTGAGGCCTGGTCCCCTGCTTTCAGCTCTGCCACAGCCACTGCTGGCAGCCCAAGGTGGAGGAATACAATCTTAGCTTTGGGCCCTATGAGTCAGGGATCCAGTCAGCTGAACCAAGCCAGGCAGAAGCTCAGATGTTATAGGCCCCAGGCAGAGATCATAAAAGGGAGGTCACCCGGACTCCTCCCTCCCTGACATTCCACGGCACACACCAGCTAACTCCCCATCCCAAATAAGCCTGCAGCTTAATGCTTGACTTCTCCTAGTCAGCCCTCCACCCCATTCCTTTCTCTTGCTACTTCCCCATCTCCCACTTTCCCTTTATCCTCCCCTCTGGTTTTCCTGGGAAAGAGGAAGACTAAGTGGCTCAGACTCTCATTCTTCACCTTTATCACCTGTGCCTGGCAGGGGGCCTGGCACACTGTAGGCACTCAATGAACCACCAAATGCCCCTCTCACACCACCACCCAAAGCCAGCATGAAAGTTTCTTGGTGCCTCTTAGCCCCTGGACCTTGGAGGGTAGGAACGTGTCTCTAGTCTGGTGGGAGGACCAGCATAAGGGAGAAGAGGATGGTCACTCAGGGGTATGACTCCCATCCCCAATCTCTCATAGTTAGGCACACTCCCAAAAAGAAGGCAGCAGTGACAGCTCTACAAAGGAACCTCCCAGCAGCCCCAGGCACAGGTGCAGGGCCACTGACATCAGCAGTGCCCTTCCCTGATCCTGGCCACCACCTCAACATACATCTTGTACAGGGCTGCAGGGCCACACCTGCACAGAGGCCATGGCAGCACAATCGTGACCTAGAAATGGGTCAAAGAGAGGTTGGGAAGCTGGACCATCCCTATAAGGTTCACAGGCCACCCTACCACACTCAGGGCCATCCTCATAGTTCAAGTCCAAACCTCACCTGAGGGGCTCCCCTGACAGGTGTGTACCTCAGAGATGATCATCATCATACTCCCCAACCCCACCACTTCCTCCACCACCTTCAGCAGCTTCTCACATAAGAAGGCACAGAAGGCTGAATCATAGAGTATTAAACCAACAATATCAGGGTGACCTTTGAAAAGATCCTTCTCTAAGCCTCAGCCTTCTCATCTATATAATATGTAATATACCCCATAGGTGGTACTGGGAAATAAGATGATGTAAATGAACAGCTCAGAGCAACACCTGGCATATGGGAGCACTCAATCAGTATCAGCATCACCAGCAATGTCATCGCTATCATCATTGGGAGGCTCTCAGGGTTCAAATGTGGGTAGAAGCCAAATGATTGTCTTGCTAGGAAATTGTTCATCTGTTCTTAGGTGTGCTTGAATTGGGAACCACATTTCAACACCATCACCACGACACAGGGATGTTCCCCTGGACCCTGACATTTCTGCATGCCGTTATTCCCCTCTCCTCCACAAAGAGTCATGGGTTCCATTTGAAAACTAAGAGGTCTCTTACTTTGGGGTATTTACACTAGGTGGCATCCTCAAGATCTGTCAGAGAGCCATGCAGCAGAGGACTTGGGTTGGGTCAGGTTCATTAGGTGGGGCTTTGGGGAAAGTGCCTAGACTTCAGGGCCTAAAGGGACTGGGTTGTGACTTGAAAAAAGACTTAACGGGGTAGTTTCTCCAGTTAGGAGGCTTTCTGTGAGATGATTCAGTAGACCATGCTGACCACAGCATGATTCAGGAGAGAAGCTGACTGCAGGAGAGCTCATGAGTCACAGATATTCTGTGTCCCAAAGTCCCCTGTTGTCCCACCAAGCCAATTCCAATCTCTGAGTCAGTACTTCTCAGCACAACCATGGTGACTGACCACTTCTCCCTCCAAGCCTGAATTCAGTCTTAGGTCATGATGATGCAAGTCTCTAAAGTCACCAGTCTGGACTCTGACCCATGTAAACTGCAACATCCACATAATACTGTACTGAGTGACAGTCCCTGAATCTTAGTTCAAAACAGCCTTGAGTGGGTGAGTGGATGTGTGGGTGGATGCCAGCCTGCACCAGGCAGATGGAATTGACCTGGTAGAGAAAAGTCTATTGCCTTAGGATCATGCCACAAGAGGGCACCTACCATTTTCCATGTGGTTCCTCTCAATGAAGTTGCGGCTTAGGTCCGCCTTGCACATCTTCTCAACATGGCGCATGCACACATTGAGCAGGTCATCCTTGAAGTTGCCAAGAGACTGCCCCAGGCCCTCACCCTCCAGTAGAACATGGTAGGTAGGCAGGGGTGGAGGGAGGGAGTAATTGCTCATCAATGCACCAAATTCCTACCAAGAAAGGAAGGAAGCCATTAACTTCCTGGGTCTTTAGCAGCTGTGAGGACCCTTCTCTGCATGGGGCTCTTATAGTCCAGCTGAAAGACCCAGAACTGGGAGCTGGATTCTAGCTCTTGCTCTATTATCAGCAGTTCCACTTTCCTCACTAAGCATTAGTTTCTTCTTCTGGAAAATGAACGTGTTTGACTAGAATCCACTATATGCTCTCTAACATTCCTGATGGAACTAGTTAGTATTCATGTGATCCCATGGTTCCACCCTAAAACTGGGTATGTCACTCCCACCACATGAAAGCACTGAATAAATACAAAGGATTATTAGTATGTCCAGGGTCAGTGATGGTGGCATTTCCACATTTACCTGCCATGCCCAACTCTTCCTCTTTATCTTTGTACTTACTTCTTTTCCCTCACTGAAGAAATTCAAAATTCCTGACCAGTGTTCAAGACCCAGTTCAAATTCCACCTCCTCCACAAAGCTGTTTCATATCACTCTAGCCTTTTGGCCCTTCTCTGAACTTCCACAGACACCTATCTCCTGAACCGTACACTTTATTGTTTAATTACACATTCTTCTATGTTGTTCTCTAATTGTATGTTTTTATCTTCCCAGCTGGATTATAGCTCCTTGGGGGCAGAAACCATGTCTTATATGTCTCTAATCTCCACAGCACCTAGTAGAGCACTGTACATGCAATAGCACCCAAAGCACTCTAGTAAATGGAAGGATAGATGAATGAATAGACAAACAGAGTAGATCAAGGATAACAAATAAACAGCACTCATATGCCACCACCACCACCTATATTCAAAGCAGGCTAATCATTAATCAGTTACAGATTTCTTTCCTGCTGTGCCTGGTGTATTGCTAGTACACATCAACTGAAGGTGGTACAAGGTGATATTTGTGTGCCATTTTTAGACTAGGTAAGGAAATAGCTTACATGGAAAAGTAAATAGATAGATGGAATGGAAGAACAAATGGATTGGATAATAGAAGGTGATTATAGATGGGTGGTTTGGATTGATGGATGGATGGATATATGGGTAGACAGATAGGTGGATGGACAGATGAAGATCTGGTAAAGCAGATGGGTAGACTGAAGGACTCAATGACAGTAGATCTGCTTGTTACCTGCAGGAACAGCACTGAGTCACTGATGCTGTGCAGCTGCTCTCTGGTCTGCTTGTCATCATGCAGCACCTTTGCCCTTTCATCCAGAGCATCCACGATCACCTTCACTTGGTCCACAGCATCCTGCTCCCGCTGCTCCAGTGCAGCTCTCACTTCTTCCTTCTGCTTCTCCAGGTCCCGCACCAGGTCTCGGAAGTTTTGCTCCAAGACAGCCTTCTCATTGGTGGTGAAGCTCTGGAGCCAGGATCAGGGAAGGGGTATAGGAGAGTTCAATAAGAATAAAATTTTCTTCATGTAATATGTCTTTAGGTTCCCAAGACAGGGTCAGGATATTTCCACTGACCCAACCTGGCAAGCTTGTTGCTTGTTTGGCCAAGAATCATCCTCTCACTAAAAGGCACCATTGAGAGGTTCCATTTATTGATAAAGATGTTTTTTTTTTTTTTTTTTCCTAATAGCCTGCCATTCCTTATGTACCTGTGGCTTCTCCTCCTTGGTGGATTGGCATGATCCATCATTTCCACCTTTGTACCTTTGTGTGACTTTCCATGGCCCAAAAAGTCCCCCATGAGTAGAGGTTGAAACTAGATACTATTAAGTCAACTCCAACTTATGATGTCCAGAGTAGAACTGTGTCAGGGTAGAAATGTGCTCCATAGGGTCTTCAGTGCCTATGACCTTTCAGAAGTAGATCACCAGACCTTTCTTCCAAGGCAATTCAAACTTCCAGCCTTTCACTTAGTAGCCAAATATGTTAACTGTTTGCACCACCCAGGGAATCCTATAATTCAGGGAATACACTCACTGAAATCTCAACTAGAACCAAACATCATTTAGAAAGCAAATTAACTGGATGTTTACGTGCCAAAGCCAAGGATCAGTGACTTCAGATTGTGGTTTTTAATTGCCCAAACCATGGCAGACATATTATCTCCAACCACACTGGCACAACAAGCATAGGAGAAATGGCATGTAATTGATGGCTGGGTAGTCTGATGGGCAGAGCAGATACTGAAGAATATTGGAGAACCCATTGGAGGGTAGGCCAGTCTGGGGTCCTTATTTACTGGAATGATGTAAACTGAAGATAATGTGATGGGCAAGATCCCACCTTGCTGCTTGGTCCAGACTTAGAAGGAGAGTCTGGGCCAAGGGAATGTCAAGGGGTGGAGAGGCCAGAAAAGAAAAGTGTGGAATATAAATGTGGGCCTCAGACCTCAAATAGAAGCCAATGCCACTTCCTCTGAGGACCAGGCAGGACAAGTGAGGTGAGGGTGCAGCAGGGGAGAGGTCTGGGGGCTGCCCACCTTGATGCGGTCCTTCTCCTTCTGCCACTTCTCAGCTTCATCCTCAATCTCAATGATCTTGAGCTGCAGCTGCTCCTTCTGTAGTGACAGTTCCGTCTGCAGGGAAAAGTTGGAGATTAGCAGAGGAACGAGAGGGGAGGAGGTGGAAGAGAATCAGAGAGGGCCCACCCAGAGAGAAAATTCTGGGGCAGAGCTCATCACTCATTCATTCATTCCTAAATTCAGCAAATGTACATAAGGACTGGGATATGCCAGGCACTCTGCCAGTCGCCAAGAATACAGCAACCAGTGAAACACCATCTCTCCGTATCTTCAGGCCTCTAGGGCCAGACATCCTAGCTAAGTCTTTAAAAGAGCTTAACTTCTGCCTGCCTCCTCAACCCAACACGAGCAGGAAGGAAACTTAGTTATGGGGTTCTTGCTTCTTTAGATAGACCTGGGTTACTGGGGAGAGAAAGGGAAGCTCCTGCCTCTCTCAAGCTAAGAGGAGAAAGGGGCCCTAGCTCAGCACAACATAGCCCAGGGAGTGTCTTGGACAGCACAGTCCAGGGAGTGTCTTGTGGCAATAACAGTGTGCAATGTTTCTGAGACATGACGTGGGGCCCATGTTGCAAGCAGTAGCTGGGATTGCCTCTGGCATGGACTCTGTCTGGACAGGCACAACTATAAACCTGTTTATGGGAAAGTGAATGCATTCTGCAATTTTGACAAGATAGGGACTTTCATTCAGGGTCCCAGGGGGAGGAAAGAAGCTAGAGAGTAAGGCTGTGAAGGGTAGAAGAGAGAAGAGAAGGAGATGTTCAAAGGATCTCCACTCAGCAGAGGATATGGGCTATTGGAGTATGGGGTGGGGGATGCTGTGGGAAAGGATCTATCAGGAGTGCTGGGACTTGAGCTCTCATACCCATATTTTCCTTCCATTTAGGGACATGCTCATCTCTGAAAAGCAGCTAAAACAGAGGAAAAGGGAAGCATGGAGCTAAGGCCAATCAAATTCAACCAAGCCAAAAGGCACTTCTTTCATTCTGCTGGACTTCCCTCTAGGGCTTGGAAGATACATGAATGACTTCCATGTGAAAGGCATGAAAACCAAAGCATCCAAGGCAGTCTTGGGTGGTTCAAGGTCTCCTCAAATACCTTTTGGATTTGAATGCAGAATTCCACTCCTTTCTCCAGCTGTGTACTTGAGAAACTCACAAAACTGTTGAGAAGCCATAAGCCACAAGCCACTAGAAATGTGACTTCTATCAACAAAGAGTCATAGCAGCTGGGCAGAGAGCTTCAACACACAACACACCCTTGAACACTCCACTAGGCCAAGGGGGCAGTAATTTAGTACTTGTTGCAGACACCCAGGGAAATGGGCTCTTGGTTCATGGAACTTCTCTGGTTATCTTGGAAAAGGTATCCAGAGGGACAGGGAGCTGGTGGATAAAGTGGGTAAGGCAAAGAGAACCAAAGAGCTTTCCTGACAGACAGTCTCTGATGTCATGTCCCTCCCCCTCTGCCTACACTCCTGGGCTCTCTGTGCATCTACTTGGCCAACAATGGGCTGGAAATTCCATGACACAAAAAATGCCGTCACCAGAAATGAAAGATGGTTATCAAAAGGAGAGGAATAAATGGAGATGGGAATAAGGATTTGGCCTGGTCTCTGGAAAAAGGCAAGAGAGAAGTCAGCTGTCATAGTGGAGGGTGAAGAGCAAAGAAGTTGTCTCCACTGTGGGTGGTGGGAGACTCAACCCTCAGACTCTCTGAGGCCATAGATCACCTGAGAGCCCAGAAGACAAAAGTCAACTAAGCCAGTGGCCCTGAAGGCCCCTGAGAAGGCTGTGCCTGGTAGTTGCATCTGAGTTGTGAAGAAGAGGCTGAGAAGCTAGAAAATGGCCTAACCGGGCAACCTTCCTATCCCTGGAGAACTCCTGAGCTAAATGTGAGGTTGAAAGGAGAGCAAGGGCTTTCCATGCACTTCAGCTTCAACTTGCTTAGGAATGGAGGAACTGGCTCTTGAGTTTCTCACCCTCACATCACCATTCACAAAATAAAAGGAATAAAGGTGCATTCTCTCACACCCTGCTGTCCACCTTCACTCCCACCCCTAGGTGGGAGTTACAGATGGGAGAAGGGCAGCCCCTCCACAAAATGAGCAACAGGGGTTCCAGGAGGGAGCTCCCACCAGGTATAAGACTACCACTACCTACAAGCCAGGTGGTCATCAGTAAGAGACTTGACTTCTTCCTGTATCAGTAGCTTCATCTGTTACATAGAGGATCTGGACCTGACCCCCAAGGGCATTGTGAGGATAAATTGAGATAGGGAATAAAGCTCTTAGAAAATACCTGGCATAGGGGACATGCTAACAAACAGGGGTCATTGTCATCATTGTTTGTGGACACCTGCATGGACTAGGGGCCAAATGGAATGTTTTCTCTGACTGTGCTCAGTAGGAGTGAGGACAGTGTGGTAGGCAGGCCCCACGTAACAGATAAGCAAGGGGAGAGGCAGGTGTAGTCAGGGGAGGTTGTAGTGCTGTGCAGTGGTGAGGACAGTGTGGCCATGGCATTGGGGTCCATGTGTAGTGAATATACTGTCCATGGGCTGAAAGACACAGAGTGAAGAGTAGAGTACATAGAGAAATCAGGAAGTCAAATGCTTGGTTGAAGATGCAAAATGGAGGCTTAGACCATAGATCACTGAAGACTGGATGGGATTAGAGAAAACAGAGTAGGAGTAAAAAGAAGGAAATGAGGATGGCCTAACCACTTGTAGGAGGGAGAAAGTTTGACCACAGAAGGTGAAAGCCAGGGGAGTCCAGTGTCTGGAGTGAGCATCCCACAAGGGGATACCTGTTGAGAGCCATTTGGAAGGATGGGTATGGGATAGGCCTGCAGGTTAGGAGAGGTCCTACCCAGGTGAGCATGGATTTACTGAACAAAAGGGTTAAAGAGGATATTGAGAAAGGGAAATAAGGGTATTAAAGAGAATACTAAGAAATGGAAAATCCAATAGGATTTTAGAGCAAGGAAGAGCCTGGACCAAGAGCCGATATGGGTCAGCCTCCTGGGAGTCCAGGGAGTAAGACAGGGAAGAAAGACTGCTGTGGGGCCACTTGAGATATGGGAAGAAGAGCAGAAGTGTCAACCAGTGACTTGGGCGAGGAGAAGGGAGAGGTGGATGATCTAGAATTGTGTGAGGGCAGAGTCAAAAGTGGAGACAGGGTGTCTGCAGCAGTGGGTGGAAGAATCAGTGAGGGTGGAGGAGAAACGAGCCCTCATTACTTCTCTAGGGCACTAGGGAAGCCCGGCTAGAGAGCCTGGGAGGGGACCTTGGTTCCACAGCATGCCTTGCAAAACCAGACTTTCAGGATGCAGCAGGATCTCGGGAGGGCTCTTGGACTGGAACACTATGCTGCTGAAACGGTCCTCTCTCACTTCTGAGGTGAGTCCTACTGCTGTCAGGAAATAAGGGTCTAGGGTGGGACCTCTGGGGATATGCCCAGCCTCTGTTCAGCCCTTGACAATTTTTCCTGCTGACAAGGCTACCCAGACCTGACATAGCATATAGGAAGCAACACAGCATGAGAAGTCCTAAAGAGGCTGGAGAATACAAGAAGGAATTTAAATTATATTATTGAGTATCTACTATGTGCCAGGCATTTTCTCCTTTAATCTGCAAATGCCCCATGTGAAGGTAAGTAGTGTTATCCCCATTTTACAGATGTGGAACTTGAGACCTAGAATGATTACATACCTTGCCTGAGATAGTAGTAAGTACTAAGAAAAAGCAGTAAGGCCAAGATCCAACAACTGGACCTCACCTCTACTATGTGACCTTAAGACATGTTATTTCCTCTTCAGTCCTGCTAACTTAAGCCCACCAGGCTTCTCTCCATGTCACAGATGCTGTACTTAGATGATTCTATTTCTTTCCCTGTTGCCCCTTTGTTTTGCATGCCCTCCCCCAAACCCCTGAGGCCTCGCTTTCTTGTTCCCTCTCTCACTTCTCCCTTGGAATCTGATTGAAGTCCTTGAGGTAGGACTGGAGACTCAGCTTTCCACAGCACCCCTGCCTACACCTCCCTGATGAGGACTTCCTCCTACTCCCTAGGGCATTCCCTTCACCCTGCCCAGGCCTGTCCCTAAATGCTTCCTTTGTTCCTTTCTCCCACACTCCTCTAGTTGCCTCTCTCTTCTCTCTCTCTCTCTCAGGCCCTGCGTAGGCCACCCTGCCTTGAAACCCTTCTGGCCTTAGATGAGGGAGGTTTCCCTGAGAACAGAGGGATATATCTCAGTAGCCGGTGATGCCTAGGCTCGGCCGGAGTCTCCAGGTGCACCCACAGCTGAGCACTCACCTGGATACCTGTGCTTGAGCTGCCTCCAGGGATGAGGAGATTGGGCTATGATCTTCCCCTAGCCTGAATTAACCACATGGGCCATTGGCTGTGACATTTGCCAAATGAGCTAGTTAATTGTCAAATTTGTACTCTCTGACAAATGGTAATTATTTTGGATAAGAATCTGAAATGCTGGATAGATTTCCTTGTTACCACCCAGATGTCAAATAGCAGCCTTAGTGAGTTGGCCTGATTGGGATTTACTTTTCCTCTTCTTCCTGGTAGCGCTCAGTCCAGGGCAGGAGCGAGAAGACATGGGAAGCACATTACCTGGCAGCCTCCACGCTAGTGGGGGCCCTGGAGGAAGTCACTTCACCTCCCTGGACCTTGGTCTCCTTTGATGGAATTGGACAAGATTTCCAATTCCCAACCTGGCTATCGTAAAGAGAAAAAAATTCACATCTGTGCCCAGCCCCAGACCTCCTGAATCAGAACCTAGGGGAATCTTTGTTTTAACAATTTGCCAGGTAACTCCGGTGTAGCCAGTTCAGTGCTGGTCTGAGGACTAATGTTTGATAACCACTGGATTCCGTGACCTTAAGGAGACCCTTCAAGTCTTACCATAAAACAGTTTTAAATGGTAGAGAGAAAACAGCCTCGCCTTTGGGCAGACCAAGAAGTTTCATCCTACTTTGCCACTTTCTACCTCTGCAGCTTTGGATAACTTGCTTGGCATATTTGAATCTGTTTCTTCATCCATAAAATAGGTTCAGTAATGCCCACCCCCTAGGTCTGTTGTCAGCAGTAAGTGGGACAACATGGAAATGGCAAGCACCATACCTAGCACGTTAAGAAGCTCTGGTGGCACAATGCCTCAGGCATTTAACTACTAACCAGAAGCCTGGCAGTTCAAATCCACCAGCCACTCTGTGGAAGGAAGATGAGGCAATCTACCTCCATGAAGATTTACTGCCTTGGAAACACAATGGGGGTTGGTATGAGTCAGAATCGACTCAATGGCGGTGGGTTTGATTTTTATACCTGGCACAAAGATGTGCTCATCAAAGCCTAGTATGTCTCCTGCCTGCCTGCCCTTCTCTTTTCTTCCCTGCTTCACATGTGTAAACCTACAAAAATGTATTTTCTTTTTGCTGCTGTGAATGCACATTCTCTACCCCTGCCAAGCTTCACCCCAGCATCCCATAGGTAATCACCTCCTTTCTTGCCCACCCTATCCCTGATCTCCAAAGCTCTGGAGAAAATGTCCCAGCCCTCTCCAAGGCACCCCCAGGCCTTGAGCCTAGGTCCTTTTCCTGAATTCCCCCCACCACAGTTTGCCCACTAAGAGCTTTCCTACCCAGACCAGAACAGCTCAGAACACTCAAGGACCATGGACCACCCGTGTCCAATAGCTGGTGGTTCTGCCTTGGTGGAAGAATTGGACAAGATGAGAAACAAAGCCAGCAGACATGGTAAGAGTAATGAACTAAGCCAAATGATGGCACCAAGAGTAAACAAGACAGTGCATCTGAGCCACTCAGCAGAAATGGGAGCTCGCCAGTACTCATGGCTGAGTGTTCCTCCACACACACCCAACAGCCTACCAACCAGAGCACAAGAAGTATCCGCACCAAGGCAGGACTGCCAGTGGGTAAAAGAAGCCAGGCTGGCCACTCCAGAATAGGCAACTACCCTTTCTGAGAGGAGTCCTAACATGCTGGCCTGCTGCAGCAGGAGGGATTTAGAACAGACAAAAGAAGGATTATGAGACAGAGAAAGGAACAAATATGTAAATTTTAATCCCATCAACCTAATCTAGCCTGGCAAATGTCCACAGGCAGAAGGATGGACCTGGTATTTACGGGACCCCTTATGGCATTTGGGGTGGAATTGGATACATTCTGACCTGAGATTTCCATGTTGCCACATCAGGTGGCTTTCCAACACTACCTCTGCTTATAGTCAGAGGTAGAACTGAGGCCCAAGAGATGACCATCATAGCCCTGGGTGCCAGCTATAGACTCCTGCAACTAAGCAGGAAAGGTCTGAGCTCACCTCACCTGGGCTTTCACCAACAGGGCACAGAAAAGGTTCTGAACAGGGTTCCTTGCAAAAAGCTGTATGTGGACTGATGTCTGTGTCTATAAGAGATGCCTTCGAAGGATGCCAGGATTAACGTGCTCATTCTCTTTGGTGCACCAACCCACTAACTCTGCTCTGTGACAATGCCCTCAACATCTGACATTCCAGCAGTGTCAGGCCTGGACTAAATTCTTGGCTCTCAATCTCCTTGCTTCTCTGCATCACTCTTCCCTGCCTCCCTACACCACAGACGTGGGTGCACATACACACAGAGATATACACACACATGCGTGCATGCACACTCATGCACCCTGAAGTCCTCACCATGAGAGCCTCCCAAGTGGACCAGGGCACTTTCTCCCAAAGCTACTGCTAAAGCACACATTCCTGAGTCCCAGACTCCCAATGCCATTCCCTGAGACTCAAACACTGGAAGAAGACTTAGTGGGCTTCTTCCTCAAATTCTAGAGTCTTAAACAGGCCCCTTTCTCTCTCTAGGCCAATGTCCCCAACTGCAAGATAAAGGAGGAGATTGATGGTGTTGCTAATAGTCCGATCTGATGTTTATGTTCAGCTGCTTCTGCGTAACTAGGCGTAGGCTCCCAGTCTTATTTGTGTAGCTCAGCTATGCCTCCTGACCTACATCATGAGACCTCAAGGGCAAGAACAGTGGCTTTGATTGCTACAGCGGTCTCAGTACCAGAACATGAACTCTGAGCTCCTGGCACCTCCAGAAAGAGCTTTCTGAGACCCTCCTGCCCCCTGAACAGCCTCATGGCCCCTCCAGTGGTACTTGGGCTTTTCTTAAGGGATGATAAATTTTGAGCAAAATCCTGTGTGTGAAACAGATAAACAAGGGTGTGCTTCTTGGCTCTTCTTTGCTCCCTCTCCTCTGAGGCCTCAATGACATTTTGGAGAATCCTAGGGCTCCATAGGGTTCGTGGAAAACCACCAATCTAGCCCAACCCTTTGATTTTACAGTAGGAAAAAGGAGACTAAAAGAATAGAAGGATTTGTCCATAATTTCACAGTTAACTAAAAGACAAAACCAACACTGGAATTTGGGTCTCTAAGGAGTTCTGGTGGTACAAAGGTTAAACACTAGGTTGTTAAGCAAAAGATTGGCAGCTCAAACCCACCCAGAAGTTCCAAGGGAGAAAAACCTGGCAATCTGCTCCCGCAAAGATTAAAGCCAAGAAAACCCTATGAGGCAGTTCTTCTCTGGCGCATAGCATTGTAATGAGTCAGAATTGACTTGACAGCACCCAACAACAGCAAGAAAACCAAGCCTGAAGTTCTATACTTTTCTTGGTTGCAATGGATGAGATGACTGTCACTGTTCCAAGGAGGCTCCTTGAGGATGGGTTCCATGTCCCCACTGCATCTCTATCCCACCAAAAGAAGCTTTAGGGCAGGCAGTGGAGAAGGGGTAGGAACACCTTCTGCCTGGGCCAAACAGGGCTTCTGAGAAGGATCTTTGAGTGTGTTCCCATCTTTAACTCAACCTCCCTGCCCAGGAGTATGGCAAGGTGGTTGTTGTTGTTATGTGCCGTTAAGTTGGACCCGACTCATAGCAACCCCTCCTTGGGTTTCCGAGGCAGTATTACTATGGAAGTAGATTGCCCAACCTTTCTTCTGAGAAGTGGCTGGTGGGCACAGGGGAAAGAATACAAGTTCCTGGTCAGAAAGGCTTGGCAGGGTGGAGGTGCTGTGCTACCCCAGTCTAACAGGGCAGAAGCTGTTGAGGAAAGTTGGGTCTTCTACATCCATTTCCAAGAAGGTTCACCTCAGGGTAGGCTACCCACAGCAGACAGCTGCAGAGCCGTGGGCAAGAATGGGCACAGCATCTATGGGGCAAGGGGCTGGGCCCACAGACCTGAACACTTCCCCAGGTGTGCCACTCACAAGCCTCCACTCACCCTTGCTCATCCCCATCTGAGTAATTACATACACAGAACTCCAGCAAATACGCTTATGTATCATATACACAGATATAGGCAAAGATCCACATAGAACAGTCAAAAATGTACATGTATGTACATCTACACACACACACACACACTCCAGCCTTCATTGATAATGCCCACCTACAGGCATAGTCACATCTACATACAATCACACACAAAAAAAATCCACAGGGCCCCACTGAGAAAAGGGTAAAGGGTGCCATGAGGGAGTCAGGAGACCAGCTGGGGCATCAGAGAGACAAGAAGTCATGTTACTGCAAATGCAAACCTCAAATCCAGTCTAAAGGGGAATTTCAGTGGCCAAAAAGTTCTTCCTAGTATTACCTTCTCTTACTCAAGACCCTATGGGCCAGTCCTACTCAGATGGGAGAATTCTCTCTCCCTTAAAATAAGAGAAGAAACACCCCTGCTAGGTACAGAGCCTAGATCTGAGTGCTGTATCATTCAGTCTTATTCTCTGATCTGACAAGAATTAATCCTATGACTTTGGCCAAGCCCTCAACCTTTTCCAAACCCTTATTTGCTCATCTAGGAAATGGCTCTGTCTCCTGAGGCCTTAAAGAACACTCTCCTCAATGCCCACAGTGGGGAATGAAGGGGAAAGAAAGATTTTCTAAAGGAATCAGGGGCAGTCAAGACTTTAGTCCAAATGCTAAAAATCCTGGAAGAGAAGGTAAGGGCTGGAGGGAGGAGAGGGCTCCCCACCACCATGGGAGTCTAGAGGGGCCCCAAAATCACCTCCTTCTCGGCCTTGGCCTCTTCCACGGTCACGGTGCTGTGATTCTTGTGCTCCTGGAACATGCACAGGTAGCAGATGCACGTCTGGTCTGTCTGGCAGAAGAGCTCCATGGTCTTGCCGTGCAGGGGGCACTTGCGGGCCTCGAAGTCCCGGATGGGCTCGAGCAGCTGGTGGTCGCGGAAGGCAGCACTCTCTAGGTGGGGCTTGAGATGCAGATCACAAAAGGAGGCCTGGCACACCAGGCAGGACTTGACGGCCTTCTGCTTGTTGCCGATGCAGGAGTCACACAGGACCTCTTCAGAGCCCGACTTGGGCCTGAGGAGAAGGCCGGTGTCTGCCCGGGGGTAGCTGTTCCGCCGCACGTCCCCCGGCTCCATGATGGACACCGTAGGCTTCCGGGGCTCCGAGAAGATGGACTTGCGCAGCTCCCCTTTGTCGGCAAAAGTTACCGGCGGCTTCTTGGCGGCCCCCAGCTGGAGCCCTGAGTAGGGTGACCGCTTGCCTTCCGCGGAGTCCATGCTGAAGTAGTTGGAGCCCTTGTCATCCACAGACTCGACAAACTGAATGATGGGCCTCCTCCACTCATTCCCGGAGAACAGGGAGCTCTTCCCCTCCCCTGACTTCAGGGCGCTGCCCAGGCTCTTGCCTTCAGGTGCTTCCCCGCCATGCCCATTGGTGGTCTTGGCATCCTTGGCTTCAGACTTGGCCCCGTTCTCCAGGCCACCATTGGTGCTCGGTGGGCTGAGGGCGTCCCTGGCTTCTGGGCTCGCCCCATTGCTCCTAGAGACATCTGCAGTTTCCATTGCAAGTCACTGGGCTGGTTTGTTTCAGGCTTGTTGGGGCTCTGGCTGGATGGCCTGTCCACCGTGCTTCTCAGCATGGAGTGGGGCAGGCAGCCACAGAGCACAGACACACACCTATAGGGGCAGGGAGGAGCGGAGCCCAGTGGGCGGAGCAGCAGGGGGAAGGCCTGACACAACGGGCCTGGCTGATGAGAAGCAGGCGGCTCCAAGAGCCAGCAGAGTAGCTAATTATACAGGGGCCCACGCCCTGCACGTTCATACCTAACCTGGTTTTTAAAAGAAGTGTTTTTTCTCCCCTGTTTAATTATTTTCCACAACTCAGCAACCAGTTGGGCTGCTTCCATCTGACGCACTTGTTCCTCATCAGGGAAGTGGGGGTATAGCTTCTGCCCTCACAGGTCGGCAGGCTTTGTCTAGCTGAAGGGCCTGTGGGGCAGACATGAGGTGTCCACAGAAGACCACAGGACAGAAGGGTTATTAATTGGGTCACACAAGCCATGTAGCCTTGTAATTTCCCAGCCTGGATTTCAGAGGAGCGAATTTCCCTTGAGGAGGTGGAGTTGCTTTTCACCTTAAGGGGAGTGACAGGTTCATTTGAATTTGGAGTGAAGCGGCTACTGATTATTGAACCTTGTTCTCAGCACTTTACATATATGAGCTCATTTGATTGTCACTAGAATCTTTTCAGTTATTCTTTTTTTTTTTTTTTTTTTGTGATTTGGGTGAAAATTTACAGAGCAAATACACTTTCCATAGTTCACATACACTTTGTCTCATGACATTGACCACAATTTACCACAATGCAACCGCTCCCCTCCCACTTCCTCCCGATAGTTACCTCTTCCCAGTGTCCACCCCTCCATGCACTCCTGCCCCCTAAGCTGTCTCCCTGTGCAGAAGCAGCCCTTCTTTCTCCCATGATTGTTCTCTCCAAGGAGTGTATCTACCTCAGGTAAATGTTCAGCTCATATGCCTGTCTTTTGTTTGGCTGGAAACCACGGATGTGGGTTCAATTCCAGACCTGAATGACAGCTAGGGGCCATAATCTCAGTGGTTCCACCAGGCTCTATCAGACCAGCAAAACTAGTCCCCCTCTTTTTTTTTTTTCCAAATGATTTTGAGTTTTGCTCCACATTGTTCTCCCTCTCTATCTAGGATCTCCTACATAGATCATCTTCCAAGTGGTTGACAGTAGTAGCCAGGCACCATCTAGTTCTTCTAGTCTCATAGTCATATAGGCTACAGGTCGGATGGTGCACCAGTTGCTAGGGCTAATTGTTTCCATTAATTTTTGGTTTTCTTCATTCTTCTTGGCTCTGGACGAGGAGAGACCCATCGTTGCATCTAGATGGCAGCTTGTAAGCTTTTAAGATCCCAGTTGCTACTCACCAAAGTAGGAGGCGGAACAATGTTTTATGTAGTATGTTATGCCAATTGAGCTTGATGTCCTCTGTGACTATGGTCCTGAGCCCACAGGTTCAACTACTCTGTTCCTCTGGGTAGTTGGCTGTGGCCAAGCAGTGGCTACAAACTTGCCCCTTGTCAGCTCCACTATACACCTGGAAATTCAGATCATACACATAAAGTTATAGGACCATTGTCTGCCAAACCTATACATGTTCTTGGGTACACTCCCCACTTCATAGACATACCTAATAGTTCAGCCTCTTTTCTTATTCTTAATAGATAAGAAAACAGTTCTTAATAGATGAGAAAACTCTCCTAAGTCAAGTGGTAGAACTGAAATTTGAACCTAAGACTCTGGAGATTCCAAAGTTCCTTCTTCTAGGGGGTGATGGGGCAGGAAATCATGGAGTGACCAGAATATCTTGCCAGCAGATGACTTCTGAAAGTCACTCCTGTCCTAGCAACCCTCACAAGATCATATAGACCTTAGGTTATTTCTATAAAGTTGGGTCAGGGCCTGCTTGGTCCAAAGGACAGAGAAATAATGATGAGGGACATTCAAGCCATGAGAGGACAACTTGACTGTCATTTGTCTCCACAGTAGGATTGCTGTGTGACTCAGTAAACAAACAAACATGGCCCTTTCTGTTGTTAGCTGCCATCAAGTTGACCCCTGACTCACAGTGACCCCCTACACAATGGAACAAAATGCTGCCCAGGCGTGTGCCATAGCCCTGATCAGTTGTGGAGTGGAGCATTGTGGTCTATATGGTTCTCACTGGCTGATTTTCAGAAGTAGATTGGCAGGCCTTTCTTCCTTGTCCATCTTAGTCTGAAAGCTCCACTGAAACCTGTTCAACATCATAGCAACACACAAGTCCCCACTGACAGACGGGTAGTGGCTGTGCATGAGGTGCATTGACCAGGAATGAACCAGGATCTCTTGCATGGAAGGGGCGAACTCTACCACTGAACCACCAATTTCCTTCCTGGGCCATAAGGTATACCCCCCAAAAGGAAGCCAGAGAAATATAGGACTCAGAAAATCTCAGAAGTGAGCTGCTCATATATGACTATTGTATAAATACAAAACTTGGGGAGAAAAACTGCTCTAGGCCCTTTCTTTCCCCAACCCCCTACAGAAACACTGGAGAAAGTCCTCTAAGTTCCTGCCAAGCTGTGCCACCTGGTCATCTCTGATCCAAAACACACTGCCATAGTCCCAGGAAACCCCTATCTGCCCCCAACCCATCCCCAAGTTAAAGGGCTGTGCCTCTCCCAGGCTGGGCTGAATAGGGCTGAGCAGAAGATAGGTGTGGCTGGTGTGGCAGGTTCTAGGCTGTGTGTAGGGGAGTGGGTTTCCCTTTCTTCCCCTCGAATGCAGGCCAAGCTCTGAGGGCCCTGCCCCTTTGGCTCGCCAGACTGAACAGATAATCCTTTGCAATAACAGCCCTTGGGAACCAGGGCAGAGCCAAGTATGGTTCACAAAGCAGCCAGAAGTTTTAAGAGGAGGTATGTGGGGGTGGTGTTTAGGTAGGGAGTGCTGGCTTCATGATGCAGGACTTCCCTCTTACATGACAGCTCTGTTCTCAGGCCCCACAGAATCACCCTCTTGTTTGAACTCACTGGTGAGTTGGCTCAGAACTCTTGAAACTTTCTGAGATATGAAATCCCTTATCAAAAAGCCAGCCCTGAAGGGAGAGAGAGAGAGAGAAAGAGGGAAAAAGAAGTATTGTCCTGGTCTGCTGGATGAGAAGGATGTTCCCATCCTTCTTCTCCAGATAGAACAAAGCCTGTGAGAACAGACTATGAGAGGTAAAGAAGAAATAGAAGGGGAGAAACTAAGGGTTTTGGTAATAAATCCAATATTAATGCTGCCTGAACCTAGGATGCTGCACTGGAAGGCCTCTGCTGGTCCTTAGAGTTCATGTACCTGAGTTTTAGGAATACACTGACACAGCGTTGCTTAGGAAATGTTTGTGGATGGGTGGATGGAAGACAAGGTAGGTGAATATTAGAGTGGGAAATGGATATGGATAGATAATAGATGTGGATAATTAGGGATAGATGGATACATGGATAGCTGGAGAACTGGACAAAAAAATAAAAGAAGAGAGGGAGGGATAAAGGGAGGAAAAAAGATTAAGTAGAAGAGAGAAGGAATAAAAGGAGGGAAGATGGATAGGTAGAAGAGGAATGAATGGATTGTAGTGGTGTGCTGGCAAAAGTTTAAAAACTAGCTCTTCCAGGGAGGAAATAAAAAGGCTGTAATGCTTGCTAATTTCCATGGTGTAAATACTCTGATAGGTCAAGCTACCATTGTGAGGTGTACTGGGAAGAGAGGCACATGATGGGCTCTACCTTGGCAGTGGGAGTCAGCTCCAGTACGCCACTGGAGGAAATGTGGATGCCTGAGACAGATGAACAGATAGTAGCGGGGAGGATACAAATGGGTGCTGGAGAATACCAGTTTCAATTGCCCTGGGGAGAGTAACAAGATCAAATGATTTCAAAGCAAATGGGAAGGGAAGGCTAATTTGTCTCTTCCACTAGGCTGCCCCTGAGCTCCAAGTCCACAGGAATGGCTCCCTCCCCTGAACCCCTGTCATATTCACTGTCTGTCCTACTCAGAAGGCTTTTAGCTCAGACTGCCTGATGTTAATTGTTCATTCATTCACATATGTTTACTGAACATCCTATTATATGCCAGAAACTAAGTCAAGGACTAATAATACAGACATGAATAAGTCCCAGGTTTTGTCCTTGGGGATCTCACAGTCCAGTGAGAAAAGAGACCAGTAAGTAAATGGTCTGAATTTGGTATAAACAGTGCAGGACCTGAGTCAACCCAGAGAGGGAGGCTCCAGGACTTCCAGAGACAGGCCTGTCTCCATCCAAGCTAGATGCTGCTCACTTTCCATGCACCAGAGCATCCTCCCCCAGCCACACAGAAAAGGCAGTTTTGATTTGATTCAATAGTTATTTATTCAGTTGAGTACTCATTGACTGGTATTTTGAACCTCCTATGCCATTCCTTCCCTTGGGGGCTGTTCCTTCCAAAAGCCTGGTAGGAGGTAGACTGCATGGGGGCCCCCAGCCACCAGGGGATGGAAAGGCCTTCTGTGGAGAACAAGCCAAAGGAATATTTGTCCTTCCAGGGCTGCTCCAGCCCTCACACCACTACCCCTATTCCCACCAGCCTTCCTGGAGTTGAACTATAGAGGTGAGAGTTTTTATCTGTCGAACACTGAGGTCTAGGGTGGACACTGAGGACCACCTGAGGGTAGGTCATGATTCCAGAGCCCTCTCCATACCCCTCCTTTCAGCTCGGCCATTTGTGTCCACCAAAGGGGCTAGTGCACCTGGTCCCATCTGCTGGGATCCTGCCCTCTCCAAGCCCAAATCCAGTTGCAAAGGATCCATAGGAGGGCATTTCCTGCAAGCCTGTGTCTCACATGCAAACAAGGCAAAAGACCCCAAAGTTCATCATATCCCATCCACCACTGTGGCCAACGGAGAGCCTTGAAGCAATAGGAATGTTTCATTTTTAAAGGCCTGGAAAGAAAAGGATACCATGAATGCTCTCAGCCAGTTATGCCCCATCTTATCCTGTTCTCCCCCTGATCTAGTGTGCAGCCTCCTGCTGCAACATTTCTCCCCATTACCAAGTCCAGATATACCAATTAACATGTTGCCAGCCTCTACCCTGTCTTGCAGTTAGGAGGTAAGAAGAGCCAGCGGATGTAGCTTCTAGGGAAGGATCATTTTGGCGCAAGAAGAATTCCACCTTCTCCTCTTTGATTCTTTGATTCTCTCAGACCAGCCATGCCCTGCCAGACAACCCACTCACCCACCTACCCCCTAGTTTCTTCCTTTCACACCTACCCACGAGCCAACCCCAAACCTCCTCCCAGGATTCTTTCATGAGGCATCTCAAAGCCATTTCCCTCCTGGAAGCTTCCCTTGATTCAGTGGGTGGAGCAGCCTCACCCATCAACTTCTGTGACACCAATCATCTTCAGATGAAAGAGGAAACCCCTTAAAAGAAGAAAACTCCCCCAGCTTCCTTGGGATCCCAGGGCTGGAAGGGAGAGTCCAGTGTGACCATCCCCCTGCCTGCGGGCAAAAGTATATCTAAAAACTTCCTTCAAAAGACCTGCAAGTAAAGAGATTTCACAGCCTTCCTCAATCATTCATTTCAAGCTCTAGTACAACTAACTTCAGGAGTGTGGAATTAGAGTTCAGGAACTGAGCTTCTGGCCCTGTAAAGGGGAAGATAAGAGGCAATCATATCATGAAGGGAGGGATCTGGTTCAATTTGAATGTTTATCTATTTCTTTTGACTTCTTGGTAGCTTCATCCTTTTGGTGAGCCTCTGGTTGTAGACATCAGCAAGAAGGTTATGGTGGATCGAAATTTTATAGCAATAATAAAATTTCTGAAATCTAATTTTCTCATTTTTGCTATCTTGAAATGAGAGGGGTTCACAGTATACATTAAGAAGAACTCTCTAGATTGAGAAGTACTGTCCCTGTTATCATAAATTCCCTTCTTGGAAGAACTTTAAAAACAGGACCAAAGTTCATCATATCCCATATTCCTACCTTACTATCATATTTCAAGGAGTTCTTGAGTGGCACAAATGGCCACGCACATGCTATTAACTGAAAGGTTGGCAGTTTGAAACCACCCAGAAGCTCCTTGGAAGAAAGGCCTGGCAATCCGCTTCTGTAAGGTCACAGCCATGAATACCCTATAGAGCACAATTCTGCTCTGTAACACATGGGGTCACCATTAGTTGGAATCAATGGCAACTGGTTGGTTGGTAGATTAGCATGTTGCAGGCACCTACCTGGAAGGGTAGAGCAAGGGAAAGGAACAAACATTTGTAGCCATCTCCAGTGGGCCAGGCATAGTCCCACTAAAGCGCAGAGCACTAAAGGCACAGACAAGAAAAAGAAACTGTGCCCAACCTCAAGTGCCCTTAGCCTGCTGGGTCCCTCAGGATTCAAGGAACAATGTTCTGCTTCCTACCCCAAAGATTGTCATTGGCTCCTTTATAAGCCTTTTAACCCCTAAAGAAACCTAGGCCTGTGTGTGTGTGTATGTGTATGTGTGTGTATGAGAGAGAGAGAAATAGAGATTTTAGTGAAAGTTAAAGCTTGAATTGGTTTTCCATTCAACAATTCATACACATTTTGTTTTGTGACATTCCTAGCAATCCCCACAATGTAATAACATTCTTCCCACTTTCTCCCTGTGTTTACAATCTCCATTCGTCTTTATTTTCTATCCCTTCTAGCATTCATAGCTTTATCACTGGGTATGGTTGATTGTTCTAATGAGTGTTATTGTTCAATTTATAGGCTGGTCTATTGTTACGCTGAAAAGGAAGCCAAGGGAGTGAGTTCAGTTCCAGGCTTGAAGGGTATCTAATGGCCATATTCTCAGGGGTTTCACCAGTCTGTATGAGACCAGTAAACTTGGTCTTTTTTATGATTTTGAGTTTTGTTCCACGTTTTCCCCCCACTCTAGCCAGGACTTCCTATTGCTATTACTTTCAGAGCAGTCAGCAGTGGTAGCCGGACACCCTCTAAATCTTTTGGTTTTATGGTCGTTGAGCAGGATTCATGTGGTTCATTAGTCCTCTGGAATAATTGTTTCCTTGAGTCTGATTTTCTTCACTCTTCTTCGCTGTGCACTGGGAGAGACCAGATACATCTTAGATGGCCACTCATAAACTTTTAAGACCTCAGTTGCTACTCACCACAGTAGGATGTAGAACATTGTCTTTGTGGCCTATGTTACGCCAATTGACCTTAGTGTCTCCTGAGACTATGGTCCTAAGCCCCCAGGCCCAGTGATCCATTCCTTCAAGGTTTGGTTATGACTAAGTAATTTTCATACCTTTGCCCCTGTATGCTCTACTATATTCATGGATATATTGCAGCATATATAACTATATATGTAGAAATACCCTTTGTCAAAACTATATATATTCATGTTGTTGTTGTTGTTAAGTGCCGTTGAGTCGTTTCCGACTTATAGCGACCCCATGCACAGCAGAACGAAACACTGCCCGATCCCACGCCAGCCCCACAATCCCTGCTATACTTGATCCCATCATCGCAGCCACCATATCAATGCATCTCGTTGAAGGCCTCCCCCTCTTTCATCGCCCTCCACCCTACCAAGCATGACATCCTTCTCCAGGGAATGGTCCCTTCTTCCAACATGACCAAAATAGGTGAGACGAAGTCTGGCCATTCTTGCTTCCAAGGAGCATTCTGGCTGCACTTCCTCCAGGACAGATCTGTTAGTTCTTTTAGCAGTCCATGGTACTTTCAGCATTCTCCGCCAGCACCACAACTCAAAAGCATCAACTCTTCTTCGGTCTTCCTTATTCATTGTCCAGCTCTCACATGCATACCAGGCGATTGGAAATATCATGGCTTGTGTCAGGCGCACCTTAGTCCTCAAGGAGATATCCTTGCTCCTCAGCACTTGAAACAGTTCCTTCACAGTTGACTTTCCCAATGCTACACGTCGTCTAATGTCCTGACTGCTGCTTCCGTTGGCATCGATTGTAGAACCAAGCAACGTGAATTCTTTGACAACCTCAATCTTCTCTCCATTTATTGTGATGCTGCTCATTGGTCCAGTTGTGAGGATTTTTGTTTTCTTTATGTTGAGATGTAATCCATACTGCAGACTGTATTCTTCAACCTTCATCAGTAGGTGCCTTAAGTCATCCTCACTTTCAGCAAGCAAAGTTGTATCATCTGCATATCTCAGGTTGTTATAGTGCCATTCACCTTCTCACCCCTGTTCAGCTTGAGGAGACACTAAGCCTTAACTATCCATTTTAACTATCAGCTAAGCTGAAGCAAGGTGGGCCTCCTCAGAAGAAAGTAGTCTGGGCATCAGGATCTGGTGGGATGACCATGACCTAGGATCACAATGGGAGAACAGTAATGAAGTCATCCCACATCCTCAGAACCTTTGGTCTCCAGAAGAATCTGCAGCCCCAAGTCCTTGGTCAATATGCCTTTCCAATGTTGTCCCAGGACTGGGGAAAATGCCCATTGGCTAAGGCTGGCTTCTTCCCACAGTTCCCCTTGGGGACATGGTCCCATCAACACCCGTAAGGGAGGATCTGCTTGTGCTCACTCTCCTCATTTGTCAGGGTGTCCCCATCCCTGCATCTCTGCTGCAGTGTAGCTCTGGCCTTCTGAGTTTCAATCGTTTCTCAGTGAGATTGGAGCTCTGGCAAGGCCCTATGGAGACTGGCACTTTGTGGGTGCAGCCAGAGGTAGAGTTAAAGCAGCAGATGGGAGAGTCTGGGTGGAGGAGCCCCTGGGCTTTCTGGAAGTGTGCATTTGAGCAAGTTACTTAGTCTCTCTGAGCTGGTGTCATCATCTACAAAATAAATCTAATCATACCTCCCTCACAGAGCTGTTGAGGGATTAAGGAAAGCAGCAATTGTGAAAATGCCTAAACAATGCATGGCTCACAATAATGGCTCAATAAATGTTAGTTTAATATATTGCTTTAAGGAAAAATGAGTGGGGCTTTCCTCTGTTGGAGGAGAAATAGGGAGGGACATCAGGAAGGGGAAACTGGCTAGGTTTACTTCTACTGGGTTCTGGCAGCTGCCTTAGGACGGTCCTTTAACCCTCTGCACCTGACTTTCATCCATGCCACTCCAGGTACCTTCCAGCTCGGAAATTCTATGATTATAGGGTGGCATCCTGAAATACAGGGAAGGGTAGTGAAAATAATTAAAGACTTGGAAAACAGGACCTGAGAGGAAAGGGTTAAACATGCTGGGATTATTTAGCCTGGAGAAGGGGTGGCTTAATAACACCCTTCTTAATCTTAGGAGGGTTATTTGGATAAAGGTACTGGCCAGCTTCTCTCTAGTTTGCTTGAGGGCAAAACAAGAGAGAACAGGCTAACAGCACAGCTAGGGGGGTTGAAGTTAGACAGCAGAGTGTCTGCCTTGCCTGAGATAACATCAACTCCTGGCTTGCTCTCTCTGGTAGAAGTTGTCCAGGGTGATTAGCAGACCTTGCTTTGTGATAAGAAATGGATTGGATGACCTTTGGGTTTCCTCCCTGCTTTTTGAAATTCTGGAAACTAATTTCCCCAGAATGATGAAAGATAGAAACAAGGGAGAAAAAACATAGAGCAGACAAGAACAGGTGTAGTGGGCCAGCTCAGAAGCACAAGACCAGCCTGCCCCTGAAGGAACATTCTCAGTGGAAAGGATGACAGCCAGGCCCAAGTTTATGAGGGGTCATCTCTCAGCTCACATGCCACAGAGGGGAGCATCAGAGAGAGAAGTTCGCTCTGGGTTTGCTCTGAAGATCCCAGAAGATGCCTTAGCTCCGCATTCCTTCCACAAAAATTTAACGTGAACCTGCCTGGGTTCAGGCAGTGCTAATATCTCAGGAAGGTTTTAAGGAAAACAAGATGTGCTTCCTGTCCTAAGGCTGCAGTAGTGCTCTTTCCCAAGAAACATGCAGACAGGACCAGACCACTGGTGGAGTTGGATCCGACTCATAGCGACCCGTTCTTGGGTTTCTGAGGCAGTATCTCTATGGAAATAGATTGTCCAATCTTCCTTCCGAGACACATCATCATCAGGATACCAATAGTAATTACTATTTTTATTGACAGCATACTCTCTGCCAGGCACATCACATAGATTATATTGGATTCCCACTACTCTCCATGGCCACTGTATGTATTACAGATGAGGAAACTGAGGTCCAGAGATGTGTAGCAACTTGCCCAAGGCCACACAGCAGGGCTGGAATTTAGTCCTGTGTCACCCACTCCATCTGAACTTCATTATTAATCCATGAGATAGAATTATCCCCATTTTGGTGATGAGGAAACTAAGACTGAGAAGTTTAGAAACTTGCCCTGAGTCACACAACTGTTAATCAATGAAGCCAAATCTCCAAGTTCCAAAACCTGAACATTCCCCTACTAAGTAAAGATGAAGCTCTTTATCCCTGTAGGTGGAAGGAGTGAATCCCTGTGAGGACCCCAGTTGGTGGCAGGCAAGGATCAATCACCTCTCCATCACAAGGACTGGTCATAATAATAGTGATAAGTGTCATGATTATTATTATTTATTAAGCACTTACCACATGACTAGCACTATGCTAAGACCTTGATTGACATGGATTTTCTCACTCAGTCCTCCCAATAATCTTATGAGATGGGTACTTTCATTCTCTGGTTTAAAAATGAGGAAACTGAGACACAGAGAGATTAGGTAACTTGACCAAAGTAACAAGGTTAATGAGTGGCAGAACTAGGTTTCAAACCCCAGACAACCTGACTCCAGAACTCTCCCTCTTATCCTTTAAGTTGTACTGTTAAATTATCCCTCCTGAGCCGAAAGTGCTTGCGGATTTAGAGTCTAACAGCCACCCTTATAATGTCTCTAGAAACTCTTTCCAAGCCTTCAATGTTTTTCCATCCTCTGTTGTTGTTCTTGTTATGTGCTGTCAAGTCAGACCCGACTCATAGTGACCCCTCCTTGGGTTTCTGAGGCAGTATCACGATGAAAGTAGATTGGCCAGACTTCCTTCCGAGGAGTGGATGGTGGGTTTGAACCGCCAGCCTTTTCTTTAGCAGTTATATACCTTAGGCACTACGCTACCTTCTGGCAAATTCACCCACAGCCCATCTCACCACCTCAAGGCAGCCCCTGCCCCACCCTGGCCTCTTGAGCTTAGGAATGGGGATGCAAAGGAGTGAGGACGAAGCTATGAGGTCTGGACTACTCCCCTGCTCCTGGCAAGGCTTTGTTCCCTGTTTCTAGACTCACCTATAGTCAGAGCTAAGCCCAGAGCCAGAGCCAGAACCAAGCCCAAACCAGAATCAGCCAGAACCAGACCTAGACCTCTCAGAATCAGACCCAGAACCAGAGCTAGACCTGGAGCAGGAGCACTCCCTGAAAGACAAAGGGAGTGGGAGGAGGCATCCTGACCCCACAGGGAAAGAGGGCATGAGTCATATGGAAGAAGAAGCCAACTCTGTCTGAGTCATTGCCCTGCCTGAGGGCTATAGGGAGGGAGGGCTGGGGAGAGGAGGAAGGAGAACCAAGTGAAAGGGGCACCTGAGCTCAGTGCCATCCTACTTAACCTGTGTGCTACTCTAGGAGAGGCCAGGCCAGGGCCTATCTTGGATCCTCCTGACCCAGACAGAAGCACATGTTGCCAGGGTAAAGCAGGAAGCAAGGAGGTTGAATGGGGCCTATCCTGGCAGTGGAGCTGTTGGGCTCTCCAGACCTTGTCTCTTGGCCATACCCACATCCAAAGTCTAACCAAACTGAACTACCCACAGGTCTCAGGATGCCCTGCAAGTGCTCACCCTAGGGCTGTTACACATGCTATTTCTTTGCCATTCCACCCTCTTTGGATCTTAGCTTAGTTGCCATTTCCTCCAATAAATCATTCTTGACCCCCTATACCACCCTTATCTGGCTCTGCCTCCAGAGCTCCTTATAGTTCCCAAGTGGTACCTAAACCAAAACCAAACTCACTGACATTGAGTGGATTCCAACTCATAGCGACCCTCTTTGGGATTCCGAGGCAGTAAATCTTTACAGAAGTAGATTGTCCAGTCTTCTTTCCATAGCATTACCTGGTCACACTACATTGTAATTATCTGTTTACTCCACTTCCCCCACCACCATGGACTTCAAGCCCAGGTGTCTACCACAGTGCCTAGCACACAATGGGTGCTCAGTAACTACATCCTGAATTAATGGGTGGTTAAACAGAGCAAAGAGAGGGCAGATTGGAGTCATCTTGGGGTGCTTCCCCAAAGTCCAAGTTTCCTAGAGCAGAGCTAGGTGCTCAGCTGGCTCTTAGCAAAGAACCAATCAGGGCAGTGCGGGTCAGGATTATGGCAATGGCGATGAGGCATTGTTTGGAAGGTGAGGAGATGAGGTGGAAGCTGGGTGGGGCCGGTGGCTTCAGAAAGGATTTGGGCTATAGTACAGAGCTGGAACCCCATCTCAAATTTCTTTGCAATCTGAGGGTTTTCAGGGAAGCCAGAAAGAAGAGACATGTCAGGGCAAAGATAACCTGTCCACCCTGTTACAGAGACGCTGACACTCAGAAGGCAGTGGCAGCAAGAGGAGCTGTCCCCTCCCTGGGGAAGAAACAGGGAGGCATGGTGTGGAGGAGGAGCAAGAGAGGAGAAAGGACAAGAAGCAGTGCCTTGGGGTTTCCTGAGCCCCTTCCTTATAATCTCCTCCAAAGCAGAGTGGTTGCTGTGTAGCCATAACTTCAAGGCAATCCCCTCACCTGGTAAGTTGCCACTAGACCCCTCATGCAGCCAATCTGGAGGCCTCATGTGGTAAAGTGCAATGGAGCAGGGAGCAGAAGGGGAGCAGAGTAGGGGGAAAAGTGAAATGAAAAGAGAGCTGCAGGAAGAATGAATGAAAACAAGAATTCAAAAGAAAGCAAGAACTAGTGAATAAATAAAAGGGAGAGCGAGGCAGATAAAAGAGAGAAAGATCCTGTCAAAATGTACTTCCCAACTTACAAAGCCCTTTCACCAATATTGTCTCATATGAATGCAAAATACCCCCATGAGGTGTCATTATCATTTTCTCTCCTTTTATTTTATTTCTCTTTTTATTATGGAAGACTTCAAAAACAGACAAAGTAAACATAATAGTGTAATTTAAATCCCTATCCACCCATCACCCCACTTCGACAATTATCACATTGTGCCTTTTCTCATCTCACTGTTGCACCCACTCAATTTTTATTATTTTTTAACATTACTTTTTACAAAATTGTACATATGTTAAAATGTACAAATACTAGCTGCACACTGTTGATAAATGTTTATAGTCAAGTAACCCACATCCCTATCATAATATAATACATTACCATCTCACCAGAAAATTCCTACCCAATCACTCCCACCACCCACCCACCCAGACACCCCTACCTCAAACTAATCTGATTTCTAACACTATAGATTTGTTTTACCTGATCTAGAACTTCATATAAATGAAATCATACAGTATATACTCTAGCACCCACCTTTTTTCTCTCAGTATAATGTTTTTGAGATTCATCTATCTTGATGCATAGCTCATTTCTTCAAATGCTGACTAATGTTCCACAGAATTAATGTATCAGCATTGATGTCATGATTCATCTATTGATGAGCGTTTGGGTCATGACTGTTGTGAATAAAGCTGTTATGACCATTTGCTTTGCTGGGCATATGCTTTCATTTCTCTAGGATAAATATCTAGGAGTAGGATAGATAGGTGCAAGAATAAGCATATGTTTAACTTTGTTTTTTGCCAGGAAACTGTCAAATCTTTTTCCAAAGCAGGTGTGGTAGTTAAGATTATGTGTCATCTTGGCTGGGCCTGGTTTTGAGTGGCTGGACAGCTGGATGTTCTTATTCCCTGTGATGAAATTAGTAATCAATGCCATGGTGGAATCTGTTGGAGCAGCTGAGTAGCTACCTTAGAGATGTAGTCTGCTTCCAGCATATAAGAAGAAGCTTTGAGAAAGGTCTCTGAGCTTTTTGGCATGCTTGGACCCTCGGCATGTAGCCAAGTCTTCCTGCAGCAGCCTGCCATGTTTCCTGCTGATCTTGGGACTGTCTCTGGACTTGAACTAGTGGCCTGCCATGTTGTTTGGTAATCTTGGGACTATGCCATTTTATTTGTTGACCTTGGATTTGTCAGCCTTAGTAGCCAGCAACTGTCTCAGTTAACAGAAGCCTCCAGCTTCAGTGGGCCAGGAGTAAGAGGCAGAGCTGAAGCCCAAGGCCAAGGGGCTTTCACCCAGCCCCTAGATCTGGCACCTTGACCTTGAACTTCTAGCCTCCTAACTGTAAGAGAATATACCCTTGTACCCTTGTTTGTTAAAGCCATCCCACTTGTGGTATTTTCTGTTAGAGTGGCACTAGGGACCCAAAACAGCAGTTGAACCACATTACATTCCTAACAGTAATGTGTGTGTGTTCTAGTTGCTCTACAGTCTTGATAACATTTGGTGTTGTTAGATTTTTCAAATTTAACCATTCTAGTGGGTGTGCAGGAGCTCTGGTGGCATAACGCCTAAGGCATTTTACTGCTAACCAGAAGTCTGGCAGTTCAAACCTACCAGCCACTCTTCAGAAGGAAGATTGGGCAATCTACTTCCATAGTGATACTGCCTTGGAAACCCAAGGAGGGGTCACTATGAGTCAGGATCGACTCGACGGCAGTGAGTTTCAGTGAGTGTGCAGTGACATTTGTTGTGCTTATAATTTACATTTCACTAGTGATTAATAAGGAGCCCTGGTGGCACAGTGGTTAAGAACTCAACTCCCAACCAAAAGGTCAGCAGTTCAAACCCACCAGTGACTAAAGATGTCAAGCAATTTTTCTTGTGCTTATTGACATTCATATCTTCATTTGTCTGTTTTTGTAAAGTGTCTGTGACTATCTATTAAAGACTTGCCCATTTTTAATAGAGTTGCTTGTCTCTTTATTACTGAAACATAGGAGTTCTTTGTATATTCTGGTAATATGTCCTGTGTCAGATATATGTTTTCTGACTATGTTCTCCAAATCTGGGCTTACTTATTAATTTTCTTAATAATGTCTTTTTATCAGGTTTATTAATATAATCCACTGTCATTGAGTTGATTCTGACTCATAGCAACCCCCAGTGGGTTTCCAAGACTGTAAATCTTTATGGAAGTAGATTGTGTCATCTTCCTCTTGAGGAACAACTAGTGGTTTTGAACCACTGACCTTCTGATTATCAGCCAAATGCCTTACCCATTACCCATCAAATATATGTACATATAATCTCCATTTGAATGGTTGGTTGCTTTGTATTTTTACTTAGCTCTGCCCAGCTCAAGCTGTATTACTCCTCAATAAAACACCTTTTCTTTCACGCTTAACAGAATATGAGATTTTCTTTTTCAGCATAATCATCACCAGAAGCATGATATAGAACATTTCCATCACTCCAAAAAGTTCCTTTGTGCACCTCTGTAATGACTCTCCTATCCCTAACTCCTGGAAGCCACTCATCTGCTTTCTGGGACAACAGTTGTGCCTTTTCTAGAATTTCATATAAGTGGAATCATGCCATATGTAATCTTTTATTTTGACTTCTTTCACTTAGGCTAATGTGTGCTAGTTAAGGCTATGTGTCAACTTGGCTGGGCCTGGTTTTGAGTGGTTGGGCAGCTGGATGTAGTTATTCCCCATGATGACATTGGGAATCAACTCCATGGTGGAATCTACTGGAGCAACTGAGTAGCTGCCTTAGGGATGTAGTCTGCTTCCAGTATATAAGAAGTTTTGAGAAGGTCTCCAGCTTTTTGGCACACTCAGACCCCGCATATAGATGAGTCTTCCTTAAGCAGCCTGCCGTGTTTCCTGCCAATCTTGGGACTGTCTCTGGACTTGAACTAGTGGCTTGTCATGTTGTTTCACAATCTTAGGACTGTGCCATTTTATTTGTTGACCTTGGGTTTGTCAGCCTCAGCAGCTAACAGCTGTTCTGAGTTAAGAGAAACTGCCAGCTTCAGCAAGAGGCAGAGCTGAAGTCCAAGGTCAAGGTGCTTTCACCCACCCCCTAGATCTGGAACTTTGAACTCAGACTTCTAACATTCTAAACGATAGTAAATCCCTGTTTGTTAAAGCCATTCATTTGTGGAATTTTCTGTTACAGCAGCACCAGCAAACCAAAACACTAATATTTTTGAGATCCATCATGTTTTTGTCTGCATCAGTAGTGCCTTCCTTTTTATTGAGGAATAGTATTCCATTGTATAGATATTCCACAATTTGTTTTCCATTCACCAATTGATGGGTATTTGCATTGGTTCAGTTTGGAGCTATTAAAGATAAAGCTGCTATCAATATTTACATAAGTGCCTTTGTGTACTTATTTCCATTTCTCTTGAGTGAATACCCAGGAATGGGCTTGCTGGATCATAGCATAATAATATGTTTAACTTTCTAAGTTAACTGCCAAACTGTTCTCTGAAATGCCCATACCATTTTGCATTTCCACCAGTAATATCTAAGACTTCCAATTGTTCCTTATGCTACAAACACATAATATAATCAGTCTTTCAAAATTTAACCATCCTAGTGGTTGTGTAGTGATATCTCAATGTGGTTTTAATTGGCATTTATGTAGTGACTAAAGATATTGAAGGAGCTCTGGTGGTTCCGTGGTTAAAGCATTCTGCTGCTAAACAAAATATTGGTGGTTCAAATCTACCAGCCTTTCTGGGAGAAAAAGGAAGCAAAGATTTACAGCCTTGGAAACCCTCGGGCAGTCCTACTCTGTCCTATAAGGTCGATATGAGTTAGAATCAACTGAATGCCAGTGGGTTTGGTTTTTGTTTTTTAATGAAGTTGAGTTCTTTCATGTGTTTATTTGTCATTTGTTTACTTTTTTGGTAAAATGACTCTCCAAACATCTTGCCCATTTTTTATCTGGCTGTTTGTCTTCATATTGAGTGGGAAGAATTTTTTTTAAAATGCTGGATCCACATTGAGTTTTATATATATGGCTTGCCTTTTCTAACTACGTCTTTCAAAAAAGAAAAAATTGATAAAGTCTAATGCATTGATTTTTATTCTTATAGGGGTTTTACTTTCTGTGTCCTGTCTAACATAACATCACAAAGATTTCAGATCTTTGATCTAGCCAATATTGCATTGTAATTGTTGTTTATGGTGAAGTAAAGATTAAATTATTTATATAAACTATTTTGGTATATGTCCAATTGTCCCAGCACCAATTGTTGAAAAGACTATCAGTTATCCTACTGAGTTACCTTAGTGCCCTTGTGAAAACTCAATTAACAGCTGCTGAGGCTGACAAACCCAAGGTCAACAAATGAAATGGCACAGTCCTAAGTATGTGTAAGTCTGTTTCTACACTGCATCCTGTTTTGCCGATCTACATGAATACATGACCTTAACTTTCTGATAAGTCTTGAAATCATGTAGTAAGTATTCCAACCTTGTTCTTTGCTTTTCTTTCTTCTTCTTCTCCTTCTCCTCCCTGTCCTCCTCCTCCCTCTTCTTTTTTTGACTGTTACAGTATTTTTCATTTGCATATGAATTTTAGAATCAGCTTCTTAATTTCTCCAAAAATGTGCTATTGGAATTTCAAACTCAAAGTACATTATATCTATATATCAATTTGGGAAGAATTTAATCTTACCAATATCAAATCATCTGGTTCGTGATCATGATGCATGTCTCAATTTATTTAAATCTTTAATTTCTCTCAGAAGTATTTTGTACTTTTCAGTCTACTGTATAAATTTTGCTAATTTGTCCCTAAATAGTACACTTTATGTATTATAAATACCATTTTTTACTTATATTTCCAATTGTTTGTTTCCAGTATATGGAAATATAAGTCTATGTACTTTGTTTATAGAAATAGTTATAAAAGACATCCTTGCCTGGCTCCTAATCTGAAAGGAACATTTAGTCTTTCACAGTGAAGTATGATATTATCTGTAGGTTTTTGATAGAAGCCCTTTTTAAGGTTGTGTAAGTTGTCTACTATTTCCAGTTTGTTAAAAGTTTATCAAGGATCAGTTGGATTCCTCTACACCAGCAACGAGATTGCTGAAAAAGAAATAAGAAAATCAATACCGTTCTCAATAGCTACCAAAAAAATAAAATACTTGGGAACAAATCTTACCAGAGACACAAAAGACCTCTACAAAGAAAACTATAAAAAGCTACTTCAAGAAACCATAAAAGACCTAAATAAATGGA
>NW_006921623.1:479874-482800 GCF_000298275.1 Orycteropus afer afer | reverse complement strand
CTGCATTGTAAATTTTGGTCAATGACATGAGACAAAGTATATGTGAACTGCTGTATGAAAAGTGAATTTACTCTGTAAATCTTCACCCAAATCCTAAATAAAATAAAATAAAATAAAAGTTTATCAAGGAACTTTACTGAATTTTGTTGAAAAATTCCTCAACCTCTATTGGCATGATTTTTTTTTTTCTTTCTATCTGTTTATATATTAGTTTCTATTTCCTTTGTTAAAAATAAATTACTACAAACATAGTGGCTGAAAACAACCCAAATTTATTACCTTATGGTTTTGGAGGTCAGAAGTCCAAAACAGATCTAATTGGGCTAAAATCAAGGTTTTGGGAAGGCTGTGTTCCTTGTAGAGGCTCTAGAGGAAGATTCACTTGCTTCTCTTTTCTAGCTTGTAGAGGCTGCCTACAATCCTTGGCTTATGGCCCCCTTCCATCTTAAAAGTGAGGAATCACCCAAGGGACTTGAAAGCAGTGACAGACACATATGCACACCAATGTTTATTGCAGCACTATTCACAATAGTCAAAAGGTGAAAACAACCTAAATCCCCATCTTGGATAAATGGATAAACAAAATGTGTTACATACATACAATGGAATACTACTCAGCTAGAAAGAGAAATAAAGTCCTAATGCATGCTCCAACATGGCTGGAACTTGAAGATATTATGCTGAGTGAAATAAGTCAATCACAAAAAGATAAATATTGTATGACCTCGCTTATATAAAAAGACAAGAACAGGTATATATACAGAGACCAAAGCTTATTAGTGGTTACCAGGGATGAAAGGAAAGGGGAAGGGGTTTATTGTTTGTAGAAAACTGAGTTTCTGTTTACAGTGATGGAAAATTTGCATTCATTAAGGGTAAGGATTTCACAGTTGAATAATGTAATTGATTTAATAAGCTGTACACCTGCAAAAAGTTGAATTGGCAAATGTGTTATGTGTATATATATGTATGTATCTGCAAGAACACCAACAAAAAGTGCAGCCACCAGAGCTCCCAAACACTTCATGGGATTTGGGTTCTTGGTTTGGAGCTTAAGTAGGGTCATGATTTCATGAGACATCCCAGTTTATCAGCCTAATATTGTGTTTAGTGCATCTGTTCCACCTCCTAGTTTCTTATGTAGTGCCAAAGGTCTTAAAAGCTTGCAAGCAATCATCCAACATACTACAACTTGTCTTTTTTGTCCTGGAACAACAGAAGAAGGAGTATCAGGAGCAGGAGAAGGAAATGAAGTGTGTGGCTAATTGACTCCATGAACAACTACCTCCTTTGCCATGAGAACAGAAGAACTAGATGGTACCTAGCTTGTTGTGTTGTTGTTAGGGACCTTCGAGTCATCTGCAACTCGTAGCAACCCTATGTACAACAGAATGAAAGACTGCCCAATCCTGTGCCAGCCTCATGATCCCTACTATACCTGAGTCCATCACTGCAGCCACAGTGTCAACCAATCTTGATAAGGGCCTTCCCCTCTTTTGTTGACCCTCCGCTTTACCAAGCATGACATCCTTCTCCAGAGAATGGTTCCTTCTGACAACATGACCAAAGTAGGTGAGATGAAGTCTGGCCATTCTCACTTCTAAGGAGCATTCTGACTGCACTTCTTCCAGGACACATATGTTAGTTCTTTTAGCAGTCCACGGAATTTTCAGCATTCTTCACCAGCACCACAACTCAAAAGCATCACTCTTCTTTGGTCTTCCTTATTCATTATCCAGCTCTCACATGCATATGAGGTGATTGAAAGTACCATGGCTTAGGTTAGGCACATCTCACTTTTCAAGAAGATATCTTTGTTCTTCAGCATTTGAAAAAGGTCTTTTGCAACAGATTTGCCCAATGTAATATATCTTTTGATGTCTTGACTGCTGCTTCCATTGACATTCATTGTAGAACCAAGCAATATGAAGTCTTTGACAACTTCAGTCTTTTCTCTATCTACTGTGATGCTGCTTATTCTTACCAAATATTTTGATAAAAGATTCTATAGAAGAATCCTGATAAAAAAAGGAGAAAATGTGGAACAGAATTTCAAATCCTCATGAAATCTAGACTTTCTGGAACCACTGAGGCTGGATGAACTCCTGAAGCTATTGCCTTGAGATAATCTTAAAACCTTAAACTTTAAATAAAAAATATCCCATGAAGTCTTCTTGAAATCAAACTATAGTTTACCTTAAATAGTAAAGAATGTCTACATTGATCATTGTGCTCTTTTATCTATATGAGATCAAATCGACATCAGCAACTCAAAAGGTTAGATAGGAAGCTTAGGGGGCAGGGAATTTATATTAATGGGAAGGAAGGGTTCAGTAAAGGAAAGTGAGAATGATCGTAAACTTGAAAAATGTAATCAATATCACTAAATTGTACATGTAGAAAATGTTGGATTGGTGCATGTTCTGCTGTGTGCATTTTCAACAACAAATATAAAACATTGAAGGGAAAAAAAAAAAAAAAGCCTGAGTCACATCATTCCAATCTCTGCTTCCATCATCACATCTGTTTTCTACTTTTCTACTCTGACACTTCTTTCTTCCTCTCCCACATATAAAGACCCTTGTGATTGTATTGTACCTACCCACATAATTCAAAATAACCTCTCTACCTCAAATTCTTTAATTTAATCACATCAGCAAAGTCTCTTTTACCATGTAAGGTAATATATTCACAGATTCTACAAATTAGGAAATGCAAATATTTGAGGGAAAAGGTGAAATAATTCAGCTTATCACATGTAGTAAATTACACTGATTGATTTTAGAATGTTAAACTGACCTTGAATTTCTTGGAGAAATCCCATTTCGTCATGGTTTTGTTGTTGTTGTTGTTGTTATGTGCCGTCGAGTCGGCCCCGACTCATAGCGACCCCTCCTTGGGTTTCCGAGGCAGTATCACTACGGAA
>NW_006921623.1:472477-478989 GCF_000298275.1 Orycteropus afer afer | reverse complement strand
AATATATGGCATGGGGGGAGCTCTGGTAGCACAGTGCCTAAGGCACTTGACTGCTAACCAGAAGGCTGGTAGTTCAAACCCACCAGCCACTATTTGGAAGGAAGATGGGGCAATCTACTTCCATAGTGATACTGCCTTGGAAACCCAAGGAGGGGTCACTATGAGTCAGGTCCGACTTGACAGCACATAACAACAACAACAAAATATATGGCATAAATAGGCTATCAAGCATAACTAAAAATGCACAAACAGCAAAAGATAAACTAGTGAATGGGACCTTTTAAAAATTAAATTTTCATGTGCTTCCAAAGACTTCTCCAAAAGAGGCAAAAGAGAACCTACAGATTGGGAAAAAATATTTGGTAATGACATATCTGACAAGGGACTTATCTCTAAAATTTATAGAAAACTCCAACACCTCAACAACAAAAAGACAAATGATCCAATTAAAAAATAGGCAGAAGCCATGAATAAATACTTCATCAAAGAAATGTTCATGATCATTAGTCATTAGAGAGATGCAAATCAAAACAACCGTGGGATACCATCTTGCCCCAGCACTAGTAGCAAAATTCATCAAGACAGAAAATAACAAATGCTGGCAAGGATGTGGAGAGATTGGGACTCTCATACACTGCTGGTGGGACTGTTATATGATACAACCACTGTAGAAAGCAGTATGGTGAGTCTTTAAAAATTTGGAATTAGAAATACCATTTGACCCACAAGTTCTATTACTAGGTATATATCCTAAAGAAGTGAGAGCCATGACAAGAACAGATATATGCATGACCATGTTCATCTCAGCACTATTTACAATAACCAAAAGATGGAAACAACCTAGGTACCCATCAACAGAAGAACAGAGAACCAAACTATGGTACATACACACTATAGAATACCATGCAACCCTAAAGAATAATGCAGAATCTGCAAAACACTGCATAACGTGGATGAACTTGTAGGACATTATGCTGCATGAAATAAGTCAATCACAGGACAAATATTGTATTAGTCCATTGTTGTAAAAAGTCAAGGAAAGGTTTATCTATGGAAGGAAATTTTCTTTGCTGGTTACCAGGGGTAGGAGGGGAGAGGAGGGAACACTGCTAGATAGGTAGAGACAAGTACTGATGTGGGTGAAGGGAAGGGCAATGTACCAAATGTGAGTGATCAACACGGTGACATTAAGGAAGAGGAAGACATGGAGAGGTACATGGGAGGTACAGACAACAAAGATGAACCCTTTTGCACATACAGTTCTACATTGTTAGTGATGGCAATCATTGATATATGGGTAGATAGAAGAGTGGACAGGCTGAACAATCAGTTATGTCTGTGCAGGGGAGTGTGCCCATGACCATGTATAGGGCTGACAACGTTTCTACAAAATGTATTTGTATGTTCTGTAAGAATTGCCAGGTATGTGGTAGATCTGACAAGGCACAAGGTTGTAGTCACTTCTTGGCTGCAGCCAACTACCCAGAGGTAGTGAGTAGTTGGACCTCTGGGCTTGGGACCATGGTAGCAGGGGACATCAAGCTCACTTGGCATAACATACTACACAAAAACATTGTTCCACATCCTACTTTTGTGAGTAGCATCTGGGATCTTAAAAGCTTGTAAGCAGCCATCTAGATGTAACAATGGGTCTCTCTTCATCCAGAGCAAAGAAAAATGAAGAAAACAAAAGATACATAGAAACAATTTGTCCAAAGGACCAGTACACCATGTGATCCTCAGCCTATATGACTATGAGACCAGAAGAATTAGATGGTGCCCAGCTACCATTGTCAACCACTCGAAGGGGGATCTAGAGATCCTGGATAGAATGGGAGAGCAATGTAGAACAAAACCCAAAATCATTTTTTAAAAAGTGGGAATCAAGAGCTTGATGGAATACGGCCCCTAGCTGTCCTTCAGGTTTGGAATTGAACCCATTCTTGTGGCTTCCAGAAAAGCAAAAAACAGGCATATGAGCTGAACATTTACATTAAGTGGATACATTTCTTGGAGAGATCAATCATGGGGGAATAGAATGGCTATGTATGCACAGGGAGACAGCTCAGGGGGCAGGAGTACATGGGAGGGAAGGACACAGGGAAGAGGTAACTATGAAGAAGTGGGAAGACAGCTGTTACATTGAAATTACAGTCAATATCATGAGACAAATTGTATGTGAACTGAGGAATTTTCTCTGTAAACTTTCACCCAAATCACAATAAAAATTTTTTTTAAAATGTTTAATAGAATCATTGGTATAACAGAATTGGCTTGTATTGGCTTGTGAAGACTTATTGTTAAATTTTCAGGAATTTTGTGAGCCAATTTTTAAACACAGCCATTATTAAAAGTTACAAAAAAACTGTTAAAAGCAAAAGTAGTAAATATTCATTACTTCTTATATAATTTATGACTTTTTATTCACCTTGATGCCTTTGAGGACATTTATGACTGCTGTATCTGCTTAATGCTCTACTGTACATCCCTCCTCAATCCTGTGAACAGTGACATCACATCGATAACCTGAAATCGACCATGGTGAGTGTATTTATAGCATGGAAACGAGCAAATGCTACCAACCAGGGCTTGTTTCCTGAGGAGAACTAGATGTGAAATATTTACCAGCAAACCATGTGTATAATTCACTAGGAAGTATTTGGGCCTAGAGTTTTCTTTACAGGAAAGTTTTCTCTATCAATTTAACTTGTGTAATAGATAGAAAGATATTCAAATTATTTCTTAATGGATTATCTTTGTAGTTTGTGTTTCAGGTATGTCCCTTTCCTCCAAGTTGTTGAAGTTATTGGCATACTATTATTCATAATATTCCCTTAGGGGTTTTTGTTTTTGTTTTTTAATGTCTGCAGGATCTATAGTGACACCTTCTCTTTCGTTCCTGATATTGGTAATTTGTGTCTTTTCCCTTTTTCATCTGATCAGTCAGACTAGAGTTTTATCAATTTTATTGATCTTTTCAAAGAATCAGCTTTGTGTTTCATTGATTTTTTTTCCCTCTCTTTCCTTATTTTATTAATTTTTCTTTTTTAAAAGTAATATTTTATGATGCTTTTGGTGAAAATTTACGCAGCAAATTTGGTTCCCATTTAACAATTTTTACACAATTTATTCTGTGACATTGGTTACATTGGTTACAGTATGTCAACTTACTCATTATTTCTGTCCTATTTTGTTCCATTTCTAGTAATCTAGTTCCCCTGCTCCTTTGCCTTCTCATCTTTGCTTTAGATTAAGTGTTGACCGTTTGGATAGATGATTTTTTAAAAGGAACACAGTACTCACAGGTGATAGTTTGTTTTATGAACCAATCTATTAGTCAGCTGAAATAACAGGGAATAGTTTTGCTTCAAAGTTTAAAGAGTATCTCAGGGTAATAGTCTCAAGGTGTCCTCCAATCTCAGCTGGTCCAGTAAGTTTGGACTTTTTAAGAATTTGAGTTCTGTTTCACATTTTGCTCCCATTCTGTAATGATCCATCGATTGATCAGAAGGGTTGGTAGGGGTAGCCAGGCATCATTTAGTTCTTTTTGTCTCAGGATAGATAAAGTTGTGGCTCTTGCAGACCACTCGTTCTATGGAATAGTTTCTTCTCTGAGTCTTTGGTTTCCTTCCTTTTTTTTTTAAATCCAGGCACATAGAGACCAATAGTTGTATCTTAGATCCTACTCACAGGGTTTTAAGACCCCAGACGCTACTCATCAAACTACAAAATAGAACATAAACTTTACATACCATATTATGCCAATTGACTGTGTTTTTACATGAGACTATGGTCCCAACCCTGCAGATCCCATAAATCAGTTCCACAAGGTGTTTAACAATTGTTTGTGCTTGTGCTCTCCTGTGTGCTTTATAAAGGAGCCCTTGTGGTACAATGGTTAAACACTTGTCTGCTAACCAAAAGGTCAGAAGTTCAAACTCATCAGCTGCTCCATGGGAGTAAAATGTGGCAGTCTGCTTTTGTAAAGATTTACAGCATTGGACACCCTATTAGTGTCCTGTTCTATTCTTTCCTGTAGGGTCACCATGAGGTGGAATCGACTCAATGGTAACAAGTTTGGTTTTTTGGTTTATGTGCTTTATTGTATATAAGAATATGTATGGATGCATATATTTACATATATAAGATAGATCTACATATAGATACATCTCCACCACTCATCTATCAGTTTGTTGTACTGTGGTGGCTTACATATTGCTATGATGCTGGAAACTATGCCACCAGTATTTCAAATACCAGCAGGTTAACCCAGGGTGGACATGTTTGATCAGAGCTTTCAGACCAAGACAGGCTAGGAAGAAGGATATGGCCAGATCTACTTCTGAAAGAATTGGCTACTGAAAACCTTATGAATAGCAAGGATACATTGTCCAATATATGGCCAGAAGATAGCCCCTCAGGTTGGAAGGCACTCAAAATGGAACTGAGGCAGAGCTGCCTCCTCAGAGTAGAGGTGACCTTAATGGCATGGACCTTCATTTGCTAATGGAGGTAGAACTCAAAATGAGAAGAAACAGCTGCAAATATCCATTACTAATCAGAACATGGAATGTATGAAGCATGAATTTAGGAAAATTGGAAGTTGTCAAAAATGAAATAGAGGTTATGAGGCACTTCAGGTAAGATGGAGGAATAGTCAGACAAGCAACACAGACCCTCTTCAACAAAGAAAAGCAAAACCAATTGACAGAAATACAGAAGATAATCCTAGAGCCCTGAGCTTTGAAAGGAACTATATAGAAGTGAATTAATTAGGTACCAACTAGTGGAAAAACCTGAATGAAAACAGTGAGTACAGAGACAATCAGAGCTTCAGACTATCACCTACTCCGATGGGACCAACAACCTGAATAGTTCCAAGTGGTGTTGAGACCAGAGAATTGACCTAAAAAAGATCAGCCCTGGTCACCAAGAGCTGCAGGGATGACTGCGCTGGTGGCCTATGACTAGAAATAGAAACAGCAAGGTGGGAGACAACCTGAGCTATTGACTTACCACTGCCTGGAGGGTGCAGCCATTTTGATTGTTTTCATGTGGCAGCCATATTGGATATTTAAAGAACCGAGGATGCAGCCATTTTGAATGTTTATAAGCAGAAGACATTTTGGATGTTTAAAGTGACTGAGGGTGCAGCCATTTTGAATCTTTACAAGTGGCAACCATTTTGAATTTTAAAGTGATAGCATCTTCATTTGGATTCCAGGGACCTAGGAATAGGCTCTGTTTGCCAAGGGTGGCAGGGACGTATGAGAGGCTTATGACAGGAAAGGAGACAGGTGATGAGTGTCTAAGTGCTGCCCACTAGCAAATCAAGAAACACAGCACAGTACCCTATTTGCATAGATAACATACAAACAAAACAAAGAAAATGAAAATCATGGGCAAGTCACTCCAACATACAATCACCAGTTAAATATAAACACAAAAATGTCACAGTGCCTCAGAGACAACAGAGCATCACAGTCCACTCAAAGATGCAAGATAAAGCAGGAAAAACAAGGGACCAGGAAACAGACCCAAAACACATCCCTGAGGAAGAGGCAGCATTGGAACTCCCTGATAAGGAATTCAAAAGAATTATATTTAGGTATCTTCAATGAATTGAGAGACAGATCAAGGAAAACAGAGAAAACTCTACAACAATTTCAAAAAACAATACAAGAACAAAATGACAAAATAAATGAAAAATGGAAAATGATACAAAATCTATACACAGAAATCCAGAAGATTAATACTAAATTTTCAGAAATAGGTAAGATATTGAATGAGCAAAGGAGCAGAATTGAATCAATGGAAGACAGAAGTAGAGAGACTGAAGGCAAATACCTGAACACTTCTTTGGAAAATGATAAATCAGAAAAAAAGATCAAAACAAAATGAAAACAGTCTAAGGTTCATGTGGGATACCATCAAAAGGAATAACCTATGTGTAATTGGAATTTCAGAACAAGAAGACACAAATAAAACCACAGAGAAAATTGTTGAAGATTTGTTGGAAGAGAATTTCCCTGGTATGATGAAAGATGAAAATATATCCATTCAGGAAGGCCAATAAACCCCAAACAGGATAGACCCCAAAAGAAAATCACCCAGATATATCATCATCAAACTTACCAAAACCAAAGACAAAGAAGAATCATGAAAGCAGCACGGGAAAGACAAAAAGTTACCTACAAGGGGCAACCAATAAGACTAAGCTCAGATTTCTTGACAGAAACTATGCAGGCGAGAAGATAATGGGATGGTATACATAAAACACTGAAGGAGAAAAATTTCCAACCAAGAATTATGTACCCAGCAAAATTGTCCCTCAAATATGATGGTGAAATTAGGACATTTCCAGATAAGCAGAAATTAAAGGAATTTACTAAAACCAGACCAACTTACAAGAGATGCTAAAGGGAGTCCTTTGGACAGAGAAGCAACATCAGCCAACAACTTACCATTAAGACACATGATGATACAACCCAGAAGCCAACCCAGCTATGGAA
>NW_006921623.1:467173-471889 GCF_000298275.1 Orycteropus afer afer | reverse complement strand
TTCTCTGTCAATATACTGCTGCAACTGTTTTTGAATTATCTTCAGTAAGATCTTACTTGCGTGCGATATTAATGATATTGTTTGATAATTTCCACACTTTGTGGGATCACCTTTCTTTGGAATGGGTAAAAATGTGGATCTCTTCCAGTCAGTTGGCCAGGTAGCCGTCTTCCAAATCTCTTGGCATAACCCAGTGAGTGTCTCCAATGGGGCATTTGTTTGTTGAAATATCTCATTGGGTATTCCGTTAATTCCTGGAGTCTTGTTCTTTGCCAATTCCTTCATTGTGGCTTCAACTTCCTCCTTCAATACCATTGGTTCTAGGTCATATGCAACCTCCTGGAATGGATGAAGATCTACCAGTTCTTTTTGGTACAGTGACTCTGTGTATTCCTTCCATCTTCTTTTGATGTTTCCTGCATCATTCAATATTTTGCCCATAGAATCATTCAATATTGCAACTCGAGGCTTAATTTTTTTCCTCAATTCTTTCAGTTTGAGAAATGCCAAGCATGTTCTTCTCTTTTGGTTTTCTAACTCCAGGTCTTTGCACATTTCATTATAGTAATTGGCTTTGTCTGCTCGAGCTGCTCTTTGAAATCTTCAGTTCAGCTATTTGATCTTGTCATTTCTTCCATTTGCTTTAGCTACTCTCCACTCAAGGGAAAGTTTCAGAGTCTCTTCTGATATCCATTTTGGTCTGTTCTTCCCTTCCCATCTTTTGAATGACCTCTTACCCTCTTCATGGATGATGTTCTTGATGTCCTGCCAGAATTCCTCTGGTTTTTGGTCTCTGGTGTTCAATGTATCAAATCTATTCTTGAAATGGTTTCTAAATTCAGGAGAGATAGTATCAAGGTCATATTTTGGCTCTTGTGGACTTGTTTTAATTGTCTTAATTTCAACTTGAATGTGTATATGAGCAGTTGATGGTCTGTTCCACAATCAGCTCCTGGCCTTGTTTTGGCCAAACATATTGAACTTCTCCATCGTCTCTTGCCACAGCTGTAGTCAATCCAGTTTCTGTGTATTCCATCTGGTGAACTCCACATGTATAGCCACTGCTTATGTTGTTGAAAAAAGATATTTGCAATGAATAAGTCATTGGTCTTGTAAAATTCTATCATACGATCTCCAGCATTATTTCTGTCACCAAGGCCATGTTTTCCAACTATTGTTGATTCTTCTTTGTTTCCAACTTTTGCATTCCAGTCACCAGTGATAATCAACACATCTTGATTGCATGTTCGGTCAAGTTCAGACTGCAGAACTTGGTAGAAATCTTCAGTTTCCTCACCTTTGGCTTTGGTGGTTGGTGCATAGATGTTAATAATAGTAGTATTAACTGGTCTTCCTTGTAGTCATATGGATATTATCTTATCACTGACAGTGTTGTACTTCAGGACAGATCCTGAAGCATTCTTTGTGACGATGAATGCCATGCCATTCTTTAATTTGTCATTCCCAGCATAGTAGATCGTATGGTTGTCTGATTCAAAATGGCCAAAACCAGTCCATTTCAGCTCACTAATGCCTAGGATATCCATCTTTATGCGTTCCATTTTACTTTTGACAACTTCCAATTTTCCTAGATTCATACTTCATACATTCCATGTTCCAATTATTAATGGATGTTTGCATCTGTTTCTACTCATTTTGAGTCATGTCACATCAGCCAATGGAGGTCCTGAAAGCTTTACTCTATCCATATGAATAAGGCTTGTTTTGCTCTGATGATGCAGCTCTTTCCCAGTCCTATTTTGAGAGCCTTCTAACCTAAATGACTCATCCTCCTCCTCTGTATTACATAATATTTCTGGACTATTCATAAAGTTGCACAGTAATGTATCAGACAGTGTTTCTCTGCTATTCATAAGGTTTTCCCTGGCCAATTGTTTGAGAAGTGGATGGCCTCTTCCTTCTTCCTAGTCTGTCTCAGTCTTTAAGCCAGGCTGATACCTGTGCACTATGTGCACCCCGCTGGGTTTGAAACACCAGTGGCACAGCCTCAAGACTCACAGCAACACATCACTGAAGTAGGACAAACCAACAGACAAGTTTGTCTCCCTTGCCTGTTGGAAACCTCTGCAACCTCTCCTTACCTGGATCCCTGTTGGTGACTCCTCACTCTGTCTGGGTCCCCCTAGCCTTTATACTCTCCTTTCTCCTGCCTTCCTGCCCTGCCACTTGTGGTGTGTGGCCTGGGTTCCCTCTCCTCACCTGGATCCCTGTGGCTGACTCCTATGGACACATAGTCATGTGTGTATGAATACAAGTGCATAGGTATGTCTATGTGTTTATGTAAGTAGGCATGTATATATGGATCTATGTTGTTGTTAAGGAGCATCGAGTTGATTCTGACTCATAGTGATCCTACGTACAACAGAATGAAACACTGTTTGGTCCTGTGCCATCCTTGCAATCATTGTTATGCTTGAGCTCATCGTTACAGCCACTGTGTCAATCCATCTTATTGAAGATTTTCCCATTTTTCGCTGACCCTCTACTTCACCAAGCATGATATCTTTCTACAGGGTCTGACCCCTTCTAACAATATGGGCAAAGTATGTCAGATGAAGTCTGGACATTTTTGCTTGTAAGGAGCGTTCTGGCTGTACTTCCTCCAAGACTTCTAGAAGTTCATTCAATATTCTATGCCAAAACCACAATTCAAATGCATCAACTCTTCTGTGGTCTTCCTTATTTATTGTCCAGTTCTCACATACATATGAGGCTATTGAAAACATGGTAGCTTGGGTCAAGGACACCTTAATCTTCAAAGTGCCATCTTTGCTCTTTAACACTTTAAAGAGGTCTCTTGCAACAGATTTACTGATACACAAATTTGATCCAAGTAAAAGAAAATCCCTGACAACTTCAATCTTTTCTCCATTTATCATGATGTTGCTTATTGGTCCAGTTGTGAGGAATTTTGTTTTCTTTATGGTGAGGTGTAATCCGTACTGAAGACTGTAGTCTTTGATGTTCATCAGTAAGTGCTTCAAGTCTTCACTTCCAGCAAGTAAGTTGTGTCATCTGCATATCACAATTAATGAGTCTTCCTCTAATTCTGATGTCACATTCTTCTTTATATAGTCTAATTTCTCAGATTATTTACTCTGCATACAGACTAAATAAGTGTGGTAAAAGAATACAATCCTGACACATACCTTTCCTGATTTTAAACCATGCTGTATCCCTTTGGTCTGTTTGGACAATTGCCCCTTGCTCTATATACAGGTTCCTCATGAGCACAATTAAGTACTCTGGAATTCTCATTCTTTGCAATGTTATCCACAATTCGTTATGATCCACAGAGACGAATGTCTTTGCATAGTCAATAAACACATGTAAACATATTTCTGGTATTCTTTACTTTCAGTCAAGATCCATCTGACATCAGCAATGATATCTCTTGTTCCACATCCTCTTCTGAATCCAGTTAGAATTCTGGAAGTTCTCTGTCAAAATATTACTGTAATCATTTTTTAAATTATCTTCAGCAACATTTTGCTTGCAAGTGATATTAATGATTTTGTTCAATCATTTCCACATTCTGTTGGATCATCTTTCTTTGGAATGAGCACAAACATGGATCTCTTCCATTAATTTGGTCAGGTATCTGTCTTCCAAATTTCTTGACATAACTGAATGAATACATCCAGTGCTGCATTTATTTGTTGAAACACCTCAATGGGTATTTCATCAATTCCTTGAGGCTTTTTTTGGTCATTTCCTCCAGTGAACTTGGAATTTTCCTTCAACACTGTTTATTCTTGATCATATGCTACATCCTGAAATGGCTGAACCTCAACCAATTCTTTTCATACAGTGACTTTATATATTCCTCCCATCTTCTTTTGATACTTTGTATATTGTTCAATATTTCACCCATAGAATCCTTCAATATTGCAACTTGAGGCTTGAATTTTTCCTTCAGTTCTTTCAGCTTGAGAAATTCCAAGCATATTCTTCCCTTTGTTTTTCTAACTTCAGGTCTTTGCACATTTCATTATAATAGTTTACTTTGTCTTCTCAAGCCACCCTTTGAAATCTTCTGTTCACATCTTTTATGTCATCCTTTCTTCCATTTGCTTTGGCTACTCTTCATTGAAGGATAAGTTTCAGAGTTTCTTTTGACATTCATTTTGGTCTTCTCTTCCTTTTTTATGGCCAGGGCCTGAGGTACGTGGGCAAGGGACTTGGGGGCTGCTTTTCACTTGGGGGCAGCTTTATTTTAAGGTCAGGGCCCAAGGTAGGTGGGTGCAGGGCTTGGGGGGTGCTTTTGCTCGGGGGTGGCTCTATTTTAAGGCCGGGGCCCAAGGCAGGTGAGTGCAGAGGGGTTGGAAACAACTAAAGGAGATGAACTTTTCTGTTAGTTTGTTGTCCTGTGGTGGCTTATGTGTTTCTGTGAAGCTGAAGGCTGTGCTACTGATGTAGCAAAATGCCAGCAAAGTTACCCATGGTGGACAGGTTTCAGCAGAGCTTCCGGGCTAAGACAGATTTGGAAGAAGGAAGAGACCATCCACTTCTCAAACAATTGGCCAGGGAAAACCTTATGGATAGCAGAGAAACACTGTCTGATACATTACTGTGCAACTTTATGAATAGTCCAGAAATATTATGTAATACAGAGGAGGAGGATGAGTCATTTAGGTTAGAAGGCTCTCAAAATAGGACTGGGAAAGAGCTGCATCATCAGAGCAAAACAAGCCT